>NW_027142359.1:12105500-12525500 GCF_026170545.1 Melanerpes formicivorus | reverse complement strand
AGAAAGCAAAATCTGATTTTTTTTAAATTATGCTATTGTCTAGTAATGAATAAATTAGGTTTGATTCATTGTATTCTCTCCTCCTATGCAGCACAATTACAACAGCACTGGAATGAGATTTTTTTTTTAAATTACTATTTCATCAAAGGTGTTTAATACTCATCTATGATTTAATTTGATTGCCAAACTTGATCTATAATGATATTAATAGATAGAAAAATCCATAGTAGACTCCATTATTGTTGAACTTTATCATCTTCTTCAAAAGGACAACAGTAAAATTACCTATTAATTAGATTAATTTCAAAGAAGTGTAAATCATCCTGACCCATGATACTTGCTTTCAAAGCTATTGTCAGGGAATAATTAGTAGGCAATAGTCCAGGAATATTATTTTAAGTGGATGCAAACCTTGAACTTCCAGTCACTGGACTTAAATTATAATTAAGAATATATCACCTTATGGAAACGCCAACACCCTGGAGTGCTGTAAGAAGAAGAAAGGAAAAAACCAAACCAAACCAAACAAACAAACAAACAAACAAAAAAAACAAAACAAAACCCACAAACCGAAAAACAATCAATGCTAAGTAGATTGCTGTTATTATATGTAGTCTTTATTATTGCTTAGCATGACCATGAATTGAAAGTGGATATAAGTAAAAAATCTCTGGATTTTACAGCTTCAAGGTGAGAAGGACTGTGCCACTCAAATAATGGAGCTTCATATCAAGAACACATAAGTCATTTCATTTGTAAGCTATTCTGCTGGCAAACTCTATGGCCTTGGGCAAGTATTTAACTCTAAGCAGTAGCTGGCAATAAATACATAAAGTAAGAAAGACAAATAAAACACTTTAGCAAGGTTTGCAGTTTTTCCTAACCTTTTCATCATGTGAAATCAATGTCTACAGATTCCGGGTTAGATCTATTCCAAATATATATCTGATTCCTTGGTTTAAAAATTTAATTGTAAGGTCTTTATGGCAGCAATAGCATCCACTAAACAATGAATGGGGAGTAATCAAGACTAGAATCTTGTATTCACATGCAAATCTTCAACAGGAGTTAGTCACTGTGTTTTCTGATGAACTCTATGTCACACTGTGTTAGATGTCTAATAAATTGTAAAACACTTTCAGTTGCAATGGATTCTGCTCTTATCTATAAAACCTGTTTAGAATACTGTTTCAAGAACTGAAGAGAGGACAGAATTGTTTTCATGCACACAGACTCCCAGGAACATCCTGTAAGCATGCATGGATGGAATGCACTATAATGCCCTACAACGGCATTCCCCAATGTGATGATTCCTGTACCCTGTATTATAACATCTAGGCTTTCAGAACGGACACTCTGCAGAACAAAAACAGAGCACTGAACTGAAAATCCTAGAATCACGCATCACAAGACTTGGGTAATGATCAAACTTCATGGATGTTCATTTATAATATTGTGACTGAAGAAAAGGGTGGACAGAAGACAGAGAGAACCTGCTTCTCATTTCTTGAATTCCCAGTTAGACCCCTACGTAGTGTCATGTATTGAGTAATACAAGATGAGAGAAAAATATCACTTTGCCTATAATATTTTATACCTATATTTTATGACAGTTTATGGCACCAAGCAAGAATGCTTGGAGTAACACTGCATGTTTCTGATGGACATTTAGCAGATGCTAAATGTGCTGAATTCAAATGCAATGTATGCACTTGCATACTGTATGGGTGGTGGAATAAGCATCTCACAGCATGCCCCTTCATCCCTAGTCAGAAGTATTTAGTGTGGCATTCAGTAAGGCATGGTGTTCTTTTATAACAAAGCTTCAAGAATAAATACCAAAAACATCACCTGTACTTATGCTATCTCTTGGAAATCTAGTGAAGTGAAATTGATTTTCTTTTTTTATTAGCAAGGCTATTAAGCATGAGGCACCAAGAGATGAATGGAGAACAAGTCACACAAAGAGATAGAAGCATCTGAAAATGCCTTCTATTTGTCGTACAGTTGCTTTTTTAGCAGAAATACGTGCATGGTAGGAAGATCAATACTGTCCACTGGCAACATGCAAAATTACTCTAGGAACACGCATGCATCCAAAAATCTGCAGGTGCAGTAAGCAGTCACTACAGAAATCTAATCCTAAATTTGTCAAAAGAAGAACATTTGTTCTAGCTTCAGAGAGACATCCTAGCTCACTAGAGACTATTCCACATGTTGCTGATAGCTCATCTGAACTATTTAGTATAAAGAAATCTGAAACTGGATCTTGCAGATGAGAATAAGAAACTCATTACCCACACTTCCCTCTTTCCATCCTTTTTGTTTTAAAATGATATCCTCATTGTTTTTTCTTTGATTTTTCACCTGATTTGATCAACCAGAGCAGACCATAAGGATTTATTCCCTAAGTAATCTTTCAACAGAAGCAGTAGGAAAGCTTCAAATCAGACCTAAAAGGTGTTGGATAGTAACACATTGCTGCTGTAAAATAAAGGGCCCTTATTGGAGTGCTGTGTTCAGCTTTGGGGTTCCAAACACACGAAGAACGTGGACCAGTGCCCTGGAAGAGGCCAGCTAAACCTGTTTGAGCCGCTGCCCTTTCTCCTCCCTCCCCATTTTGCAGGGTCTGTATTTGAGGTCGAAGAGCCAATAGGCAGGCGCCATTAAGGCTTCCTGGAGGGGTGGAAGCTGGACCCCGAGCCTCACGTTTCAGAGAGGCAACTGAACTTGTCAGAGGCTATTTGAGAAGGCACGTGCAGTTTTGCCCACCAGACAACAATTTGAACTGATTGGCAGGATCTGAATAGCTTATATGCCATTGGGATGTTCTGTTTTCAAAAAGAGAATTTATAGGGGGAAAATTTCAAGGGCCCACATGTTCATTTGTTCATTGTTTGTTGTTCTTGTGTCTCTCTCCTCTTCTCCACCCCTGTTAACGGGATTCAAGGCGGCGACAAGCACCTACTTACTCCTGTCTTCAGGGCAGTTAGCTTCTTTTGTCCTAGCAGCATTGTGCCTAGACCTTCTCCACAACAGCACATAGCCCTCTCTCTCTTATTTCCTCTAATATTGGATACTGACCTTTTAGACTATAAATACGAACTCAGAACATCCCTTCGTTCAGCAAAGGTTTTGGTAGTTAACAGTTCGGCAGCTCATGAGTAACTTACACTAATTTACCTGGTTATTTCTAAGGTTTATAGCTTGTTTACCTGTTGGTTAGCTCTGTTGTGAACTCGAGGTGGTCCGTATCCCTGCCCGAGGCAGCATTGCTGTTTGTTTTGTGTCTTGACTGGGCAAATGAACCTGAATCAAATTGGTTCAGGAAAACAATTTTTTATATCTAATGAGTCATATTAATATTTTATCATATTTCCAGCTTATCAATTTGGTAAAAACTAAATCAATCTGTTAAGAGTCAGTCCAGAGGAGGACCATGAAGATGAGCAGAGGATGAGAGCACCTCTCTTATGAATGTAGACTAAGAAAGTTGGAGATCGTCAGCCTGGAAAAAAGAAGGCTTCAGGGGGAACTTAAAGTAAGCTTGTAGTACCTAAAGCAATCTCCAGGAAAGCTGGAGAGGGACAAGGGCATAGGCCACAGGACAAGGGGTAACAGCTTTAAACTGAATGAGGATAGGTGTAGATTATATGCAAAGAGGAAATTCTTCATTATGGGAGTGGTGAGAATCTGGAACAGGTTGCCCAGGCACATTGTGGATTCCCACTCCCTGGAAGTGTTCAAAGCCAGGTTGGATGGAGCCTTGAGCAAGCTGGTCAAGTGGAATTTGTCCCTGCCCATGGCTGGGGTCTTGGAACTACCTGATTTTTAAGGTCCCTTCTGACTCAAACCAATCTATGATTCTGATCTTGGTTCTTCCTGATGGACAGGTTTCATGCTTGGTTTTAAGACAGTATGATAAAAATATTGTAGGCATAATGGTTCATTTTCTGGTAGTAGAACAGTTTGGCATAAAAGTGGATACCCACTCCCCCACACATGCACATCTTAAGGTGCACTTAAGGTCATATGAGAGCAGAATGAATCCCTACAAGCAAATTTAATAGGATACCATATTCTTTAACATCTGAAGGAGGTGGAAGTAAAAGAAAAATCAAACCTACATTGTTGTCATCTTTGTATTATCTCAAATAAAAGGAGGATATTTAAACAGGACAATCTCATGGAAAAGATTTTGTACCACTACAAATAGCATACTTGTTCAGAAAGTAACAGAAATAACATTACTAATGGAAGTAAGGTGTCCCCTCAATTTTCACATGGATTGTAAATTAGACAAACAAGTACCAGAGCGAATAGAATAGAACAGAACAGAATAGAATAGAACAGAACCAGACCAGACCAGGTTGGACAAGACCTTCGAGATCATCAACTCCAACCTATCACTCAACACCATCTAATCAACTAAACCATGGGACTAAATGCCTCATCCAGTCTCCTCTTAAACACCTCCAGTGATAGTGATTCCACCACCTCCCTGGGCAGCACATTCCAATGGCCAATCACTCTTTCTATGAAGAGCTTTTTCCTAACATCCACCCTAAAACTCCCCTGGTGCAGCTTGAGACTGTGTCCTCTTGTTCTGGTTGCCTGGGAGAAGAGACCAACCCCCACCTGGCTACAACCTCCCTTCAGGTATTTATAGACAGCAATAAGTTCTCCTCTGAGCTTCCTCTTCTCCAGGCTAAGTAAGCCCAGTTCCTCAGCCTCTCCTCATAGGGCTTGTGCTCCAAAACCCTCACCAGCTTTGTTGCCCTTCTATGGACACATTCCAGCAACTCAACATCTTTCCTAAACTGAGGGGCCCAGAACTGGACACAGGACTCAAGGTGTGGCCTAACCAGTGCTGAGTACAGGGGCACAATCACCTCCTTGCTCCTGCTGGCCACACTGTTCCTGATACAGGTCAGGATGCCACAGGCATTCTTGGCCACATGGGCACACTGCTGCCTCATGTTCAGACTACTATCAAACCAGTACCCCCAGGTCCCTTTCTGCCTGGCCACTCTCCAACCACTCTGACCCCAGCCTGTAGTACTGCATGGGGTTGTTGAGGCCAATGTGTAGAACCCAACACTTAGATGTGTTGAATCTCATGGCATTGGTCTCTGCCCATCGGTCCAGCCTGTCAAGGTCCCTCTGCAGAGCTCTCCTACCCTCTAACAGATCAACACCTGCTCTCAGCTTGGTGTCAGCTGCAAATTTACTGATGATGGATTCAATCCCCTCATCCAGATCATCAATAAAGATATTGAACAGGATGGGGCCCAGCACTGATCCCTGGGGAACACCACTAGTGACTGGCCTCCAGCTGGATGTGGCACCATTCACCACCACTCTCTGGCCTTGGCCCTCCAGCCAGTTCCTAACCCAGCGCAGAGTGCGGCTCTCTGAGCCACAGGCTGACAGCTTGGTCAAGAGTTTGCTATGGGGGACAGTGTCAAAAGCCTTGCTTAAGTCCAGGTAGACTACATCCACAGCCTTCCCCACATCCACCAGGCAGTCACCTGATCGCAGCAGGAGATCAGGTTGGTGAGGCAGGACCTGCCCTTCCTAAATCCATGCTATCCTCCATATACTCTAAGAACCTTCTAGACTGTCTCCTCTCTGCTGTGTTAAGCTCCCAGCAGCTATCAGGCAGGTTAAAATTGCTCATAAGAACAAGGTCTAGTGATCTTGAGAAAGCCTCCAGCAGCCTATAAAATAATTCATCAATCTCTTCACCCTGGTTGGGTGGTCTATAACAGACTCCAACCAGGATGTCAGCCTTGTTGGTCTTCCCTCTAGTTCTCACCCACAGGCATTCAACTCGATCATCCTCAATCTCTAGTTCCATGGCATCTAGTGCCTCCCTGATGCACAGGGCCACCCCTCCACCCCTTCTCCCTTGCCTGTCTCTCCTGAAGAGCGTGCAGCCATTAATTACAGGTCATGTGAGTCATCTCACCACGTTTCTGTGATGGCAACTACATCATAAGTTTCCTGCTGGAACAAGGCTTCTGGCTCCTCTTGTTTGTTACCCATACTGCGTGCATTAGTGTACATGCACTTCAGTTGTGCTGCGGGTTTCACCCCTGACTCCGGCTTACCACCCTCAGACTCCTGTCTGGGGGGACTAGTTTCAGCCCCTTCCCCCTTCAAATATCCACCTATGTGTGTGCACTCATACATCACTCACCCTTTGCAGTTACTTAATTGTTAATATCAGATCAAAGACAGTCAGAGCAGAGATGGATGGTTCCTCTTCCACATCTGGCTGTGGACCTTCTGTTTGTCATGGGGCCTAGGTGATAGCATGAAGCAATGTTCTACTCATTAGTTCCTGGAGGTTTCTGCAGTTTATGATCAAACAGAGATGAGTTTTCCATCTTCCTACTGCATGTATATCATTTAGCATTACAAGATGTTCCATGAATAATGGAAATAATGAAACTACATCCTCTAAGACACTCTCCTCAGGCCAGAGACAGCAAACACTGCAGTTATTACCAAATTCTACACGCGTCAATTGGTTGGCAGCTGTCACCAAGCAGAGTGTGTATTACAGCTCAGCTTTGCCTACCTTTCCTTCAACTGGGACCTTACTTTGGATCCTCTTCTTCTAAATGGTCACTAACATTCACAAAAATTTTAGGAATATAAGTAGTTCTGAGATGATCAGAAAAAGCAGAAGTTATATGGAGAATAGGACTGGACACACAGGTGAGCAGGCAGATAAGCACAATGGCTACATGACTGCTATATCTAATGAAACTTAGATGGTGACTGTTCTAGTTATTTCCTTGTAGTTCTAGTACATCACAATTTTACAATAAAATTATGGATTTTTCTTACTTACTTTCTATAAGCTTGAGGGCAAAAAAGAACATCAGTGTTTTACCAGTTCTCCACAAGCATTTATGAGCATTTCTTGACAGTCTTCATTTCTTAAGAGCAGTAAGACAGGATCAAACTAACTGAGTGTTCAGATTTGGTGGGGGTGTTTTTAGTACTTAAGTATTCTGTATCAGCAAAGGCCCTTAGAGACTTATTTAGTAAAGTAGGCTGGAATATTCTAATTCTGGATCCACGCTGGCTTTAGTAAATTCCAAAGCAAATCCAGGGCCAAGCAGGAATTCACGGCTGTAACTATATTGAGCAGCATGGCCAGCAAAACACTCTAAAGCACTCTAAAACACTCTAAAAATGGAATTTAATCCTTCCAAGTCAAAAAGGATTTTTCCTGAATTGTTGCCAAAAAATGAGTGCGTGTTACACAATTTTAATTCTGTTTGTTGGAAGTATATAAGCATTAACTAGCTCACTGTCACATGAAAAGTAAGACCTACAGGAAAGTAAAGATCTTTAATATAAAGAACTCTCTTCTGAAAACATGCTAAGATTGTTTCTTTGGGTGGTTTGCTGTTTATTTTGTGTGTCTGTGTGTATGTTTGGTTTTGTTGGGGTTTTTTGGGGTTGTGTTTTTGGTTGTTGTTTTGGATTTGTTAATGGCTTGCATGTGGCTTATCTATTCATTATCCCTCCTTCCTACCTCTAGGTAACTTAGATATGCATGTGCAAATTTCAACAAAATTGGTAAGAATGTTATGCTGGTTTCTTATCTCTGAGGCAACTTAAGTCCCCAGAGAAAAACCCACAGATGATCAGACCACTGTCCACACTTGAGGTCAGATAGGCACAAATCTGATATTCAGCATTTTGCTTGACATTTTGTTGGCTGACCATTGCAATCACATAGCTCCAGACTTGACAGATCGTTTGCCACCTTGCACGCCAAGAATTCAGCAAGAGAGAACAGGTGAGCAAGATTGTACAAGATAAAGGGCACATTATATCACCACTCACGGAGAAAAATTTGCTTAGTCAGGTATCACCAATCTTGTAAAGAAATTCTAAAACTCTCAGTATCTCATCAGACAAAACTAACTGAAATTAGAAGATCCCTACATTCCATTATACATGCATACCTCAAGTTTACTTCAGAAGATGTTTTAATGCAAAAAACCCAGACAATGCAAATATTTGTTAAATCACGTAAGAGCAGTAGTTCTACAATGCACTGACAGATCCTGTTTTTCTCTTCATACTCAACAGTTAATGTGGTGTATTACAATTCATGTCAATGGGAACTATTCCTAATTTCCATTAGTGCAAAAAGAATTCAGGTCAATGTTAGGCAACAATGATGATTTTTAAATATAATAAATTAAATGAGAGGCTGAAAGATGCACGTACTAGATCTTTAGTAAGTTGTTGTTCTACCCCCAATTCAGGGGCCATTGGATGATGAATGAAGGCACGAACCTCGTTGCTGTATAACAAGTTTCCAGAAATGTAGAGAGCAAAGAACCTCAGAAGTCCTTCCAGAAGTCCTTCATTGCTGCATTATAGAATCCCTTGCATTACAGTGCCTCAGAGTCCCACTTACAGAAAAGTCCCACAAGCCTTTTACAGACAAAGCAGCTAATGAAAGTCCCAAGCATATCCCTTGCAGCATCCCTACACTGAAGCCCTTGCTAGAAGAAGTAGCAAACAAAAGCAGAAGGCCCTAACCAAAGCCCTAAGCATGATCCTTACGAAGCCCTAAATGAATGGTGGTTTTTTATAATCTTTGTTATCAATCCCATAACCAGTAAACTCCAATCACACACATAAAGCTAAAATCTTTTCCCAAGAAGCAATGCCAGCATGTCAAGGAGGTGGCTTCTGCAGCATGTTCCAATCAAAGGGTGCCAACGTGAGGATGTTCTTGGCACACATGGAATGTTACTATTTTGCTCTATGCAACATGCTAAGGAATTGGTCAGCTAAGGAATCATGCACTCTGCATGCATCCAGCAACTGCCCTCAGAACTGTGTCTGCGGCTGCAGCAGTAAGTCACTGATCTTTATTGGACTGTGTTATCTTTTATATCAAGAGTAAAAGTTACAAACTAATAAACTTATACATACAAGAGAAAAATACACTGTTGGTCAATCATGTTATTCTGGCATCTAACTAGAAATGAAGGGCAAAATACATTGCATTAGATTTGGTGCATGGCAGGCTTATACAAAAAGCCAGGGATGGGGTGGAGTTGAACCAAAGAAGAAAAAAAAGTACTGAAATTTGAGGAGATATATAATGCATGTATATAGAGCTACATAGCTTGTATACCCAGGGATGTGATTACAATGAACTGGTACATTGAAGTGTTCTGAGAATGGAGGCTGATCCAGTTCAAACAAGTGAGAAATGAGGATGCTACAATGTTGAATATTTAAGAAAAACAGAGAAGATTCACTAGAGACCATTGTGCTTCATTCCCAGGGTTTGGCTAGCTGGCTTGAGAAACTTTTCCATTATTAAATTCAATTTAAAGCAAGGAAAAGAGACAGAGGACTGTGGGAATCTGATATTGTTCAATTAGCATTTTGCATTAAGATTTTAAAAATACCATCTTGAAAAACCCTTTTAATGTGTAGGAAAATGTCTACTCCTGGCTGGTTTAGCATGTTCTAGAAATGCTGTCTGACTATACCTCAGCCTAGAAGATTGAGAAAGCTGTCTTAAAGCATTATAACTTACAGACTTACATTTCTGGTTTGTACAACTGCTGGAAGGCATCTTGTAGTGAAAGCATTTTGTGAGGGTATCATACACAATGTGCATCTCAAGTATTTTACACACATGAATTTAACAAGTCTACCTTCCTGGACAGCAGTAAATAGAGGATGCAAGAATCTTAGAAAGGAAAAGGAGAAAGGAAGATATAATTTTTGTCTGTTTGTCCTGTGAACACACTCTTCTGATAGTACAGAGGCTTGTTTGATAAAGCAATTTGATTGATAACAACTGTGCCATTCCTCTGAAAAGTCCACATGAGTATCACAGATGGTGAGATAACTTGCTGTAATTTTCTCACCAAAGAACACCGAATCAGGCTTTCAGCCTGTATAACAGTCAACAATCTCCAGTTAAACTCACTAAAGGAAATATGTTTTGGCAGGTAGTTTTTTTGGAGGCAGAGAAAAGATTTTTGTACTTGCACTTCTTGGATTTTGATTATTCCAGCATCCACACCTCTGCCCCAGTGCTGGAGTATGTTCTACATTCAGCATGTTGAGTATTTCTACCCTGGTGATTCTGAGCACACATGCGGGCTAGTATCAAATTTTGACAGTGATGAAGTGAGAAAAAAAATGGAAAAGCAAAAGGGGAGAAAAAACAATATAGTACTGAACTGCAAGTGACTTAACTGAAATGCCTGGAAGACTAGAGAATATCAGATCTAATGTAGTAATCACTTTGTAGTATCTTTACATTATACTATACTAGTTGGGTAATGCAGTGTCGTATTGTCCTGCTACTCACAGCCTAGCTTGAATAACTGCACTGAATTGTATTTAACAGAGGATTCACATGGTGAGGCATCCAGATCTACAAATCTGCAAACTGAGAAAAATAAGCTTTCTGCTTTAAGATTTATTTCTTAGGTCTCTAATAGGCAGCTCTTCCTGTTTCATCAATACTATGCAAAATAAGACAAGGTTATATTAAGCCAATCTTCTGTTTCCAGTGACTCTTCACATCTTCTAAACTGTCAACAGGAGAAACCACCATCTAGGCACTGACTCAAGAAACAGCACACCAGAATTCCAACATCTCACTGGACTTGGCTACGTACTGTGGTGAAGAAACACTATACCAACATGCATAGCCAGTCTGTTACTTTGGAGTCAAATAAGAAACATAACTTGGTCCTTGTAACTTCAATGTTGTAGTAACCTTACATGAATCTTATCGTTCCCCTGGACAGCATAAAGCTTGGTAGTGCTTGTCAATGTTTGCCTCATAAACTGTACCCCTTCACTGCCTTTTCAGGTTTCCCGCATGCTCCCTCTTCACACAGAGCCCTGGCAGCATTCATGGAATATACTCAAAACTGGCTGCTTGTCTGCAAGCCCCCTTCCTCTGCCATTGCCTCAGTAATCTGTCTGAAGAGCCTGCCTGAATTTCAACTCTCACACCTTTCATTTAACTGGCAGTTAGTCCCATTCTCAGCAGCTTGCCTCTGGAGAATTCTTTCCCTTGGGAAGAAATGCTGCAGCTTCATTGATCGGCCCATGCTCTGTGTGCAGCAATTTCACAGGCACAGACTATATTGCTTGAACTCTGTGCTACAATTTTCATTGTTTTGCAACAGCTTTAAGGCTCTCAAAATGATCTCATCAGCAACACGATTACCTGTTTAAAAGGCTGCACAGCTCTTTGAGTGCTGTCATTCAGCAAGCCCACCTGCACCGAATGGAATAGCATCCCTGTTGCAAGTTTGGATCATATTTTGGGTTTTGAAAAACAAATAATGGTTCAACTCCAGCACAGAACTCCAAATAAAGAGCATCATTTTAGCCCTTTCTGGTTTTGAATCTAGCTGATAAATACAAAATTCCCAGTAATACAGTTTGGGAATTTGTGTCTACTTTGGTAAATTCAAAATAATTTCTGCTACCACTAACTCCTGCACAGAATCCTGTTCAGACTATGATGACTAGCTTTCTTGACTATTTCTTTTAATCCTTGACTATTTCCTATAATGTTGCTTCCAATGCTATGAACCAAATTTTAAAAATAAATCCTTTGAATAAGAAATTGTCAATCTTCACATTTAAAATCCTTTAAAATTCTGTTCTCAGGAACGGGGTTAGCCAATCTTTCACAGAAGCCTGACTTTTAATTCTGCTCTGGCTTTTCTGCAGGTGTATTTGGGACACATTCTTTATAACACTGTTACAGAACTGTCTGGGTTTAACTTGAGTGGTGGGAATCTACTCTTGTTACTTTAGCACTCTTGTGCAAAATACACGTTTTGACCTCCAGCACCAAGTCTCCTCAGCTTCTACAATTTAAAGAGAACACTTTTTTATTATTTATTTTATTTTTATAATCAAATAGTGTTTTGCTGTGAAGTGCCCTCAATTTTTCTCTCTTTACCACTCTTTGGACAGAGCAAAAATTCTTCTTTCACCAAATGAAATTCACCGATGCTTCCGTCACCATAGCGCTTACAAGACTGAATCTTCCATGGCAGTTGCAGTCAGCTATAGCCTATAGGTAGATTTTTGGAAAGGTCAGATCTTCACATTTAGCCTTTACCGCCCGATGGTTTTTTGTTTTGCGGTACATTGTGTTATAAGGGTTACACTCCCATGCCAGGAAAGAAATATACTAAAGTTAATACTCCAAACAACCAAGCAGCAGTAATAACTACTTGCAAAGAAACGCAAAAGGTAAAAGGACTTCGTAGGTCAAGAAAAATTACACTTATTAACTCAATACTGTCTAAGAGGGCAACACTCAGGGGGCCACTCCAAACATTTCTGTCTTTTCCATCATGGCAAAGTTCAATGCGAGAAACTATTTGACTAACGGGGGTAGAAAATTGGCCAGCTCTACTTTGAACCTTTTAGCAAATGGTAAGTTCAATGCAGTTTTAGAAACTCACAAACAAAACATTAAAATTTGACCTCTTACCACCAAGAGACACAGGATAAAATGTACAAGCAAATGCATCAGCTGTTAACTGGATCATCAGCATCACTTATCCGTAATTGTATTCACTGTGTTAGATGTAGCTGTATGAGAACAGCAAAAGTATATCCTGACTGGAGCAGCAACACAAGTAAGCTGTAGTCCTGCATCTCTACCCAGCCATTCATGAGCTACCCAACCACAGAGATGCACACTCCAGAAAGATAGGAGGGATGCATCTGTCTCAGGTCCTTAGCATAGCAGAATGACCTCCTCTCTATTAATTTAATTTCAATTAAAGATTGACTGAGAGAATAGATTTCAATAGCAAAGTGCATATAAAAAGAATGAACTGCCAATTTTGGCATGGACTTTGTCAAGAACAGTGCACAAGTGTAGCCCCAGTGTGCCTTGTGAGGGTCTTAGGGACCTTTCAAAGAGGACTGCATTATGGCACAACTGACAAATACCAGTGTTCTGTTTCCTGTTTGCAGTGTGTTAAGCTTTGTCACTTCAGTCTGGGGAGGCAAGAGACGTTATTCAGCGACTTCAGTCTGGTTAATAAAGTTTTCTCTCCTTACAGCAATATTTTTAATTCTGAGACAAAATATTTCTCATAAGAGTTAGCAACCACACATGCAGCTGTGCTGAGGAGGTAATTAACTGACCACTTGGTGCGCTTTTAGCATGCACAGAAGCGCTGTGCTTTCCCAGAGGCCTGTCCACATGGTGAAATAAGCCTAGGAAGGCTTCCCCTGGGAAGGCACCTACTAGACTTGAATACTGGGGAAGGAATGTTTCACTTACATTTTGTGGTGGTTTAGGCTGGGTGCTGGCCCACATGCCACTGCACAGACCACACCTGGGAGGTCCCAAGGGGTGGGCCCAGCCCAGGGGTGGTCACAGGAAACCAGGTATTCCATTTCCCATAATGCCCTGCTCCCCTATAATAGATCAGCGCGGGGTCTTCATTTCCTCTTTCGCCCCCCGGCTGCCACCTAGGTAAAATGGCATGAGCTGCCTCCCTTGGGCCTGCAAATGTAATGGGTTGGGGCAGACCCCCTCCCCGCCACGTGCAGAAATAACAACTCAAACGGATTGCAAAAGTGATGGAAAGTTTAAGTAGAAAAACAATAAAAAACAACAATTAATGCTTTACAGAGAACCACAAGTACTGTGACAAAGAGAGAGATTCCAAAACATACCCAGGAATGTCCCATCCCCACCTGGCGGTACACACAAACCCCCCAGGGCTCTTTCCTCCCACCCCAACCCAGCCTTGGGCCTGGGCATGCCCAAGGGAGGCAGCTCACACCATTTTACCTAGGCAGCAGCCGGGGGGCGAAAGAGGAAGTGAAGACCCCGCGCTGATCTATTATAGGGGAGCAGGGCATTATGAGAAATGGAATACATGGTTTCCCGTGACCACCCCTGGGCTGGGCCCACCCCTTGGGACCTCCCAGGTGTGGTCTGTGTAGTGGCATCCGGGCCAGCACCCAGCCTAAACCACCACACATTTCTAAGAGAGTTTGTCTTCTGATGCTATCTAAGCAATGATCCAGTTTTCTGTAGTCTTTTCTAAATCATATACAATGGTTTTATCTCTGCAGCTATAAAAGGCTTCCTAGGAAAAATACTTATTAGTAAGTCAGAAATTGTGCTACCAAAGACTGTGTTTCAGCAGGGAGACATCACCCATAAGGCAATCTCAAGTTTTTCCCAGGTTACTCATTGGGACGCAAAAGAGTTCTATTTCATATTTCTACATAGAAGCTCCAGGTTTTGACTCCAGTTCTTGTAACTAACTATAATGGTTGACAAGCAGTTTTTAATGGCTCCATTATAAAAGAAACCCAAAGAGATACAGAGTTCAAGGTTTCACAGCTCACCAACTCTGTCACTGCTTGATTTTTCAACTGTTGAATTCTTGTCTTTCCATCTTCCTTTTAACATTTTTATAGGAGTTTATAGCTGGACTACCCATTAAAGCAGCAGTGCTATTTGCTGGATTAAATAAATAATTAAAAAAAAAAAAACCCAAACCAAACCCACCACCCAAAAAGAATCTAATAGAAGAGCTCCCTCTTTAAAATAAATAAAATAAATGCAGCAAATAGGTAGTTCTCTTGCCATATTGATTTCAAATCTCATAGGAACTTCGCTAGTGTATTATAGTTTACATGATAACTCAAGGTAGAAACTGTTCAGTGAAATGTATTGACGTTCACCTTGGGACCTGACCCTGGTAGGGTTGTATCCTCCTGCATTTTCATTTTGCCTTCAAGTTGAGTATTCATTTTAAACTGCACCTAAATGTACACATGGCTGACAAAAAAACTCTCAAGAGGAGGCCCTCTAGTTTCAAGACCAGCAGTGGAAAGAATATGAACAGAGCAGTGTGAAAAGAAATCTCAGCAAGGCTCTGCCTGATTGAAGTCTCTTCTGCATTCAACATTTGAATTTTCTACATTATTTATTGCCATCATCAAAAGTTTAATCCTTGAGGCATCATTCTGCATGCAGTTTCCTTATAAGCACATGAAACCCTAGGTAGCTTAATTCCAATACAGTTATATAAATTATTAACCCCCATCTCCAAATATGTTGTGCATTTCATCTGTGGAATTGTCAGAGATTCAGAACTTTAGCATAGAGAACGTATTTCTTATATTCAAGCTCATTTTCAAGACCTCTGCTAAATGATCTTTCACTCAAATACTATACTGTAGGCAAATGTCATTTTGTAAGCAGCAAGAAGGACTAGGAAAATGTCTCTAAACCCAAATATTTGCCTAAAGAAATTATATTTTCAACCTACATTTCTGAATTTTTCTCCAGCTGACCAGATGACCATTCTGAACACTTCCCACCTCACCACTAAAAAGTCCAGGCAGATTAACCTACAATTGTTGCTAATTGTAAGGTACCTTGAGGTAACTTACTACTTGGAGTGCATCAAACATGATAACTTAGGACTTGGCAAATCTCAGAAGAGAAAACTCTACAAGCACCATTTCTATTATTCATTCGCTGCTGTCACCCTGAGTGTTCTCAGAAGAGTTCTCCAAATGTCACCTTCCCACTAACTTTCACATAGCTACATACATGTGGCTAGAAATACTGTTTCAAGTTTATCCCACTGTAAATGCTCAGTTTCCACATACACAGAAAATGCATTAGTTTCTTTCAAAAGAAAAAATAGGGAAAAGAAGAAGGCGGGGGGGGGGGGGGAAGAAGCAGTGTCCACAGAGCCATCCTTCTTTGTTATCCTCAAAACTAAAAGCACACAGAATGAATAAAGTTATTTTTAATGCCAGTAGAACTCTACAGAGCTTCCTCCAAGGGTCACTGAAGTAGACAGGAAGGCATGGGTTGATTTCTTTCTGCAGCAGTCCTGACCTTGCATTCAGTCCATCACTGCCTGCTCAGTTTGCCTGCTTTTATTTCTGGCATTTACCTTCAAAAATCTTATCTCTGAAACAGTAATACTTTGTGCAAATATCTATATTCTTGTATATAAGGAAATATGTATGTTCTTTGTTAATATTAGCTTTTCTTTCTACTTGAGAAGTTTTAGCCACCTAGCTATGAAAAGGAAACAAGATAAAATAAGCAGCTGCTGAATGGAATACTATACATCAAAGAAGGGACTATTTGGCTAAATTACTGCTAAGAACCACAGATAGATCACCACAAACCAGACTTTACAGTTTGCCCAAAACAGGAACAGAAAGGTTTGCATTTTGTGCAAGTGAAAGAAAGCAACTCCAATGTATAAATAACTTGTCCAATATCCTCAGATCTCTTAAGTGGAAAGAAATAAAGCATTCTAAGATTCAAGAATGAAAATGCTGATAACATCTCAGCTGAACTCATTTTAGAATCTGATCCAAAAATTAGTACATAAATAGACATGATGAGGTTCCATGCCAAACCCATGAGAGGATATTAAACTGTTGCTTTCACAGGCAATCACCAGTAACTGCTGTTAGTAAGCAAGGAGTGGTAGTGAAGCAGGTAGTTCATACCCAGAAACTGCACTGCCAATACATGCATTTAATTTTGTATTTTATAGTACCCTTTAGCCATAAGTTCTGAAAATCCCAATATTACAAACGTTTTAAGTGGACTTCTGGGTGCCTTGAGCTAGTCTGTTAAAACAGTAGTCTTTCTATCAAATCTTAGATTCCTTCAAGTCAATGAGTTTATTCTGCCTGAGTAAAACATCTCACTTCTTCCACTAATTGCTATTCACCTTTGTTCCCAAAGAAAAGGTGATTCTCTCAGTGGTTTCCACTGTCAAGATCTTCATGGCATTTAAAGGTATTTATAATGTCTGGCAAATTTTAAAAAATGCTTCCCACATCCAAAGCTTTTATGAACATTTAAAACTCTGTTCCATTCCAGTCTTATTGATGTGCGTGTGTGTGTGTGTGTATATATATTACAATCTGCCTTTTTGAATGAGGGAAACTATAGCAGATAGGTTAAGTAACTAAGATGAGAGTGGAAGTCTGAGCACACCAGATTCCTAGCACAAACCACAAGATCCAAAACAGTTTACTAGTTACAGCATGGTCTTCGCTACTACAGCTTCTTACAACTATCAGGTTGTAAGAATATGTTGTAAGATTTCTTTTGCATACTTCCTTATTAAAACAACAACAACATAACCAAACAAAGCAACTTTTTCCTTGGAGCATGAAAGAAATGTACTTCTTAGAGTCTGCTTTTCATTAGGAATTAGGAGTAGTATCTGCTTTTCTTCAAATTAACTTTGGAGGTCACATCTGGTTAGTTTAATTCCTCAAAGATTGCCTTGCTCTGTCTCCTTGGCTCTTTTTTCCTCTGTCATACATTGGCTCATTTTGTGTCTGACAGTTCTTTTATTACCAGATTTCATTTTAAATCCGATTTCCCCCCTGTCTCATTACTTCTGTCTTGCTCTCTGTTTGTTCTCTTTTTCTTTTCCTGTCTGACAATTCTCTTATTAGCGGATTTGGTTTTGCTTTTGTTTCATGCTTTCTGGTTTTATTCTCTTGTGTGTTATTTTTGAGTCTCTACTTATTTTCCTCCTGTCAAATTCTCCTTTTCTTTCTACCTATTGTCTCAAAAGGTATATACTTAGCTTTTACTTAAAGTTACCAGATTTCAGCTTCTCATAGGGTTGCTTTATCATTATTGCCATGCAGAAAGAATCATTGTTGTCTTTCATTTCATTCAGCTGTTTGGTCTAAAAGCCTAATCACTAATTGAGGTATTAACCTATTTGTATAGCCATTAGCTCTACTTCTCAGCTACCACAACAAGCCCTAAATCTAAGTTTACTGGTTAAGAGCTTGGACATTGCATTCAATTTCATTACTTTCTCCCAGCATTCTCTGTAAGCCATTAGGTTCCCTGCAGTTAGTACAGAGAAAAGGTGACACTCAAGCCATGCCTTTGCTCTGCCCCTCACAGGTTCTGCCAACATGACTGCTACAGTAAATGAATATTCTCCTGAAGTGTATTAACAGGTACAACCAATGTTACTTACACTTCCTTCTATCTCAGCTCCTGTTGTGTGTATACATCACGCAGTGTTACTGTAAGATATCTATCTCAGAGAGAAAATGAGACTTCTTGTGTGCTTCATTGGGGAAAAGGTGAAGGTGCTGCTATTAGTGACCTTCATCTGCCTGGTTTTCTAGGGGCTAGCAATCTCCAGTGAGCCAGAGTAATAATTTCTGAGCAGTCAGGGCCCCAGGTGAAAGCCAGGAAGACCTCACTTACTTGTCACCTGCATCAGTAATTTTCTTCAGGTGTCAGAACTTGAGGCAAGACTAAGAAACCACTGCTGGGACAGGAAGCTGATCTGGAAGGAGATGCTTGGCCTACACTGGTACTCATGTACTCCTATCAATGGGACATTTATTTTTGTACAAAAATTCAATTGGGTGAACTTTCTGCCACTGACTGTGAGGAGGAGGAGAACATTGTCTCATTGCTCCTGCATATCATTGTTTTGGTATTTTTCAAATTAAGAAGAAGGGATTGCAGTCATAATTTTTTCTCCTTGATGCTTATGGATAGAGAATTTCTGCTTCCAAAGGCACTAAAGAAAAGAGCTCTACTAGATTTCTTGGTTGGAGCTCAAACTGATTTATTATTTGTCAAGAGACACATTAAATAAACTTGGCCTTTTTTGCTGCCATCAACTGTCTGAAAGGCAAGCTACAAGCATTAGAGTTCCTTTTAATGCCATAGCATTTATGGTACAGAAAGCACAATCGAAGCATCTTGTATTTGTAAGGAAGGTAAGGTGTCAGGGATATTACTTGCTGGTGGTGTTTGTTCCTCAGTGGGGAACTAGCTCCTGTGCATTTTCTCTTCCACATGTTTACACTGGAGGTGAACAAAGTAGTAAATTGCGTTTGGTAAATTAATATTTGGTGAGTCAAGAGGACGATGAAGTGCCTTGTCATTTTTCTGCAGCCTATAAAAAGGACCTCTGTAATGTGACTCAGCATTCCTTTAAAGGTCAATACTGCTCAAGTGCAAGGAGCATACTTCCATTCAATTATTTCCAGCATACAGCCTCTCCATTGATGCCAAATAAATTTTCAGGGATTTTGTGGGACTTTTTTGATGGTTTTGTTTGATTAGTTTTGACATGTCAAAGGGCTTCCTCACAGTTTCCAGTTCTGCAGACTTAAAATCAAAAGCAGTACTCTGTACAATAAGAAGGTAAGAAGGACAGACCATCGAGACAATGATTTCTGCTTAAGCCTCTGAAAACTTGTGTAAATCAGTGTCATGCATGGACTAAGCACAGTATCCCCGTTTCATTTGCTAATGAAACATAAAAAAATCAAAAGAATATAATATATACAATAAGATGGGGCAGTGCAACAGAAAACATAAAGGCATGCAGCATTATTAGATCTAAATCCTACGGACATACTAGAAACTGCAGCTGTATGAACCAGACACCAGACCTTGTTTACTATGCACAAATTCTACGTATCAGATTCATGAAACTGAGTCCAGGCTGACAAAAAGAAATAAAGAAAATGCTTGGAAGCCTAGTGTTGGTAGGGCAGGATATTTTTTTCCTTTTTTTTCTTCCTTAAAAAGACACATCTGCACCACTTTCTCAGATTAAATGGTATTAATCACATTACCACAATAAATCCCAGAGCAAAGATGATTCATCTAATCTGCTGATAAGGAAGGCTATCTCTGTTCCTGCAAAGCCTACTTTTCTTCACATCACTTAATTTCCTATCTTATGATTTAAATAGAATTGGGACTAGGTTGCACTCCCATGGTAGAGGAGTCCCACTAGCATTTCAGTAACTGTTCACCATTATGCATAAAAGCTCCTATTAGTGGTCTCTCAGTGCTGCTGAACCTGACATAGCACTAAACTGCATCAAGCAGACTGGGATTAGAAATTTCAAAGTCATTTAGATGCCTTAAAGATACACTGTTGTAATCTGCCTTTGGGAATGGTGTGCCCTCATAGGAAAAGCTATGCAGTCTGCAGTCTTTTTCAGCAGTCCCCATCATCTATGCTGGATTTAATCACAATAAGCATTCCATACACCCTTCCCAGGACAGCCAGAATTAGGTACTTGTAGACACATGATGCTTTTAAACTACAAATACATGGCAGAGTTTCTCTTTTTCCCAGATTCTTGAGAGAAGGAGGGAACAGTCAGAAGACAAATAATACATTTCCTAAAGTCAAACCTGCAACCCATACAAATTAGAGACTGATCTGCATTCAAATGCAAAACAGATTCAGTAAGTCAACCCATGACTCTACTGTACTGTTAGTCTGATACTCCAAATTGAGTCTGGCAAAACCCATGAATATTTGCTTCTGTGATACAATTATTGACAAATGGAAGATGCATGAGGAATCTTGGATCCTCAATTTTTCAACTTCTGTGAGTTAAATTCAGGCCAAAACAGTGACTATTTTGAATCTGAATGCTGAACTGGAGTCACAAACTGCTCTTACATTTCTGACTGGGGCCCATCTATCCCACATCCAGAGTAACTAAATATGCCAGAACCATCATGAACCCTGCACACTTCTGCCAAGAATAGAATAGAATAGACCAGACCAGACCAGGTTGGAAAAGACCATTGAGATCATCAAGTCCAACCTATCACCCAACATTATCTAATCAACTAAACCATGCAACCAAGCGCCCCATCCAGCCTCTTCTTAAACACCTCCAGTGATGGTGATTCCACCACTTCCCTGAGCAGCACACTCTAATGGCCAATCACTCCTTCTGTAGAGAATTTTTTCCTAACATCCAACCTAAACCTCCTCTGGTGCAGCTTGAGACTGTGTCCTCTTGTTCTGTTGGTGATTGCCTGGGAGAAGAGACCAATCCCCACCTGGCTACAACCTCCCTTCAGGTAGTTGTAGACAGCAATTAGGTCTCCCCTGAGCCTCCTCTTCTCCAGGCTAATCAACCCCAGCTCCCTCAGTCTCTCCTCATAGGGTTTGTGCCCCAGACCTCTCACCAGCTTTTGAAACTTAATTTGGCCCAGTTTGAAATGTCAGCGTCTTGTTATACAGTTGCTGGGAACTATCCCCTAGTTGTTTATCATCAGGAAGACAAAAATTAAAAATATAGTTCATGTTTTCCAAGGTCAAGAATTGCTGATTTTATAGTAACACTATTGACTTGCAAATAAACAGTGAAAAGGAGGGGAGAAATCTATCATGCAGGATAATGTACTCAGATTATATCTCCCTAGCAAACAGAGAGCAAGAGCAAGGCTTCTGAACCACTTAACACTTCAACTGTTCAGAGAAACCCTTGGATATTGTTACCAGATAAAAGAGAAGCAAAATTAATATCCTTTAATTTCCCTTTCACATACTTCATATTACTTGAGATAAGAAAAAGCTACCTCAAATGCATCCCATATTGAAAAAAACAAGGATTTGTTTCCTTACCCTTAAAACATACATATTTTCAGTTTACATTTCTTCCCTTCAACTTTTGCCAAAGAGGCACAGAGCAACTATATTTTCCTTCCTCCATCCTGTCCCCGTGAAAAGCCTGTGGCACATAGACAAGTGCCAAACCTATGTATCTATATCTTTCATCATCCACGTGATCATGTTTTCCCTAGAGTTCTAAAGCTTTTGGACAAAAGTGTGAAGTTAACACACATGAACGTAATAAAGAAAAGCAACCTATGAGTAAGCCATAATACTAAAATATGTCAATATTTCAGACTGTATTTTGGGAAAGCTCTCCCTCAAAAAGACTTGAATTTGTCAGTGAAAAAGGCATCTAGCAAAAAAGCTAACTCATCTGTTTCAGAAACCAAAGACCATCTAGCTGCCAATTTCATAGCATTGAACCTCCTAACCAGGAACTCTCATAGCTGAAATATTTTGTTAATTGAGAGTATGTTTCTACTGTTGAAGCACTTCATCTACACAAACATGGGGTGAGCACAGGAAGCTGGCTCCAAAGAGGTCACCCTTAGATGAGCTGGTAGGTGTCCCTTCCAACTTCAAAACAATACTTTTCATCACAGCTGTTTTAAAAGTTGTTCCAAAACTTCACTATTTTCAAACAAAAACCTCTGTCTTTTGCAGAAAATAATTTTTGATCAATTCCTTGTAATCAATTCTTTCAAAACTAATGACTGAATTTTGTATAAACCTCAGGAATATCACTAGTGAAGTCTGTGCCTCACCCCCAATAATGCCATCTTATGAGCTGTGATATTCTGCAAATCTCAGCCTAAAACTGAGCTCTGCCTCTGAACTACTTAACAATTGGATGAAATGTTTTGTTACAGTTTCACTGTAATTCAGTTGAGAGGAGAGTTTAAGTGAAACAAAACTTTAAAATGCCACTTTATTTATACCCATCCTTAGATAGTTTAAAATACCCAAGACCACTTCCAGCAAAAATTTCAATTGCTGCGAAAGTTTAATGGGCCTTAACATTTCATACACCACAGAGCCAAACACAGACAGACACACTACAGGTTGATGTTACTTAGAATACTTTAGGACACCAAAAGAGCACTCCAGGGTAAAAATCTCCCTGCTGCTAATAGTCTGTGTTTGAGCTGACAGCAGTGACATACATACACAGGGTGAGAATTCCTGGGGGCAAAGTCACAATACAAATGAAACACTGTCTTCAGAAGGCGAAGGCACATATTCTCTGGTAATGTCTATTGTGAATTTGCATATGTCATGCAAATGCAGGAAGATTGAACAGCAAAGTGGGCTGAAAGTTAGCTTAAGGAATAGAGAAGTCAAAGTATGAATTTAGGATACCATCAGAAAACAATAGGGCATCAGAAAAGACTAGGAAATACATGCATACAGAAGGGAGAAGGAAGGGACAACCATTACTTGGCCAGTTAGTGGATGTGTTGTAATATTCACACCTGACCCAGTTGCCTAAATACAAATAAAACTTGTGTCTTACCTACCTTTGTCCTTTCTGTGAAACCATCAGTTACAAAAGCAGGTCTGTCACTACAGCCTTGACTACTACAGGAAAGCACTTCATACATTCCCCCATAGCAAACTCCTGGCCAAGCTGTCAGCCCATGGCTTGGACAGCAGCACTCTGAGCTGGGTTAGGAACTGGCTGGATGGCCAAACCCAGAGAGTGGTGGTGAATGGTGCCACATCCAGCTGGCAGCCAGTCAGTAGCGGAGTCCCCCAGGGATCAGTGCTGGGCCCTGTGCTCTTTAACATCTTTATTGATGATCTGGATGAGGGCATTGAGTCCATCATCAGTAAATTTGCTGATGACACCAAGCTGGGGACAGGAGTTGATCTGCTAGAGGGTAGAGAGGCTTTGCAGAGAGACCTCGACAGGCTGGACAGATGGGCAGAGTCCAACGGCATGAGATTTAACGCATCCAAGTGCCGGGTTCTGCACATTGGCCACAACAACCCCATGCAGTGCTACAGGCTGGGGTCAGAGTGGCTGGAGAGCAGCCAGGCAGAGAGGGACCTGGGGGTGCTGGTTGATGGTAGGATGAACATGAGCCTGCAGTGTGCACAGGCAGCCAAGAGGGCCAATGGCATCCTGGCCTGCATTAAGAACAGTGTGGCCAGCAGGAGCAGGGAGGTCATTCTGCCCCTGTACACTGCACTGGTTAGGCCACACCTTGAGTACTGTGTCCAGTTCTGGGCCCCTCAGTTTAGGAAGGAGGTTGACTTGCTGGAGCGAGTCCAGAGGAGGGCAACAAAGTTAGTGAGGGGCTTGGAACACAAGCCCTATGAGGAGAGACTGAGGGAGCTGGGGCTGCTTAGCCTGGAGAGGAGGAGACTCAGGGGTGACCTTATTGCTCTCTACAACTACCTGAAGAGGGGTTGTAAACAGGCAGAGGTTGGTCTCTTCTCCCAGGCAGCCAGCACCAGAACAAGAGGACACAGTCTCAGGCTGCGCCAGGGGAAGTTCAGGCTGGAGGTCAGGAGGAAGTTTTACACGGAGAGAGTGATTGCCCATTGGAATGGGCTGCCTGGGGAGGTGGTGGAGTCGCCGTCACTGGAGGTGTTCAGGAGGAGACTTGACAGGGTGCTTGGTTACATGGGTTAGTTGATTGGGTGGTGTTGGGTGATAGGTTGGACGTGATGATCTTGAAGGTCTCTTCCAACCTGGTTTATTCTATTCTATTCTATTTTTGGATACTTGCATGAAACAAATAGAAACTGATAGAGTCTGCACTAACATGTCACACTCAACTCACGAGCTCTAGAAGTGGTGAGCAGCATCACATTGTTTTGCCAGCATCTTGCCTCTCATTTGTTATATTTAACTTGCTGCTCTAAGAAACAAAGTCAAGGATGACCATGTCCTGCATTCAATAATAGCAATTCCTTACAAAACTTGTGAAAATCTACAAAGTTTTCACACTCACTGCATTTATGGTCCATACCAATACATCTGGACTATCCAGCTACTGGAGGCTCCTGTAGTTCAGGATCTATCACAGCATCATTTTGAGACCACCCCACTACAAAGGGAAAGAGGTGTACACCCGGGGGGGGGGAGATGGGGCAGGAAATCAGAAGATGGCAAGATGATGTAATTTCGTAAAGGCTGAGGGAAGCAGCAAGAAAAGCAGTAGATGTTGGAAGGTGAAAGGAAAGAGGGAAGCACACCGTGACATGAGATCCCCCACTACAAATCAAGCAGGTTGTATGGATTCCACTATGTAACAGGTTAAAATGCTGTGAACAGGTTAACCTGTGTCCCCCCCACCACCCCCCAACACAGAAGTGAGAGAAAATAACACAGACAAAAACCTCTGAGTTAAGATAAAAACAGCTGAGATTATTAAAAAATATTTATATGAATGTGCTAACATAATGCACAATTACCTTAGCTTATTTGCAGAAAAAGAACAGCAGAAAGCAGAAACAAGCAAGATAAAAACCCAAGCCAGGGAACTACTCCCCGATCCCTCCCCATCCAGCTGCCACCCCAGAAGAAGAGAGCAACCACCCCAAAACCCAGAACCCACAAGCAGTAACCATAACAGGAAGCCTCCCATGCTACAATCTGAACTTCAAGCCCCATCATACTTTTCTCCAGCTAGCACTTTCATTTTGAAGCTGGCATGACGCAAGATGGTTTGAATAGAAGCAGATTAAAACTCAACACACTGCCAGTTAAAAGACTTTTTCATAGAAGAAACTCTTTTTAGATAGTCTGTTGGTGTCTGCTCTCATTGTTTCCAAGACAGAGAGATTCGTTAAGGCAGTTAGATAATGATATGTCCGTAAGACAAATGAGTCAATGTAAACGTTTCAATGTCTGCATAAAGTCACAAGTGCAGCACTCAGACTTTGCAGTATCTGCTCAATATTAGCTACTACAAAGTTTCAGTGGCACCACATGCAGTGGTCAAGTCCAGGTCTTACCATGGCCCAGGACAAATTAGATGAGACTACCAATGCTTTCACATAAATACATTACCTATTATCAGGAAAGAAAATGTGTCTATAGAAAAAGGGTAAGGGTTTGCTTAGAACAATCGTAAGACATGAGAGTAAATTCACAGAATTAATATTTCTGGTAATCCTGTTTGACAGAATTCATTAGTCAGCTCAGGAGTCCTGCAGTTTATTTTGATTAGGATGATGGAACCAAGTAGTTTTGCCTGCAAACACAAAACAACCAAACCAAAGCACAACAAACCACAACAAAACCAAATAAACAAAACAACCAAACAAACAAAAAAAACAGACTTGCATTGAAGGCAGAAATTAGCATAAATTGAAGTATTTTCTTTATTTACACAGTAAAACTTCTTCCTAGCTGACATTCAGTCCAAAAGGATTTTTTGGCTTTTCCTCCAGACTAGACTGCCAAGGATTTTGTGACTTCATCTGATGTTTGAAACACAGCCCTCCCTCACTGCTCTAGTACACTTTCTACCTTCTCTCGACCATATATCTAAGCCTTCATAAAATCACATGCAATGAAACCTTCTGCCCACACGCACCCTGTGCTTGCTCATGTTTGAAGTAGAAGCTGCTATCACTTTGCCATCTGTTCTGTAAAAGAGCATCTCTGTTTCACAACTATTTTCCTGGGTGAAGGACAACTATTGTCTCCCCATCGGTGGCAAGAGTTTTACCCCAACCCTGAACAATATCTGGTAGTAAAAATACAGGGCAAAAATACTGCATCTTAACATAAAAAGAAACCAAAAAAAGTTTAAATAAAGTTGCCTGGAGAGTAACCCAAAAGCCTGGCAAGAAACCAAGGAGAGACAGTAACATTATACTCGAGCATGTGAGTTCACCATGTTTTAAATCCTATAAATGGAATCTTTTTGATTCTAAAGAAAAGCAAGAGCATGAAAGTGTATATGGTAAAAAGCCAGCTTAAAATGTCCTTGTCTCAAAGGCCAGACAAGGCCACCTGTCTTTGCTTCCTTTTAAATATAAATCTCCATAAATATAAATTTCCAAAGTATAAGTGGAGGTGCAAGCCAGCTGTGACAATTTGGGAATAAATTTAATTTTAAGAAAGTGTTTTAATATTGAATGCCTGATTCTACGCCTTTAGTTCTCTATCAAACAATCAGTTCAAAGGAAGTGGATTGTTTTGTTTGTTTGTTTTCTTCCCTTGCAAAACAACTGTGCTTCAGTACAGTGCTGTGGTGTTTCACACCCGTATGACGATTTTCCTCTCTTGTTCAGGCCAATATCTCTGTTTAGCCATAGTGACTTCCCTCTCTGATCCATGAGCAGATATTATTGATTCTTTGCACCATGTGTTTGTATACTTTGGTCCCTAGCTAGACATTGGATTTTCTCTTTTAAAATTTTTCTTTGAAAAATTTCAATTTGATGTCCATTTTTAAGGTCAGGCTTACAAAACATGCACAACCTACCTGTGCTTGATATAGCTTGTTAAATATTTTATTTTATTTGTGTTTTTATTAGCTGGATACAGCCCTCTGGGGTACTTTTATGAAGGATGCTTTTGAAATGTAAATGTGATTGATTTGATATTACAGCTTATATTATTCTACTTGCACAGTGCCTTAGGGAACAACAGAATGAAGTTTCTCTTTTTACTGATGAAAAGGTCCTATAGTAGATATTTTACCCTCTTCTACATACAAGCACAAACAGACTACTAATTTCTAAAGAAAGCAGTGTTCATTTGCTCATGCCCACCAACCTCTACTGCTTCCATTTTCTGAACCATACTGAATAATAAAAACAATACATTTGATATTCCCATTTCAGAGGCAAGTTAAAAGCTACATGTGAAGCAAACACAGCTCCACCTAATAGACTGAATAATACAAACCACACCATTCTTATCACAGCTACTAATCAAAGTGCAAAAAGCAGGACAACAAAGAGGTCTGGAACATGCTGCTGTGTTTGCCATCAAGGAAAAAAGGTATAAAGGGCAAAAGAAAAGTCTGCCAAACTCTACAATTACTAAGTCATATTGTGAGAATTATTTCACTGCCTTTAAAAAGTAGTTAAATAAATGGCCAATTGCTTCATATAACACAGAGTCCTTTAAGAATGTATTCCAGAATGTCCAAACATCTGGAAATGATGGGCTAGGACACTCCCATTTCGAACTGTGTTCCACTTTATCCTCCCCCCAAGGTGGCAAAGTGGACATTGCAAATGTATTTCACCATAGTTCTGAGATTAAATCTTCTTCTGGTTTCAAAGGAAACATACCAGTATGACTTCTACAACCTAGTGTATCCCAACAATTTAGCAGAAATTTGACTGTAATAAACAAGCAAAGCTACTTCAAGATAGTGATGCATTATCTGGGGAGATATTAAGAGTAAAGCAAGTAACAAAGAAGCTATCTGCATTTCATATGCACAGTATTAAAATGCACCCACAAGAACAAAAGGCATTTGTGTAAAATTTAAGCAATATTAAGGGTGCAGCTTTCCCACTGAATTGGTAAAGCTCAGAAGATGTAACTAATTAGAACAGAAGGCTGCAACAGTTAGACTGTTTCAGAAAGAATAGTTAACGTACGTCGCCATATGGTTCTGAAAATTCATTGAATGCATTCCAAATAGAAGAACATGTGCATATACCCCTGTGAGTTGCCCAAGCATTAATACTGCCTTTTAACTCAGCCATTTAGTACAGGCACAACTGTTACTGAGCTGCATGACTTTAGACAGTGAAGGTAAACTTAAATTGGGAAAAGATAAAGCTGTAAAACCAGCATAAATAAAAACCAACTAAATATTCACCTATGTGTTGTACAGCATATGATTATCCATTGTGCTGAAACAGATAGCAATACACTTCTTAACTTCAAAGGAGTAACTGTGTCTTTGCACAAATTCACATAGTGGTTAGGACAATGTGACCATGCAGTAGATCCTGGGGTAGCAGACAACACGTAATACCTGAATTGCGAAGCTACATGCTCAATATACAGAAAAAGCCACAGCTAAAAATCACTTATAAGAGAAGTTGTCTTACAAAATATGAGGTGCCATTTGTTCCTATCCAAGATTAATAAATAAATAAATAGATAAAATAGTTAATTTTACATTTATGGGCCTAAGAAATAAGTAGAATTAGAAGTTGAGAAGATAACATTTGAGACCTTGACCAACAAAATTTGTGTGAAAATGCAAACACTTTTTACTAATGGAGAAGCAGTGCTGTTGAAGTTTAGCCTCACTCTTAACTAGGATGTTGCACAATTGATATTGATGCAGAAACAATGCCAAAACCAGGATTTTGGCTCTTCTTCTGTCAAACATTGAGAAAGAATGGACCTCCTTTAAATACTGAAGCTTAGTTCACTAATGTATAAACTGTTCATCCTACTGCTCTGAAAATAAAAGTGGTGTAAAAAAAAAAATTCCGGATTGAGTAGTTTGAAAACCGCATTCTCTCTTCTGATAGAGATATTCTTACCCACTATGTCAAGATCTATCATTGTATAAACTCTTTGACTGATACTTATTTTTACCACTGCACTTAGAGTGTTTTGAACATCAAATAATACATTAAAAAAATAAGCCCTTTTACTGTCCAAAGGAATAATGGAAGTCTATTTTCGCTATTGTTTAACCAATAAAGCAGTCTCATATCCATAATCCCTGTCATCCCTTAGGAGGCAGAATATAATCCCGTGGGAGGTGTCAGTAAAATTGGAACTGTGCTCCAGTTTTGTAACTGGTAGTTGGCTTCCATGCACAGGAATAGCTCACACCATCAGCAATAGGATAATGGTCCTGTGTTTTCACCTGTTCCTGAATCTTAATCACCTGGGGGCTGTAGACACTCCCTTTATTGTGTATATTTTACAACCAGTCAATGTAAAATTAATTACTAACTCTCCCAGTCCTCCAAAAGACATTTTAAAAGATTTTTGCCCTATACATTTTTAAAAAGCATCCTCCATTGATCTATGTCTGTGCCACAGATCTGTGTGCTGCTTTCTGTTCTCCTCAGTCTGAGTCTTGAAAACAAGATACCTTTTCTGAATTTCAATGCCTAAATGTATTCATTGACATTTACTAATACGTTATGCTACTCTGGCCTTTGAGTATGTTGTATTGCAACTGCCTGGTCATCCAATAGTTTCACCACAGGTCAATGACACTTCTAAAGAGGGAATAAGCAAAATACTATTTGAGCTGATGGTATCACTTTCTTATTGTGATGCCTTTGAATTAAAGGTTGTGAATAACGGTAATGACACAAGGCAGCTCATTGCTTTGGGTGTCAGCTCCCTTCAGAAATTACCTTATTGTTGCCAGTGAGGCCATACTCACAACAATGGGCTGCAGAGGAAAGCTGCATTGCTGTTGCTTTTAAAGGAGACAACAGGTTTGGCAGAAAGTTAATTCTGAAAATAATGTGATTGCAAACAAGGTTTTCTGAAAGCTGGAGCACTTACTTTGAAGACTTCTATGTGAGACAGAGTATAGAGGGAAACTGCAAAGAGCATTAGCTTGAGAATCATTCTTTTCTGTCACTTCTCTGATTGGTAACATTTAGCTAGTGTGAAAAATAGCTATTTAAAACTCCATACTTGAACACGTAACACGTATTCAGATATTTTCATAATCCTCAACATTGAAGATTCTTACTCGTTGAACTTTGCATCATTGAGCAGTCTTCCAAGAGAAGGACATAAATATTATACGTGAATTTATGACTTATTTATCTTTGCCCCAGCTGCTTTAAAGACTATATATAGCATGCTGAAATCCCACCATCTCTGTAACTCTGAAACTAGCCAGCCAGCACCCAAACCCAGTACTCTGAGAGGAAGCAGACAGAGTAAGAATCAGAAGGGCCACAAAAATGATCAGGGGGTTGGAGTGCCTCTGCTATGAAGACAGGCTGAGAGAGATGAGGTTGTTCAGCCTGGAGAAGAGGACACACTGGGGAGACTTAATAGTGACCTTCCAGTACCTGAAGGTCACCTACAAGAAGGATGGAGAGAGACTGTTTACAAAGACCTGCAGTGATAGGACAAGAGGCAATGGTTTCAAACTAGAGAAAAGCAAATTTAGATTGGATGTTAGGAGCAAGTTCTTTATCGTAAGAGTGGTGGAACACTGGAACAGGTTGTCTGGGACGGTGGTAGGGGCCCTCCCCAGATATTGAAGGTGAGGCTTGACAGGGCTCTGGGCAGCCTGATCTAGTTGAGGATGCCCCTGCTGAGTGCAAGAGGGGATTGGGCTAGATGACTTTTGGATGTCCCTTCCAACCCAGACCATTCTATGATTATCTGAAAAATAGGTCTAACATGGATGTCAGTTCTATAAAAAGAAAGATGTACTTCTAAATCTACAGTCTTTGTTCTGACAGATACTCTAGACAAACTAGCTGGATATCAGCTACCTAAACACATGCCTACCACCATTTTACAAGCTTTAGTCCCTGCCTGACTGCTGCATCATACCTACTAGTTGTATGCTTGTGTTGTTCCAGAACACGTGAAATGGTGTTAGACATCTATGTTGAAGCAATTGAATCCCATTGTTCATTACAGACCTTTCCAAAACAGAAAATACTGTATCCATCTGGTAAGATCTATCCCAAACTTTAGATAGTTTGTATGCAGCTTAATTCCACTGTTATCTTAAAGGACACATTCCCCAAAGAACATATTGAGCTTTTAGATTTTGGAGTGATATATCCTATAAATTCTCTGCACACTTGGGTTTACATATTAGTCACTGCTATTTTGTAACAGTAGATGGTTATAATAATAGTATTTCATGTTGTTTCACAGTTAGGGAAGATAGAATAATCATTTGGCAATCCACAGGGGGCCAGTGAAACCAAGTAAATGTTTTGTTATTCAAATTATTGTGTGGAGAGCAAAACTTTTCAGAATTGCCTAGTACAGATATTTTAAATCTCTTTAAATACCTTTCCTACAAACTCTGTCATAGTACATAATAATGTTTTCTCCTGACTCCATATCATGACAGTAAGCACTGAATTACCTAATAATTCCTCAGAAATCTTTAGGAAGCTTAGCCCATTCTTTCTACACCTGATTTGCTTTTCTGTTTTATAAGCAAAGTGATTGCAAAGAAATATTTACAAATTAGTTAAGAAAATAACTTCAATAAGAATAACAAATTATGCTTTCTGCTTACAGGATATCACAGGTACAAGTTGCAATAGTTCAGCTGAAAGTTGAGCCATTCAGCCGAAAGTTGAAGCAAAGCCTGAATGACAATATGCAAAGTTAGGTAGAAGAAAGCTGAATGAATTAGAAAAGACCACTGAATATCTGGGAAGAAGCCAGGGTGTTTCTTAATCTCCTGTTCTGAAGTAAGCAAAGCAGTTCCTTGAAACATTAATATATGTTTAAACTAAACACCAGGTTGCAATTTGTAATGCATGTTTTAGGACCAAAAATGCTCCAGCAAATTCTTCTAGAGGAGAAATATCTTAAATCATATTTCAAAACCACTTTTGTCTTAGGCTAGGGAGACCCTGATGTTTTGTACTACTAGTGTTGGTGCAATTGATTACTTCCGCAGAAATCATTCTTCTATCAGCACAGAAAACATAAGTGTCAAAGCAGCTAATAATATATGTGCACCAACAAAGTGATCTGTTATACTTTAGGCTTTTTGTTTATTTATAAACCCACCAATTAAAAATAGGCTTTATTAACCTCAACTAGAATTAAAGATGTATGTTTAAGAAAAAAGATTCCTAGCTGACTTCTTCCCAGAAGTCCTTTGGAGAGGGCAATGAGCCAAATTTGCGGACCAGTAACTAAAATCTGCCAGTGCCTTTTCCAGCCTAAACAGTATCTTTAAACTCCCTTGCCTCAGTTGCTTAACATGAGACTAAATAACAGTGTTGTTATGCTGATTGCCTCGGAGGTCAGCATTTTCTCATGGCTATTACCATCAGTAAATTTAGCTATAAAGTAGTTTGAAAGAAGTTGTTTGTGAAGAAACAGACAATCAACAAAAGAGCATAAGTCACTCACTTCCCCCACATTTTCTAGCTGATCCCAAATAACTTTATTCAACTTGTTCAACTATATCCAATTGATTTTCCCCATTAGTTTGCCTAGATTAAAACAACAGAATAAAACCCAAAATACAAGTAAGTCTCTACAAAAGTTTTCTGTCTCTGAAATGCCAAAAAAAAAAAAAATAATAGGGGGGGACAGAAAAAAAAAGTAAGTAGAAAAGAACATGCCCCAAATAGAGTAGTTCTGTGTGAAAAGTTGATAGATGAAGTCAGAAAGCAATAAAGAAATCCATCCTCATCAACTACATCACAAGATACGCTTCTAGCAAGGGCTCATCAACCACGCTCTGCATCATTAGGTGTTCCAGTAACAGTCACATGCTGAAAGGTAGGAAACTTGGAAAAGAGAAATAACAATGCAATCCGACCACTTCTGAGAGCAATATGATTGAGAAGTGCCTGATAGCAATGGAAGTTCCTGTTCCCTCAGGAGAAGCCCTAGCTACCCACTCCTGTTCACAGACTGCACAGATCATGGAATCGATAAGGTTGGAGGAAACCTCAAAGATCATCAAGTCCAACCTGTCACCCAACACCTCATGACTACTAAACCATGGCACCAAGTGCCACATCCAATCCCCTCTTGAACACCTCTAGGGACGGTGACTCCACCACTTCCCTGGGCAGCACATTCCAACAGCTAACAACTCTTTTTGTCAAAAACTTTCTCCTCACCTCAAGCCTAAACTTCCCCATGCACAGCTTGAGACTGTGTCCTCTTGTTCTGGTGCTGGTTGCCTGGGAGAAGAGACCAAACCCCTCCTGGCTACAATCTCCCTTCAGGTAGTTTTGGAGAGCAATAAGGTCTCCCCTGAGCCTCCTCTTCTCCAGGCTAAGCAACCCCAGCTCCCTCAGCCTCTCTTCATAGGGTTTGTGCTCCAAAGCCCTCACCAGCCTCATTGCCCTTCTCTGGACACGTTCAAAAGTGTCAATGTCCTTCTTAAATTGAGGGACCCAGAACTGGACACAGGACTCAAGCTGTGGCCTAACCAGTGCTGAGTACAGGGGCACAATGACTTCCCTGCTCCTGCTGGCCACGCTATTCTTGATGCAGGCCAGGATGCCATTGGCCTTCTTGGCCACCTGGGCACACTGCTGGCTCATGTTCAGCCAGCTGTCAACTAGTACCCCCAGGTCCCTCTCTGCTTGGCTGCTCTCCAGCCACTCCAACCCCAGCCTGTAGCACTGCATGGGGTTGTTGTGGCCAAAGTGCAGCACCTGGCACTTGGACTTGTAGAATGTCATCATGTTGGACTCTGCCTGTCTATCCAGCTGGTCAAGGTCCCTCTGGAGTGCCCTTCTACCCTCTAATCAATCAACATCTGCTCCCAACTTGGTGTCATCTGCAAATTTGCTGATGACTGACTCAATGCCCTCATCCAGATCATCAATAAAGATATTGAACAGGATGGGACCCAGCACTGATCATTGGGGGACACCACTAGTGACTGGCTGCCAGCTGGATGCGGCACCATTCACCACCACCCTCCGGGCACAGCCCTTCAGCCAGTTCCTAACCCAGTGCAAAGTGTTGCTGTCCAAGCCATGGGCTGTGAGCTTGGCCAGGAGTTTGCTGTGGGGAATGGTGTCAATGGCCTTGCTGAAGTCCAGGTAGACTACATCCACAGCCTTCCCCACATCCACCAGGTGTGTCACCTGATCATAGAAGGAGATCAGGTTGGTGAGGCACTGTCTTTGGTGGACAGCACATAAAGTGACATCACAGGCCTACTGCAAGCCCTCGGCAGAACCCCAAGAAGGGTCTGCAGGATTATGTCCTATGCTTAGTTTTAGGTCTTGTTCATCATCTGAAAATGTAAGACAATGAAAGATGGATTAAAAGGTGAGGCACACAGTGGGAATGCAAGATTAATACATTTTACAAGTGATCTAGAGATTAAAATTTCAAGGGGGAAAAAAACAGAAAAGAAAAAAAAGAAAATCTGTGTTTTGAATGGGAACCTTGATCAATATTTGACACTCAAAAAGTAAAAAGAAAATAAAACAGAAGTTAGACAGCAAATGTATTGTGCACCACATAATATTTTCATATCAAAGTTCTATTTATGTCTGAATTAAACAACTTCACATTTCTTCTCGAAAGTATTTACTATTGAACAATGTGGTAATCACAATTCAATGTATTCTAGGACTGGTAGTGCTTGTAAAAGTCTTAGTTGGTGATCTCGAATTTTGTAGTAGACATGCATGCATGTGTAATACAGTAGATGGTAAAGCAAAACAGATACATGCAAGAGAGATATAGCACAGGTCAGAATATTTATGCGCTGCAAAACAAAACTAATCTAATCCATTATTTTGTAGAAGGCATCGCAACTTTCTTCTGCACATCCCCTCTCAGTGCTCAGCCCAAGAGGCAGCACACTCAGCACAGGCAGCCCACAGACAGCCCACAGACAGAACATGAAAATCCTAATGCAGGCAAGGGAGATGGAGCACAAAATCAAAGATCCATAGCAGGAACATTAAATAGCAGAACAACTTGTTACATAGAATGCATTTGGTGCCATGTTCTCCTTAATTTTTCAGTCTGTTATTCCATTGTATAATGCCCAGGAAATAGTTGGGCCACTTTTGTCAAGTTTTGGTGGAGATAAGACCCCACTAACTCCAAGGTAAATGTCACTTCTGTCTGGGGCACCCAGTAAAGGAAAAGGTTAAGTTTAAATACATTTTCCCCAAGTGAAAATATATTTTTAAACAGTTTTACCAGGTATGTCAAAGTTTGCTTCAGCTAATCCTGTTCCAACCTAATTTAGTAGTCAAAATCCACTTATTTTATCATTTAAAGAACTTGTGTCTCATTTAATACTGTTAGTTCTTTCTGGTATGCAGGATCAGAAAAGCTCTACTGCATCCCACAAGATCATACCAAAAGGATAACACGATACATCACAGCCAAGCATACAAGAAAACACAAGGCCTAACATACAAAGGTATGCTCAGAAGACAGTTTCTGCTCTGGAAAAAACTCTGCATCCAGTGCAACAAATATGACTGTCTGAGATTGATAACATATGAGGCAGATTTTCACTCTTTTCTTCCTTTTCTTCCCTTTCTTTTCCCCCCTTCCAGATGTTTCCATTGTCTCAAACTGAACCAACCAAAAGCTAGCAGGAATAGTCTGTGTTAGAGATTTCTTTGTTGCTGACAAAGAAAACAGGTCCAAGTCACTATAAGGTTAATCTCTCCTCACATCTGTCTCTCATCCCTATCAAGGCTGCATTAAACACATTCCAAATGACAAAACAAACAGGTAGAATGAAAACAACGACAACAAAAAAAGGACAGACATGTAAAATATGGGTTCTTTCTTTAAAATGTCAAGAGCAAGAATTTGAATTTTTTATCTAATGTCTAGGCGCTGTGGCTTACAGAAACATTAAAAATGTATAAACAGAATTTGAAATAGCTTGAAGAACCACAGAACAACACATCTGTTAACCAAATGGAAAGTAACTAAAAAATTAAAGAGACTGTGGAAATTATTTGTTTTATTCTTTTGCATTGCACATAATCATTATATGTTCTTCTCTTCTAATTGAGTTCTCTAAGCTATAAGAGTTTAAATAAACACAAGTGTCCAGACATAATGTCTGTTTATATCAGTCTTTGATCAAGCTTAACAAATTGGGAAGAATCTTTAAGTAGTAATTAGCAGCATTATCACAAAAATGCAACAAAGTACTTTTGCATAACACATTTCTCTCAAACAAAAGCTACCAGCGGTAGTAAGGGAGGGCAGTCTAAAAACACTTTGAAGACTTCACAGTATATAAAAGCATTAAATTACTTAGGTAAGTACCAAGTAAGAGAGGATATGACATGCTGCGGTTCCCACTAAAATAAACCATTTTCAAAGATTAAAGTATTCTCCATACAACATTTCCCAATCTGTAGTGAGGAGAGAGCAGGACAGGCACAAGGTCAATAAGAAATGGACTTCAAATGTAATCACAAAGGGAATACAGGAGGAGGGAAACATCTTTAGCATAGGTGGACCACCTTTAATTTTCATTGGTGACACACATAATGCTACTCTCCTGCCTCCCCAGAATAAGAAACCAACCAACCAAAACAAACAAAACACCAAGCCACCCACCCATAACAAACCAAACAAAACACAGCACCCCGACACCACTCCCAAGTAAAAACAACCCAACAAACCCCTCAGAACCAGCAAAACAGCCCCAGCACATATTGCAAAACACATTTTGCTGTTTGCATAGGCTCTAGTCTGAGCTTTGTTTTGAAGATGTCAATACACCAAAGAGAATCCACAGGAAAATTAATGTCATAAGCAAACCAAAGAGAAAAGAATCTTTTTCTTCCATGTCTTGTTCCACTTTATTAGCCAGCAGGAGTAAAATCTTGAAGCATGCAACTGAGCTCTCTACAACTACCTGAAGGGAGGTTGTAGACAGGTGGGGGTTGGTCTCTTCTCCCAGGCAACCAGTGACAGAACAAGAGGACACAGGCTCAAGCTATGCCAGGGGAAGTTTAGGCTCAAGGTGAGAAGAAAGTTCTTCACAGAAAGAGTAATTGGCCAGTGGAATGTGCTGCCCAGGGAGATGGTGGAGTCACCGTCCCTGGAGGTGTTAAAAAAATGATTGGCTGTGGTGCTTGGAGCCATGGTTTAGTTGTCAGGTGGTGTTAGGTACTAGGTTGGACTTGATGATTTCTGAGGTCTTTTCCAACCTGGTTGATTCTGTGATTCTGTAATTTGTCACTTGCCTCAGAAACCTAACATTCACAGTATCACAGTATCACTTAGGTTGGAAAGGACCTCGAGGATCATCGAGTCCAACCTGACACCGCAGACCCCATGACTAGACCATGGCACCAAGTGCCACGTCCAATCTCCCCTTGAACGCCTCCAGGGTCGATGACTCAACCACCTCCCTGGGCAACCCATTCCAATGCCGAATGACTCGCTCGGTGAAGAACTTCCTCCTCACCTCGAGTCTGAACCTCCCCTGGCGCAGCTTGAGACTGTGTCCCCTTGTTCTGGTGCTGGTTGCCTGGGAGAAGAGGCCAACTCCCTCCTGGCTACAACCACCCTTCAGGTAGTTGTAGAGGGCAATAAGGTCACCCCTGAGCCTCCTCTTCTCCAGGCTAAACAATCCCAGCTCCCTCAGCCTCTCCTCATAGGGCTTGTGTTCAAGGCCTCTCACCAGCCTTGTTGCCCTTCTCTGGACACGCTCAAGTGTCTCAATGTCCTTCTTAAACTGAGGAGCCCAGAACTGGACACAGTACTCAAGGTGCGGCCTAACCAAAGCAGAGTACAGGGGCACTATGACCTCCCTGCTCCTGCTGGCCACACTATTCCTAATGCAGGCCAGAATGCTATTGGCCCTCCTGGCCACCTGAGCACACTGCTGGCTCATATTCAGGTGGCTGTCGATCAGCACACCCAGGTCCCTCTCTGTCTGGGAGCTCTCCAGCCACTCCGACCCCAGCCTATAGCTCTGCATGGGATTGCCATAGCCAAAGTGCAGCACTCGGCACTTGGACTTGTTGAAAGCCATCCCATTGGACTCTGCCCATCTTTCCAGTCGGTCGAGGTCCCTCTGCAGAGCCTTTCTACCCTCTAATTGACTAACATCTGCCCCTAACTTTGTGTCATCTGCAAACTTGCTGATGACTGACTCTACCCCTTCATCCAGATCATCAACGAATATGTTGAAGAGGACAGGGCCCAGCACTGATCCCTGGGGGACACCACTGGTGACTGGCCTCCAGCTGGATGCGGCACCGTTCACGACCACTCTCTGGGCCCGGCCCTCCAGCCAGTTCCTAACCCAGCACAGAGTGTAGTGGTCCAATCCACAGGCTGACAGATATGCTGGAGAAAAATAAACCAATAAATGATATTTTAAACCTCTCTTTCCTTAACTTCCTTACTGTTAATCTGCATTTGAGAAGTCATGCAGTTTTCATGCATCTGTACCTGAACAGCCCACAAAAGTGAGAAGGCCAGATGTCTATGTCCTTTGGTGACAAAACCATCCTTTGATGACATAACCAACCAAATAAAAGACAAAAACCCTTCTTTTTTAAAAAAAAAATAAAATAAATTAAATAGAATCAGTGCCATGGATTAAGGAAAAGATAACCAAGCTCTTCTATGGCATTTTACTATTTCACAACTAAGGCTAAGAAAGATACTACCACTTCATAAGAGAGCAGATAATTAATTCTGCTACCACCAGAAATGCTCTTTCTAGAGAGAGATCTATTTTTACTTCTTCAATTCCATTAAAAAGTGTCTACAGCCAATCCTTATTCAGAGCTAAAGGCAGTTTTTAAATTACCAGTTAGAATGTTAATTCTTTGCTAATAAGATTTATGATTTAGGTAGCAAGCACATTTTAATGTAACTATAATTTGCCCTCCTGTTGCTAATTGATGACAAAGCACTACATACTTTTAAAAAAAAAAATTAAGAAAAATTAAACGGAATTTTCTGGTGCACTGTTGACCTTTATTGTACAAAAATTGCTTAAAACAATAACATTGTGATGATCTACAAACCATTTCTGGGTTACCTTTAACTTCTATACCCTGAATACATCTGTTACATCAAAGCATCAAGCAATTAATATAAGGTCTTTCTTTGCTATGTGAATATTAGTGGAGGAAAATGGAAGGGTAATAAAATTTTTCAACTTTGAGACTTTGTATTTTCTAATTTTGGGGGGAAAATGACACTGCTATATGTGTGTGTATATATGTAATAAATACAAAAGAAGCTTTATTTTTTTATATATAGTATTTTTCCTTCTAGTTACTTTACAGATATTTCCACCTCCCTTAAAACATTGCTTTTTATTTTAGCCAGCATAAATTCTTGTAGACAATGTTTATTCCTTGACATTTCTGCTGAGAAGAAAAACAAGGATTTGTTCATCTTGTTCTCTGAATCCACAGTACATGTGTGAAAAACAGTCAACAGATCTTGGTTAATACTACAGAATATTTCTGCAAACAGTCACTGCAATTGCAGTACTTGGGCCCATATTCAGGGTTTCAAGAAGAATCTTTCAGTGTCTCAAATTTAACAAATGTTTGCGTTGTGTGCACACCAGTACAAACTGAATTGGATCCATTTTGATGACTTTTTGATTCCCACAGCTGCTAAAAAGGGCAGAATTCTGCTAGGGATCCCTGGACCCAGTCAAGATAAGTGGACACAGCTGAACAAAATTCAACCTGGTGCTGAAGTAAACCATTGGGAAAACCTTGGACCTTTTTTGGCGATTAACCTATGCACAACATGATCCAGCAGCTCTGTGGAATTCGGACCAATACTGTCAAGTGGGATATCAGTGTTAGAAAGATAACAGGAGTAGATTCGACTTTTTACATACTCAGTGGTCATAAATGAGTACTATAAATTATATCAAGTGCACAGGCTAAGCTTCATCCAATACATCTTACAACAAAACAAGAAGTTCTCATGAAAGTCTGTCCATAAATGGATGATAAAGGAAAGGCAGAAGTGCACTTCTAACATCCCTAGGCTAGTCACAGGGCATGCTGGGAATTCTGAGGGAGTGCTGCTACTACTTGAATAGAACAACAGGCTACATGGACTGTTGGTCTAACTGAGCAACATATTTATGTTCTTTAAAAAATGCAAGCTATTGAGGCTGTTATGTGTAGAGGAGAACGTGCTCAAGTACAGGTAAGGAAGGGAAATGGCTCAGTGCACAGCTGCAATAATAAAGCTGAGTTTGAGCAAAGACAGCCAACACTGCCATCAATTTCACAGTTCAATCAGGTTCTTCATTTACAAGTCTCCAAGGATTGTACAAATGTTCATTAATGAGGTAACCAATCTCTTTCCAACTTATTTTCAGATGAGTTAACTAAATAAAAGCTAGTTTCCCTAGTTTGCTGATTTATGGTTATAAACTGTTGAGATTTTATGATATATCCATATATAAAGCAACATCCAGAGAGCTCAGCATTTAAAAAGTACTTGATGAGATGCAATAATACACCAACAGAAGGGAAAAAAGTGCAAGTGCTAGATTCCCTGGCTCCATCTCCTTTTACTGTCCTGCAGTGCACTTGGTAACAGAAAGGAATTCATTCCTCAGATGCCTGATATCAGAAGCTAAGAATGCTCAATCTCCCTTGCAGAAGCAAACCATGATTATGACAATGTACCAGACTCTTGTCCCTGAGTGAACAAGCGTGGAAAGAAATTAGTTAGAAATTGGAAATCCTTCTGATCACAATGAAAAATTGCAGTGAAGCTAGACAGAACTAGAATAAGAGCAGCCACATTATCATCTGTAATGGGCAACAGCTGCCACAGGCTACAAACAGCATTTGGCTTTTTCAGCAAAAACTGGGAGGATCTATATACAATTTTAGAAGCATTTTCAATTCACAATGTTCATCATATGACAACAAAGTGTAAGAATGTATTTGGAGAATAAGCAGATTGATAGGTTGACAGTCTGCATGAAATGGCCAAGTTATGCTCTTAGGAAATCCTTTAAAAAAAAAAAAAAAAGAAAAAAAATAAAAGGAAAAAAAAGTGAAGTAATGTACAATAGATTAATAAGGGGAGATAAAAATATAGGAAACAAATAAGAACACTCAGGAACTGTTAAGATCTACAGATACACACAAAGCTAGTGAGCAAGGATGCATCCAAACAAAAATGATGCGTTGTACAGGCTTAGAGACCATTCATCCAATACTTTAGTATCTCAGAAGGTAAGAAAGCAGGTACAAAGCAAATTCATAAGTACAAAACACAGATGAGCTTAGTAAAAGTATGTGTGGGAACTGGGAAGAAAAATATTCAAGACAGTAAAGCAATAAGCTGTATAACACATCCCAAGAGAACAGGAAAATAAGGCACCATATCAAAGTAGGGAAAAAGAGACTTGGAAGATAACATTTTGCACATATAATATTAATGTGGTGTCCTGTTTGCAAAGTAAAGACAGCACTAGGTACAAAGAAAGAGACACACAGACACAAAGTCCAAACAATTAAAATAGGAACATTTGTCCATTGACTACACTATCCAAATTTCCTCAGAATTGTACAAGAAACTAATGCAAAGCTGCTGGCAGAAAAAAAACAACAAATCAAATAATTATGAAAGCAAAGGAAGTACACCGGTTATAATTGTATACAAAACCACCAAAATAAATACACATTATAAAGTTTCAAAAGGTACAGACAACACAATCACTGCTTTCAGTTAAAACGAGTGCTCTTAGCAATGCTGAAACAAGACAATCTCTGAGAGATACAGCAGATGCAAAATAAAGATGCAGCCTGAATGTCTCTTTCAACTTGATACAGCTATCAGAGTTAGATGAAGCTTATTACTAATCATCCCACCTTGAAGCTCTACATGAATGAAAAGGCAATCACACAACGTGATGACAGTGAGATGGAGTTTGAAGGATCATTCCTATAAAAGGGACAGTCAGTACCTTGTGTGTGAAGGTCACTACTACGACAGGAAAAATACACACCTGATTGAAAAGAAATGTCTTGCGGTAGTGTTTGCATGTGGAAAGTTTGGTTCAAGGACAGGAAACCATTCTAGTGGAAAGAGATCATAAATCACCAGAGAGTTGGGTTTGGGGTTTTGGTTTTTTTTTTTGTAATGTCATGACAAGAAAAAGACTGAGATACAGATAACTGACTTCCCATCCAGTACAGCCTTGCAGCATCAAATTGTGGCAGATCAACAGTAACATTAACTCTTCAGCTTGACAGACAGTCAAAACAGTTTTATGCCCATTTCAAGGGAGATGTTAGAATGAATCACAGAAATAATTAAGAACAAAATTTACCCAGTCTTACATCCAGCATCTTTCCCAGATGATGCTCCTTCCTCATAATACAAATTCACAAAACCGTAAAGACTTTCATACTAGGTCATACTATACCATAACTACAGGGTAAGAGTACAAGGCAACTGAATCTCAGTGAGGCATTTTCACTGATAAGAGAAATTTTCTCAACATCAATTCACACATGTTTTGTAATGTGGACAATGGATGTTATACAGACCTCAAACATAAGAAAAATACATGAGGAATAACTCATACAATGGTGTCCAGTCTAAGCAGAAAGAAAAAACATTAGCACAATGTAGTAAGAGCCCTATAGATTACTGGCTAAACAGTCTGACATAGCAAAATTGCTCCATGCTGGAAAAGCAGCAAAGTCAACAATTTAAACAAAAATCTGCCTTGTTGACACACATTGTGTTGAATGTCAGCCTTTAAAGGTGAAGGCCGAACTTGGAGTATCTTTGAAGACAGTCAGACATTCAAGGTGAATTGCACATTTGCAGAGCTATGACTGTTTAACAGACACTAAATTATTCATAAACAAATTGCAAAGGGCTGGGATATATTTCACACCGGGGGGAAAAAAAAGGCGGGAAAGAAAAAAAAAACAACATACACGCAAGTAATTTTTTTCATAAAAAAACATTTTCTATAACTCTCCTCTGTGAAGAATTTCTTCTTATCCAAAAGACAAGATTCAGACTTGCTTTAACATAAAAAAAAAAAAAATATATAATTTTTAAAATTAGAGGTTTGGGCGCCTAGCAGCTCCCAAGACAAATTAAACTGAAAGATGAATGCCTTCCAAATCAGATAGGTTTCTAGCCACAAAAGCACTAACTTGTTTTGCCTTTTCTTGACTTGCATTTATTACAGAAATATATATAGTGCAGGGCTCTTCCATTTGCATCTCTGAATAACTATTACAGCACACTAATATGGAAGATTTACAGGAAAGTGGACTTCACTGCCTTGGATAAAACCACTATTAATCGTGTAAAGATATGCTCTGTGCATCTGTGCATGTTGTGGGGAAACCAAGAAGTCTGGCTGTGTCCCAAGAGGAAGCTTACAGCTCTAGAGCTATCTAGTTTTAAAATCTCATTTTCTAAGTACTATGTTAAGTAAATAATGCAATCCACAAATGGAGAATTGTAGTCTTTTCCAAAGCTCTTTTATAATATTAAAATGTCATTTGTTATGTAAGGTACCTTGAGTCTGTGGAGGGCCAAATAAAGAAAAAAAATCCCCTTGCCATGCTTCTCAAACATGCCCAAATAAAACAGTTTAGGCAGAAGTAGGAGCTGCTTCCAGTAAGTCCTCCAGCTTCTGTATGTGGCACAACTGCAGGAAAGGACTAGGTCTGCAAGTTTTAACACTGCTATGAGGTTTCTTTCACCTTTGATATTATTACTTTGTTATCAGATCTGCCACTTTTTAAAACACTTTGGTTCTCATCCATTCAAAATTGCTTCTGCAGTGCTGAAAGTCCAACTTCAGAAGCAAGGTGGAGTAAGACATGGGTTTCTACTCAAAAAGGTTAAATAGCTTGCTCAGCCTTTTTGGTTGCTAATTTAATCCCTCTATTGGCAGATATTTTTGGTTAAACTGCTGAAAGAGTTGTTCTGCTTCACAGACAGGTGAAAAACAATAATTCTTTGAAGACATCCCAGCCTGGAGAAAATACAGGCAAAACATTAACTTTGTCCTTGGGATCACAATAAGGATTGGACATAGGATGCTACTTAAGAGAGTCTAATTCTAATTTCAGCAGCCTGAACACTGAGAGTCAGACTTGTAAAACACTACACAGATCTTAGTTGGCACAGATCTTAGCTGGCCAGGGCAAAGCAGATAATTTCTGACCTCTGTTCCTGTCTGAATTCTGCATCATTACATTCCAGCCAAATAACTTATATCAAATTGAGCAACAAGGTATGTATTTTAATTTAGGAGTGAAATTCTGTGGTGTAACTACAGAAAAGAAAAAGCTAAAGCATCAGTTTTACACAAAGCTTTTGCAATGGCCAGGAACTAATGAGCAGAAAGGAATCCAAATAGTTCCAAAAGCCAAACCACGCCTCTGCAACACAAAGTTGAAATACTCCCAGAGCTCCTGCTAGACTAAGCCAGAGTAAAAACCTGTATGATTATAGGCTTGCAGACAAATCACTGCTGAGACACACAAGGGAATTCTCTCACCAACTTCCTGGAAATTATGCTGACCTGACCTACTTATTATCCAGATGCTAGCCTCAACCTGGTTTTGGTGCTCACAAGAAACTCTGCTTTCACCAAAGTCAGAACATCTAAGGGGAATGGGCAGAATGGAGAAGATTAATTCATTCCTGGCAGGCAATTAGCAGAAACCCTGATGCATGAAATATAATCTAATCATCTTATCAATGCAGAGTTCAATAAAAGCTACCCCCAATTTCTTTCAGGGTTCATTGAAGGAAAGAAAGAGGCCAAGGAACCTTTAATTGCACACCTTCAGCACACACAAAGAGCACCTCCCAAAACTGGAACAAAGCAGATATTTCAATAGAAGCAGCAAATTCCTCCTTAAGTACTCCTGGTGATGCAATTCCATTGGCTCCCTAGGGCACTGTTCCAGTGCTCCATCCCTTGAGTGCAGTGAAAACTTACAAGAGTCGCTAATGACATGTTTGCTACAAAGGTAGGTCTGTTCTTGATAATATTACTAGACTTATTAGCAGCATTTGTTACCGCTCAGTAGGTCCTGCTGCATTGCTGAGTAGTGGTGATCAGTTACGTATGGATAGTCCTGTGCAGAATAAGCTGCAATCTTGCTTTTAGCTGGTGAAAGCTAATTCATTCTCTCACTTTGCTGGGTTTATGCCCATAACTTGCTTCTCCCCACACTGATTTTAAGGCCTCAGGGCAGGACATATTTCTTTTATGACTTTTACTTGTTCTACATCAATTCATATGCATACTTGTAAAGTGCATCTGAGATGAATATATAAACTCATTATCTAGTAAAATTAAGTGAGTGCTAGCAAACTATGAAGAGCTCAGCTGAACAGTGGCAACTCTGACAAGTACCAGACAACTTTTCCAGAGTCATGTCTAATTTAGTTTTTCATCCCTGCCTTCTTATTTTTATTCTGCCACTAAGTTGCCTCACTTCAGCTCCCACTCAAATCCCCTCGGTCATACTCCTCCTCTCAGATTCAAGCAAAAGTCCACCTACCTAACTCATACTGGGCTCACATCCTTATATTGCCTTCACATTTCAGCTGCATCAGTTACCACTTGATCTCCACAATGATGAACAGTGCCAAAAGCACCAGTGTGAAGCAAATAAAATGAAAACATGGGACCACCCAAAAAAAAAAAAAAAAAAAAAAAAAGGATGATATAACAGCCCCTGTTTTTAAGTGAAACAGCTAAACTCAGCACTGTGGTGTAAAACACTACTGACATCTGCACTTTTAGAATGTGTGGTCTAATCTCTATCGGAATCCCTACTGCTTAATCTGTCAATCATCACACAGATTTAACAGATATTAATTCTCAACTGTTTCAAGCATTAAAATAGTCAGTATTTGACAACACAGATAAGAAAACACATTTTTTATCAACTTACTTCACAGAGATGTCCTACCCTGGTTTATTAATTAAAAAAAGCAAACCACAAACTTAAAAAAAAACCAACAACCCAACAATGCACACAGATTAGAACCAAATCTCCTTGCCTCTAAGTGGCAGAGCACTTTGGCATGGAAATTTCTGGGAAGGTTTTTCACCTCTGGACCATACCATCTTCTCTACTTCAGAACAGCTTCGAATTTTTACCATTGGGTTCATACCACCTTCTCTAACTCAGAACATCCTTTGATTACTCTGGATGTAGATCGTGATTTGGAAGAAGAGAGTGTGCTCCACAGGCACATCATGCAAGTGTCCAATCACTCCAAGCATTTGCAAAACAAAGTTTCCTCTTTTCTTTCTGCTGTTCTTTTAGAAAGTGAGAAAAGGAAGTAAAAGAGATGTCTATTCCAAAGAAAAAGAAGGAAAATATTATTTCCTTTAGGAAGGACAGGAAACAGTTAAACTGAAACAAAAGTAAATACTTACCTCTAGTCTCTAATTCCTACAAGACCTGAACTGCATACAGTTCAAAGGGTTTCTTTGCTTCACTGTTGCTAGTGTCATACAAATATTGGGCCAAAGGCCCCATTCCTCCACAGCACTAATGATACATCAACTATTTTGATAATGTGATGCACTGAGAGCACCTCACTGGAGCACTCTAGCAAGAACCAAAAATGAAGAGAGGAGCACTTTGGTAAAAATACTGGCAGCTCATGACTGCATGATTGACAGTGAGGGGAATAAAATTCCAGATCTGTCAACATATTCAGCTCTTCTAATTTCCAGGATGCCTTTCTTTAGTATTGTCCTGGACTATCCATAGCATATTTGGAATATGCTATATGGCCTACATTATTCTGGCATTTTAGAATGAGGGTTTTGAAGCTTCCATAAAGTAACTTATTTTATGGCTTCATTCCTCATTAAACAATTTATCATTGATTATCATTATCTTCCCCCTTCACTCACATTTTCAAGGCAGCAGTCACAAGAAATTACATCCCAAAATATGGCAGTTCCTTCACTGACTTATGCAGTCTTATATATTTATTCTGATAAAGTCAAATGTCTTCTCTACTCTCTCATTTCAAAGGTAAAAAACAGACAATAAGCATTTCCCAGGCAATTCTTGGCAGAGCCCTTTTAAACAGTACAAAGTCACTCTGCGTGCCAACTCATCTACCAAATACTTTTTTTGAATTGGAATGACCCTTACTGCAGTAAATCTTTAGTGGCAAATGTAGTCATCAGACCACCTGTGTTTGCCAAACTAAGAGCTATTCTTTCCTGAATACTTCTGTTCAAGTAAGCAGAGAATGCAAGACTAGGTGTTTATTTTTATTGATGTTTCTGTCTGGCAGAAGGCTAAAAGATTATGTAAAAAGCCTCCTTGAAGTGAAGGTCAGCACACACACTCAGAACTCAAGGTTTAATTCACCCTGCAAAGGTTAGTAAAGGAAACCATCAGAGGCTACTTTTGCATGACGTTACTAATGCAGATAGGCCAGTGCACCAGATGCAGCAACAGATTTTTATATAGGGTTGCTGAAACATTCAGAATATCAGGACAGGATCAATTTCAGTGTACAGCATCCAAACAATTGCAAAGAGCAACTATGAATAAGACTGTTTGCTAATTGTGATCTATCATACAACCTCAGTACAGGATCCAGGCAAACAGACTTTTATTATCACTAGAGAAACAAGAGAGAGTGATGTAATCTTTGTGCTAGACTGATATTTTGAAATAAATGCATTAAAAAATTATTATAAAATACAAACAAAATGACTGTATGAGAACTCTAAGCATGAGCTCAGTAAACACTGTATTGAAAAGTTTCCTTCAAACATCCTACATTTTCAATCAAATTTAGAAGTTACATGTTTAATTTTGCTCTCAAAATATCCCCAAATCATCATCACCATATGCAGCACACATTTTCACAAGCTCAGCCTAGTGCTGTATATAACCTGTAGACTTTAGTCTGGAATAGCAAAGATAAATAACAATGATGTGCTGGAAGTTGTCCCAGGACTTAGTTACAAGTTAAATAATACATCACCTTCTTCAAGGAGAAAGTGTGTTGGTAGAATGGCATGAAATGTTTGATCTAGCTACAGACTATCTGCAGACAGACATCCCTACAGTGTTATTGTTATTGACAAAATTTCCACAACAGGGACACAACCTCATAAGCCAGAAGGATCAATTACTTCTGTACTATATTCCTTACCATCTTAGTTATCCAAGCCCTTTAAATAATTTCCTTAGGAAAAATTCAAAGCAATGGCAAAGAGTCCTTGGAAAAGTATATTTAACTACATCAGAGTTCTGGAGACTTCTGTCAGCTAAGATCGAGTATTTATCAGCATATTCTATTCTCTGTATAGCACATGCTATAGAAGAAGAAAGAAGTGGTGGTACTGAAGGTTCTTTTCTCATCAGTTCTGTGAAAACACTTCAATGACATGTGGCCATTTCATCACCCTAGGAGAACAGCATGCCCTTCTCCCATACATTCTCTCTCCTGCTTACATCCTCAGAAACTGGCTCCAGCAGAAACACAGCCCCAGTGCAGCCCATACATTGAGTGGTAGAAACAACCAGTCCCAGATTCCACTGCTTCAGACAGCTTCTGTGCCTGCATCTACATGCAGAACTCCTTCAAAAGCAAAGCACTGAAAAAATTCCAGCAGTATGTCACCAAATACCTGTCTTCACAAAGGGATCTGATCCTACATACATAAAATGCTGACATTTTGCCCCAGCATGCACTGGTTACTCCAAATATATCATTAGAGATATGAAGATATATGAAAAAAACCCAACAACTCTTCATTCACAAATACTTTCTTGCACAGTAGCCAATTCAAATCAGTCTCTTCTTAAACATCATCTTTTATCAGTGCACTAACTTGATACCTTTTATTTTTATTTTTTTTTTAACCAATAACATTTGGAGCCCCTCTACACAGCATGTCTTTGCTGGCTCTCACAGAAGAGAGTACAGTAGACAACATTTTCTGGTGTACTTGCAGAAATTAATGTGAAATTGCTCAATATATCAATGAAAGTAGAGCTGCTTGGAGTGGACCACTTCCCACACTTCAGTGCCTATCAGTGGAACATCCACATGGTACATGCAGCAAAACAGCGTATTTGGAAAGAGTGTAAGCAAATTCTTCCAACGGCATGCACAATGGATTCCTGCAGATATGCTTCTGGATAGCATGAAACTGCAGCAACACCATTTCTGATTGTGGGGGACTGTGATGTATCTGTGAACTTTCAGAAGAGTTCTGGTGAGAAAACATCACTGTGTTCCCAGGAGAATCTGGAAACTCCCTGGACTGAATGTCTGAGGATGAGAAACCGCAAGATGAGATAGGAGCCACCTGGGCTGGCTGAATGAGTAACCATGGCAATGCTATCAGTGACCAGTGAGAACCTTGAGACAAGTTTGTTAACCAGTTACAGGCAGCCACACTAACAACGCACAGAAATATGAGTTGCTTGCTGGAATAAACGAGGCCTTTTGGCTTTCTCAATACCCTGCTTGCATTTGGTCTTCGTCGCTCTGACCATCACCTTATCCCTACCCCTATCCAGCGACATCTGATCTTTGTAAAGCCTGGAGATAGAATCCTCTGTCAACACATATTCCTTAAAACCTTAGCTGATCCTTTCTTTAATTAAAAGCATCACGTTTGCATTTCTTTAACCAGTAAGCCAAAGAAGCTACCTATTGATGAAAGTGTTATTTGGCAGGCCTCAGAATCACAAGCTTAGAGTTACCAGTAATCTAGCAAATACACTGAACTTCTTGTTACTTACTACAAAGTATCTTGAAATAGAATGGGGAGAGAGAGAATGAAAAAAAAAAAAAAAAAAAAAAAAAAAAAAAAAAAAAAAAGAAGGGCACCAGAAAGGTAGTGGTAGAAAGTAGCCTAATGTTTGCCTAATTTTACCCACCCTAATTCATCATTCTACTCAGAATATATAAAAGAACTGAATAATTTATCATGTTCCTAGCAATGACCAAGAATTACATTCATTGTGCCATTTAAACAGACAAAAAAAAAAACCACCAAACTTTACTGTTACAGTGAACATAAAGAAAGAGTAATTACAAAACTACTGGATGGAAAACAATCACAGTATTTCAGTTAAAGAAGCTGAGACTAAATAGTATAACATACTCGTCTGGTGTCTGTCATAACGAAGGCAGTAATTTGCTCCAATGCCATTTAAGTATCTTAAATCATTTGGAATGCACAGTAAACTTCACAACAGCACTGCAAACCTTTAAAAAGCTATCATTTTGTTGGGAATCTGAGTTCAGGATTGAGGTGGCAACAACAGGGTGTGATTTAAGTGAGATGCTTTACTTTTAGAATTTGCAGGATGGGTTCAGGGGAGAATAGTGTATGCTGTTTCCTTAGAAACTAGTCTATGTGTATAGTTGCAGTGTTTAATATTAATTTGATGGCACAGTTACTATGAAACAAGCATAATTATTCTTCTTTAAGCTGAACAAGTTTAGAATGCAAAAATATCCAATCTCTAACAAACATAAAAGGACAATCAGCAGGAAAGATCAAACAGCAAGAGTGCACAACCAGAGCAAAAGAGAACAGTCACCTGCATCCAGGCTGTAAAAGTAGTAACAAGAAAAGTGTCATGTGTGTCCTCTTTTGCAATGAAGCAACAAGCATAGTTCTATCTTTTATTTGCTTGTTCTCCCTACATTGTTGGTAGGATATGTTTCATTTTGCATAGGTCTTGGAAACAGACTTGAATTTCAGGAGAGCAAACTCATTTAAAAGCATTTTTGTTAACAAATTCATCTTTTATAAGGGTCAGAAACAAAATATTTACAAAGTAAAAAAACTTTCAGGGGAAATAAAAAATGTTTACAAAAATACTTGCAAATAATTTTTGGGTTTAGCTTACCTAATATTTTACAGGTATTTTGGAAGCCCAAGGGCCTCTGCACTTGAGTGATCAGCTAGGCAGGACTGCTCATGTGATAACTTTAAAGTGGGGTTTAGACAGAAGACTACAAAACCTTCCATAAGATAACAGCTACAGAAGGTGTATGTTTTAACTGGATATAGTTTAGCCCCCAAAAACATCTGATCCTCACCTGGAGTAAAATTATCAGTGCCCTTGATTTTATGATCTCAAGGAGTCTCTAATCCGCAGAAGTACTGCAGACACCTGTAGGCATGGTTAGGTCTTTGAATATGTACTCAAGCAATCTCACAAACACTAGCAGAAATCACCTGAAATTAAAGGCTAGAGCTAACACCAACAAAATATCCCACAAAATCTCCCACAGTCCCCACTGAAATCAGCTAATAAAAACAAACAGTAGCAACAACCACCAAAAGGCCCACACAAAACCAACCAACCAAAGCAAAATGTTTAAACAAAAAAAAAAACAACAAAACAAAACAAAATATTTAAACAAAAAATATTTAAACAACAAAAAAGATTCACAAAAAGAAACAACAACAACAAATGCTAAAAACTGTGCTGAGGCAGAAGAATAACAAAGAGGTGACTGGGCGCAATCAGCACGGCTTCACCAAGAGCAAATCCTGCCTGACAAACCTGGTGGCCTTCTATAACAAGGTCACAGCATTAATAAACAAAGGCCAAGCAACTGACATCCTTTACCTGGACCTGAGCAAAGCCTTCGACACTGTCCTGCACCATATCCTGGTCTCCAGATTGGTGCAGTATGGGTTTGATGGATGGACCATTCAGTGGATACAGAACTGGCTTGATAGCTGCACCCAAAGGGTGGCTGCCAATGGGTCCACGTCCAAGTGGAGGCCAGTGACAAGTGGAGTCCCTTAGGGATCAGTACTGGGACCACTCTTGTTTAACATCTTTGTTGACAACATGGACAGTGGCATTGAGTGCACCCTCAGCGGGTTTGCTGATGACACCAAGCTGTGTGGTGCAGCAGACACAATGGAGGGAAGGGAGGCCATCCCCAGGGACCTTGACAGGCTGGAGAGGTGGCCCCATGACGACCTCATGAGGTTCAACAAGACCAAGTGCAAGGTCCTGCATCTGGGTTGGGGCAAGCCCAAACACCAATATAGACTGGGCAGGGACTGGCTGGAGAGCAGCCCTAAAAAAAAGAACCTGGGGGTGCTGGTGGATGAGAAGCTCAACATGAGCCAGCAGTATGCACTTGCAGCCCAGAAAGCCAATCACATCCTGGGCTGCATCAAGAGAAGCACAGCCAGCAGGTTGAGGGAGGCAATTCTCCCCCTCTGCTCCGCTCTGGTGAGACCCCACCTGGAGTACTGCATCCAGCTCTGGAGCCCCTATTACAGGAAGGATCTGGACATGCTGGAGTGTGTCCAGAGGAGGGCCATGAGGATGATTAGAGGGCTGGAGCACCTCTCCTATGAGGACAGACTGAGGGTGTTGGGGCTATACAGTCTGATAAAAAAGAAGGCTCCAAGAAGACCTAACTGTGACCTTCCAGTATCTTAAGGGGGCCTACAAGAATGCTGGTGAGGAACATTTTAGGGTGTCAGATAATGATAGGACTAGGGGGAATGGAAACAAAACAGAAATGGGTAGATTCAGATTGGATGTTAGGAAGAAGTTCCTCACCATGAGGGTGGTGAGACACTGGAACAGGTTGCCCAGGGAGGTGGTGGAAGCCCCATCCCTGCAGGTTTTTAAGGCCAGGCTGATGTGGCTCTGAGCAACCTGATCTACTGTGACGTGTCCCTGCCCATGGCAGTGGGGTTGGAACTAGATGATCCTTGAGGTCCCTTCCAACCCTGACAATTCTATGATTCTAAAAAAAGATTAGGAGAAAGAATATTTGAAGTGATATGTTTAAGCACTTGAAACTATAACACATCCACAAAGGAGGAAAAAAATAGCAAAACAAATAATAGATAAGACTAGTTAGGTTTTAAGTCAGAGACAGATCAAAGTCAGCCCTGGATTGAAAGTCTATTTAAATCAGTTCCTGTTATGATAAATTAAATTCTCAGCTGCAGAATGCAAAAATCCAATAGAAGAATTGATCTACAAAACCAGATCTGTTACATGAAGCATTCCCTGATTACAAGGCAATAGTGTCAACTGTACTAACAATTCCATTCTAATAAAAACCTAAAGGGTGGGTGTCATTAGGATGGGGCCAGTCACTTTTCACTGGTGCCCTCTAACACGGCACTTCATTTGAACATAAGGAAAAACTTCTTAGAGGATGATAGAGCACTGGAACAGGCTACCCAGAGAGGTTGTGAACTCTCTTTCTCTGGAGAATTTAGAAACCCACCTGAATGTGTTTCTGGGCAATCTGATCTAGATGAACCTAGTTTAGCAGTAAGGCTGGACAAGAAGATCCCCATGGGTCCTTTCCAACCCCTACAATGCTGTGATTCTATGATTAAGACACATGCTACTGACAGAACAAAAATACCACCATCAAGCTAAATCTGATTTGTAGGCCTGTATGCCATTTATTCTCATTGTAAAGTGAATTTAAAATTTAGTGTGGGGTGGAAGTTTTTGTTTTCTCTGATGACCAAAGTACAGTAATTCAGTGCACTGCATTTTATGGTGCCAAATGTCACTAGAATGTGAAATTCCAAACTCCCTTCTCCTCATGTAAGAGATCCCATGAAACAGCATAAAGAAGTGTACTTCAAGATTTGGAAATATTCTTCACAGTTTGTGAAAATCTGAAGTCTCTTATCACAAGTGGAAAAAAAATTAACAACAAAACTACAAGACCTATTTTTAAAGTGTGTTGGCAGAAAAATAAATTACTAATTTAAAATTAGTTCTCTATAATCACGATTCATCACTAAACATTTAGATGTTCTTTTTAAATTTTCTAGCTTCTAAGTATATAAAATACTAACATCTAAATGTAGCCAGACTAATCTCACAGCCTTGCACAATATTAAGAAAATCTTTGGCATCATTTAAAGCAGCTGTCTGAAAGTAGAACATCAGTACAAAAAAAAATTAAACACAATCCATATAAGATTATTTGTCTAGTTTGTTTATTACTGTTACCATGATATATGGTAGCATGACCATTGTCCTAGTCACAGTTGAGCTGTGTCACAGAAACACAGAACATATCTGGTTGAAAGAGACCATAAAGATGATCCAGACCAACCCTTGACCCAGCACTGATGGGTCAACATTAAACCATGTCCCTAAGTGCCAGGTCCACACCCCTCCTGAACATCCCCAGGGATAGTGACTTCATCACTGCCCTGGGAAGACCATTCCAATGTTTTATAACCCTTTTGGTGAAGAATTATTTCCTAATGTTCAGCCTAAACCTGCCCTGCTGCAACTTAAAGCTATTTCCTCTAGTCCTGTTGCTTGTCATCAAGTGGAAGAGGCTGGTCCCCTCCTCACTCCACCCTCCCTTCAGGTAGTTGTAGAGAGAAATAAGGTCTCCCCTCAGCCTCCTCTTCTCCAGGCTGAACAATGCCAGCTCACTCAGACCCACCTTGCAGGCCAGGTGCTCTAGGCCCTTCACCAGATTCATTGTCCTCTCTGGGCACACTCCAGCACCTCTAAAGCTCTTCCTATAGTGAGGATCCCAGAACTAAACACAACACTCAAGGTGCTGAGTACAGGGAGATGATCTCTCCATGCTCCTGCTGGCCATAGTTTCTAACACTAGCCAGGATGCCACTGGCTTTCTCGGCCACCTGGGCACACTACTGACTCATGTTCAGTTGACTGTCAACCAATACTCACAGGTTCTTCCCCAAGTTGCAGCTTTCCAACCACACATCCCCATGTCTGTAGCTTATCATGGGGTTGTTGTGACCGAGCTGCAGGACCTGACACTTGGCCTTGTTGACCTTCATACAGTTACCCTTGGCCTATCAGTCTAACCTGTCCAGATCCCACTGTAAAGCTTCCCTACTCTCTAGCAGATTGACACAGCCACCTAGCTTGGTGTCACCTGCAAACCTACTGAGGGTGCACTCAATCCCCTCATCGAGATCATTGATAAAGATACCAAAGAGGATAAGCCTCAGTACTGAGCCCTGGGATATACCACTAGTAACTGGGCACCAACCAGACTTAGCTCCGTTCACCACCCCACTTTGGGCCCAGCCATCCAGCCAGTTTTAATCCAATGCGCTTATCCAGGCCTTGTGCCATGAGTTTCTGAAGGAGAATGCTGGGGGAGACAGTGTCAAAGGCTTCACTAAAGTCCAGGTAGACAATGTCCTCAGCCCTTCCCTCATCCACAAGGGGAGCTCACATTACTGTAGAAGGAGGTCGAATGAGTCAGGCAGGACCTGCCTTTCATAAACCCATGCTGACTGGGCCTGAGAATCTGGTTGTCTTGTACATGCCAAGTGATGGCACTCAGAATGACGTGCTCCATGACCTTTCCTGGCACTGAAGTCAGACTGACAGGCCTGTATTTCCCTGGATCATCCTTTCAGCCCTTCTTGTAGAAGGGTATATTACAAAAGAAAAATAAGATTAATTTATAGTAACTATACATTTCTCATTTTTAGCACTGACCTGGGATAAAGTCTTACTGGAGAATAATTCTTGCAAAATACAGCACCATTGATGTCAAAATCTAATGTAAAAAAATTCCAGTGATTTAAGCTTAGTTTCAAATAGCATTGAGTCAACTGAAAACTCCTTCTAAATATCGATGATTTAAAGAACAAGAAGACAAACAGGAGGAAACCCCTTGAATTTTATCAAAGTTAAATGGGCTTCAGATACCTTCAATGCTCTTTGTGCTAGAAAGATACCACCAGGCTGGAGATGTCACATACAAAACCAGAGTTGTTATTTATAGTTGCTCATTCTCTAAATTTCATGTTCAGCCTCCCAGTGCAGAGCTGCCATTTTGCCCCTTGTATGGAGACTAGAAAGGATTAAGAATGAACCTGTGCTGAACTTGTACCTCTAACAGTCCCATTCTTTGACATGCCCATGACCACTGCTTAAATCCTCTACCAGCAAAACAACAGCTGATGTCTCTGCTGCTGGAACAATAGCTGTGCTTGAAGAGCAAATTATTTGTTTTATATACAGATCATCTAATTATCCTTCAGGATAATTAGCAAAATGCAAGAGGCATTTTAAAAAATAGTCACCTAGACAGTAAATCTAAGCAAGACACGACTTACAATGATATAGTAAATTGATAGAAAAGACAACGTTTCTGGCTATAAATGGCAAAGCTCTTCAAAACAACCATGTAAGCTCAGCTTTCATTTCCTACTCATTCTTACAGCATTTCTATTTTTTTAACAACGGAATGGAGAAGGTAGAACAGAAGTTACTACGTAGGTATATAATCCATTGCAAATGGATTTGTCAGCCACATTTAAGTGTTCATCATTATTTATCTTTTCATATAAAAAGACAAAAGTCAGAGATTTTAAATAGTTTTATCTTATGTTTCCAAAAATTCTAGAAGTATTTCTTACTATTTTGGTCTTGCTCCTTACCACAGCTCTAACCGTGTATCAGTCTGTAATAACATTGTTCAGCTGATTCAAACCCAGTAGCAGGAAAACAGTGGAAGACATCTACTAAATTAAAGCAATTGTTAAGAGTACTAAACCACTATATAATTTATAGGTAAAAACTGAATACAGAGTAACTTACTACCTGCAAAAAACCCAAACAAACCAACTAATCTATCAGTCAATAGTAATCAATCAGGTCTGCTCTCTAGGGTTTTCGGTACTGTCAAAAGCATTTAGGAATAAATCTAGTGATGAAACCAGAGGAAACCCTTCCAACCTGTCTGTCTAGCAAACACATCTCAAGTAGTAGCAACCAAAACAATGCACAGGCTGAGTTAAAAAAATACACAAAAATAATAGTCAAACAATGGACAGAGAAGGATAACAAATAGTACAACAATCACCCAATTATATTCCTTATACCTTTCTAGCTCATGACAAAAAAACAGGTTTTTGTGACTGCTGGGAGCAGGACCTGGAGAATCAGGTTCCTAAAATCATATTTTTGTTTGTTTGCAGCTTCATGTTTTCTTTAGATACCTTGTCTCAAGTTCAAATATTTATGGGCTTTTACTTTTTAAAACTGAGAGGAAATTTCTAAATCAGGATATTTCAAAAATAAAAATATTCTTGTACAATTTTACTTTTTTACAGGTATATTTAAATGCTCTCTCCCCTCCTACCCCTTACTTCACCATCCCCCACCAATTTGGGAAAACATGCACAAGCTCATGAGTTATTTCACTGTCACTGAATCTGTGGCATCCAATGAACAGTCAGCTTTTGGCAAAAACATTCCCTAAGGGGAGCTACAATTGCAGGGAGTTCTGAATACACAGAGAAATCCCTCCTCTTCCAATCTTTGCCTGTAAGCAAGGCATGCTCCTCATTGGTGCCAGGGAATACAAAATGCTTCCCCTTATGATGCCTGGAGTAATATTTGAGGTTGTACCTCTGCTTGTGCCTCTTCATCTCTTCACTGTTCTTACTTCAGTAAACCTCCCACTGGAGTCAATTAGAATTTTGCTAGAGTAAGCACTGCAGGATATGGCCTGTTGGCATTAAATAAGTCATCATTTTTAATTGGCATTTTAAGTTTCATCAAACTACAGACTATACCTCACACTGCCTTAGTAAATGTTTGCACGGGGTAGCAATTTGGATCATGTTAATATTCACAAGTGATCCAAATATACACTGTACAAATACTGAGGTTAGGTGAATTATTTCAGGACAAAAGATACCTGGCTCTATTCTTCTTAAATTAGTATGTATTTTGAAAGTCACAAGAGAGCCCAAAGTTATTTATTTTAGGGCACACACATATTTCTTTTAGATTATTTGGCCCAGTGCCAGTTAGTACTGTCTATGCTGAAAACCTCTTAAAAGCCTGTTTTATCAGTAAATTCACCATAAGCCTCCTTTTAAGTGCAACATTATTCATCTTGAACAGCCTGTCACAGCATGCTCACCACAGTTCATGTTTATGCTAGCGGCTATCAAAACACCCCCAAAATCTCTCATTATTGGGATTTCTGGATGGGACTTTCTCACTGCTACCACTCCTTTCCCCTCTTCAAAACAGGCATTAAAATAAGCTTTTTGTTTGTTGTGTTAGCTGTTTTATACACTCAGGATGTCTATTCTTTCAAACACTTTGGGAGTAGAATTTGTATGAACCTCAGCGGATATTGTAGATCATCATCATTGGTTTGGGAGGGTATTTTTAGGATCCTAAACCACTCAGTATAGGATTCTATTCACGTGAAGGACAAACTTCATACTGATGAATGGCCTGTCTCACAGTGCTATGTTTATTGGTTAAAATTACCTTGGCAGTGTTGCGTTAATGGTTGGACTTGATGATCTTAAAGGTCTTTTCTACCTTAAATTCTTCTATGATTCTATGAATTCCTATTCACACACATGCTTCTGTTAGCTTCTATGGATACACATGTAGGATCCTACGTTACTCTAACTTTCCAAGCCTAGTTTTTTTTCCCCAGTTTCTTCAAAGAAACTGAGACTTAACTGAGTCTTATTTCAATCCAGAATGTGTTTGTGGTGTTCTTTTCCTGTCCTGTTAGCTCTTATGCAAGACTAATCCATACTTGCTCTGCCAAAGTTCCCATTTCTTGGAGCATCAATCTATTTCAAACATCCCATGTTTAACTCCTTCAGAATCAGTGACAGCTAAAAATATTGTGCTTTACAGAGAGCAAGTAACTAGAAAATCAGAACAACACATGAGTTTATGCTTATATACAAACAGCACAAAAAGTGAAAACAGTTTAAGAGCCAAATCAAGTGGATTGTTTCTGTAGCATCCTAGAGTTAAAAGGTAAATTACAATCAGTCCCTCACGAAAATCAAATTTGACACCTCTTTTCTATTGAGATTAGGAATTATCATCTTGCAAACCTGCACTTTGGAGCATCAGTGTCAACCTGTCTAGAACGTAATTTAGATTTTTCAGTAACATAAAATGCCAGCTCTTCTGTAGTCATTAGTGGCTGGCATAAACAGTCTGACAGTATTATAAATGAAGGCCCCAGTGGTTTGCAACATTAATCCAATATTTTGCCAGTAGCTCTAGAGCTCTCTAAGGAAGGGGAGGGAGCAGTTGGGGGGAAAGGGTGGAACACACTAATCAGAATCCCTTTTTTTTTTTATTCATATACTGATGGTTTGCAAGGGTCTTTTTGGTTGGGTTTTGGTGTTTGGTTTTTTGGTTGTGTGTGGGTGGTTTTTTATTTTGGGGGCTTTTTGTTGGTTTTGTTTGTTTTGGGTTGGTTGGTTGGGTTTTTTTAATGAAACAACCTAATTTTTCTTGAAGAGCTAGAAAACACGTGTGAAGTTAAAAATTACAAACATTTGTGCACATGCTTAATGTTCTATAAAAAAAAAATGAGCTAATATAGATGAGTAGTTACTTCTTAGAGATTAATCTAAAACTAATTTTTAAAAAGCTTTTTTTGAAATGGAAAGTCTGGAAACTCTTGTCCCCTCTAGTGGCCACTGGAGCTTAGACATCAGATTTAAGAACATGTGAACTGCATCCTCTCCTTTGATATATGTAACTAGACTGAGCTCTGCCGTGATGTTGCATTTTAAGTGGAACTCCCTGAAGAAATCAATGGGGAATTCTGCTTAAAAACCAGTGGCATATTACAGCCTATAGTTGCCTAAGGAGGATTTCTTCTCACCAGGGACAAAAATGAAGGTCATTCTCTAGGAAGTGAGAGCACTAGGGCTAGACTTAAAGTAATTTAAAATTACATTAACATTTTGATTGTTTCTCATGTGTTGTGCTTGCCTGGGTCTCAGAAAATATAAAGATTAAGAAGAAATGAAGCAAGAGCATTGGCGCAATTCCTGGTGAAAAGCAGGTAATGTAAAACAAATACAAAAAGGCAAGCTGCTCTTAAAGATCCACTTCAATCTGACAGATCAAGAAGTTGAAAAACCTTCTGCCTCCTCCTGAAAAAAAAAAAAATCCATGTTTTTTGCTTATTGTCACGTTTAAAATTCCACTGAAACAGGAAGAACACTAAGAGCAGAGAGGTAGTCTAAGAGTAGAGCAAGTGAATGTAGCCTCTAATTACCTAAGCAAAGAAGAGGGATAGGTACTACAGAAACTACCATCACTATCATCCCCATCGAGATGGAGGGAAATTGAGGAGTGGAATAGAGACAGAAAAGAGTAATTCAAACCACTACTTTCAGCTTCCAGGTTAACTACAACCATTGAGAATTAAAGAAAGAACAAACAAAAACAAAAATAAAAACAAAGAAACAAGTCCTGGGGTTTACAGTTTCTGTTCACAGTGGATTAATGAGTAAAGATAAGTAAAATTATTGATTTACATTATGCAAGGAGTGGCAACCACTGAAAGTATTAAGTTGCTATTAAACTGGCAGCAAATTGTACAAAGTCAGTCCTGATATCCCCATCTAAGAACAAGTAGAAGAATTTGATTTCTATGACTGGAACACATATAATCAATTGAAAAATTTGGAATTAGCTTGCATATAAAGGAAGTTTGATTAAGAGCATGAATATAGCAAAACTGAAGCATACTTTTATTAAAGATCCAAAGATTATTTTGGAATTTAAAATGCCTATATTTGCCTTGAAAACAAAACACCAAAAAATCCCCAAACCAAGCAAAAAACAAACCCTCTAACATATAATATCTCTATACAGAACTATCTTCTAAAATCTTCTGTTCTACTACAAGTCTGTAAAACATCAGTAAATATCGGTTAAAAATATTGTTCTCACTTCTAAGCATATCACACATCAAAATAATGAACAAATAAATACATACATAAAAAATTAAGGAAATAAATGGGGTACCAGAGAATGATCAACAATGATGATGATCAGACCAGAGATTTTTTTAAAATACACAGAAATGTTGGGGTAATTACTTTGATTAATTCAAAGGAATGATGACTGTGATATGCTTCAAATACATGAAAAGCTACTGTTCTTCATGCCTGTTGGACAGCGCAAGTAGCAAAGGGATTAAGTTTCAGCAAGACTGATAAGGACAATGTTTTCAAACAGTAATGAAATACGGTTTAGCCTGCAAGGTCTGTCTTATTGAAGGTGTTAAGAACTAGCCAGACAATCATCCATCCACAAGGACTAATATAACTGATCTTGCCTTAGGGCAAGATCACAGCAGTCCTTTCCAAACCTGTAAGTTTATGAACAGGGGAAGAACAAGACCAGCCACTGAATCTGAAAGGCAGAAGAAGCAAAACAAGTGAATTAACAAGAAATACTCTTTAACGCATTACCTTACTAGGTCACAGAACTCATTACCAGGGAAAAATAGAGGTTGAATGTTAAATACCTTACTAAAAGCAATCATTCATTTTTATGGACACTGAAAAATATCCTCAAACTTACTAGCGCTGTGCAGCTATAGAACTGGTAATATGATTATTTATGGCTGTTTACATGGTAATTTTACAGTACAAAGAACAGTTCACTCAGAAGAGAGGATGAGACTGACAATTTTCTGTCCTAAAATACAGGGCATGAATCTGCATGCCCAAACATTAAGAGAAAAATATTGCCTGTCTTGGGACTCACAAGAAGCCCAGAATAATACTGCATTCCAAAACTAATACCTTGATATCTGTTTTGCTATGGTTAGTAATCAACCTATCAAGTATTCTTCCTTTTAAAAACAGTGCAGTTAGGAGATAAGAAAATTATGAGAGTGTTTCTGAAGAAGTAGAAGAACCTGCTCCCAGAAGCTCCAAAAAGCCAGAACTAGGTTTAACACATTTGTCTCCCCAGGAAGTTGGTTTCTCTCACCAGCATTTAACATTTCACACCATGGAAAGCAGGTAGTAGAGGGTGATGCTAATGACTTACACCACCTCACAGCTTCGCATGATCCAGTTCAAATCACGATCAGGCTAGTAAGCATTTAAAAATCACCATTCCTAAGTGACAACAGATGAAATGAACTCAGTAGGAAATGGAATTTCCACCTTCCACAAACATATCACAATATTTTGTTATTGCATTGCAAATTCTTCAGACCAATCTCCTGTCCTGCTTTGACCATTACCTGAGACAATGACCTTAGATGAACACCTTTCTTTAATGTCTTTCTCCTACATGTAAAATAATAAAATATTTCCTTACAGAACAATCCTCCCATTGTGATTTTCTGTACAGATTCTGGTTTCTCATTTGCTCTGGTTTTTTCCTCTATTAGCCTGAAAATAGATGGGTTTTTTCCTCCAGGTACCAGTGATGTAATACTTTCCCTATGTAAGGATTTGCTTTATCACTAAAACTAGGTTTTATTTCTGACTGACACTATTCAATTATTACATCTTACACAAGAGTGATCACCCACTATTTACATGCCTGTTACCAACATCTGCATGATTATGCTGTTCAGATTTGTTGCAAATCATCCCTTCTCAGTGACTGGATTTAGTGGTTAAAATTTGTAATACGAATAGTCATTTGTATTAATTATTGCGAAGGTAAATATAGATGGGAGACACCACATGTAAATGATGACAGCTCTGAAGATGGCACATATCAAATCTCCAGCCTGTTACAAAGGCACCAATAGAGCCCAATACTTCTTTTTAGAGTTCCAAGGGCGCCCTCTTGTGTGACACGCACAGACAGCTCGCTGCCTGCGGTGGCCAAGTACCTGGGATGGTGTTTTAAAGTCTGTAACAACATAATCACATTCCCTCTCATCACCTCCTAACTTTGCCTATTTCTGACATGTAATTTTTTATTTTTTTCCTCTTCCAAGCTGTTTCACGGGATTTCTGTTTTCATGGACTCATGAGCAGGCAAAGTCAAAGCTGAGTAATCTGTTCCTTATCTTGTCTCATAAAAGCAGTTTCATTCCCTACACAGTGATACTTCCTCCAGGCTGCAATGCTGACACATACCAGACCCTAATAAAAATAATAAGAAATATCAGCCAGTATTTTCAAGCTGCCAGGGGAAAACTGAAGGGGAAAAAAAAGAAATCATCACCAACCCCAGGCCTAGAACTGTGAGAGATGAGTGAGAAGAGAACTCACTTTTCTTTTCATTGTTCGTCTTAAAGTCAGATAGTTTGCAATGGAAAATTTCCAGGAAATAATGGCCTATTTACACTGGAATATCAGTAGGAAAGCATCATTTGGCACAGAAGAAGACGAAAGCTGAAACGCATCACAATCATTTGCCCAGAGGTAACATATTGACTAATGCAACAGATTTCAAAATGGCAGGTGCTCATTAAGAGCCACAAAGGCAAGCAGCCAGAGCCAAGCCAGATTTACTAGGGGAAAATGCACATGTTGTCTGCTAAAGCTGCCATAATTACCAAAAGTAGAGCAGACTCAGAGCTACTGAGGAAGAGTGGGGAAAAGTCAACAGGGAGAGCACCAGATGGAAACACATAAAGCAAAGGTAGAATGATCAAAGAAAGAGAGAGGAAGGGAATTTACAAGTTAAATCCACACAGAACATGAAACCTTCATCACTTGCACTACTCATTCTTTTAATTTTGTGCTTTCCTTCCCCTAGCAATTAAACTGAATGTCCTTGACAGTCTATCTTCTGTAGCAACACAGAACTGAAACTAGACATCAGCTTCAGCCCTTTACGGTCCCCACAGTATTTTAATTTTCTAAATTGGAGATTTATGGAAATGCTGACATTCATCTCTCAGTTAAAATGCTAGCATGTTGCTTATAAACACAGACTTTTTCTCCCTTTAACTACAAGGTTGACAAGAAAGGCTTAGCTGCTTTCTAATCATTATCCTGCACATGATGGGCTGTGAATTTTATGAGCTTTATCATCTTACTGCTTGCATCTCTGAAAGCGTCTGGCCACAGACAGGCTTTTGCTCTGTATTCTTTAAAAAACAGTGGTAATCATTAGCGACTGTGAGCAGCCTGATTATCATATAAATAGCAAAACAATGGAAAGTGCAGCAGAATTAGGGCCCATCAAACACCTAAGTCTTCAAAATTACAGATGTAATTCAAAATTTTACCTGCCACAACACCATTACATTAAATGCTATTAAAAGTAGGTTCTAAATTGCACCACAAGACTTCAAGTTTGAGTGAAGAGACTTCATATATATTGATGACCTCTTTGTCTTGGTTAACAATAAAGGGACATGAAGTGACTTTAGCATATTTCCAGTAGACTTTATTATTATGTATAAAAATATATGCTTTTTGTCTCTTTGATATCTTTGGGGTTTGTGTCTTCTAAATAGAGAATCACAGAATGTTTGGGGTTGGAACAGGCCTTAAACACCATCTAGTTCCACCTCCCACAGCAGTAAGCAGAGATGTCTTTAACTAGATCAGGCTGCTTAGAACCCCATCCAACCTGACCTTGAATGTTTCCTAGTATGGGGTATCCACCACCTCTCTGGGCAACCTGTTGTTTATAAAAAATTTCTTATATCTAGTCTGAAATTCTCCTCTTTCAATACAAAACCATTATTTCTTATCCTGTTGCAACAGGCCTTGCTAAAAAGATTGTGCCCATCTTTTTTATTGGACTCCTTTAAGTGCTAAAAGGCCACAATAAGGTCTCCCTGGAGCCTTCAAAAAGTAAATCGTCACATGATTAGTTTTGCACATATGTTGACAAAACAACTAAAAAAAAAAATCTTGATGTGCTTCAGAATATAATGATTTTAGAAATGTTACTGTCCATTAAAAGTGAGACTGACAAAATTATCCCTACATCTTGTATCAAGTTCTGTGACTGTAAACATTGCTCTTGGTAGAAAGGCAATTAAAACAGATCACAAAACAAAATTACTCACAGATATTTCCTTCACGCAAGAGATCAACCATGAAAACTAGATAGGAGACAACTGCAACTGATTACAGGCTCTTCTACAGCCAACATTGTATACAGACTGGATCTAATGAAAAAGAATGCACAACTTCTGCAGAATATCACAGTATCACCAAGGTTGGGAGAGACCTCAAAGATCATCGAGTCCAACCAATATGTTCTGATATGGGCATGTCTGTCACCAGTGGGATTCCCAGAAGTGTGATATTAGCTGTCTATAATGTGCCTCCATATGCCAAACCCACTCACTAGTCCTCTCCACAGTCTTACTTTAATAACAGAAACTTTCATTAGATCTTCCAATAACTGCTGGCCATAAGCCAAAATATTAAGACATTCCTCTCATCCTCCAAAGGAATGAATCCTAATGGAGCATATGTGCAATTGTTAACCATTAACAGTCTTTCTCTGTGCCCATATCCTCAGCATTGTAAGTCAGACATGGACTGGGATCACAGTATTCACTCGTGTTTCTGTCATACACATCTCCTTCCTGTTTTATTACATGCTTCTCTTCCATATCACGGTAATATTTACATTTAATATTCCCTATGTGAGCACTGAGAAGCAGATAGCAGCACACTAATTATTTCTGACAGAAACAGCAAAGCTGTTGTTTGGTTGGGTTTTTTTTAAAGCGAATTTATCATCTTTCTTTTGTCCACAAGTCAGAAATTCATCTGTTTACCAAACTTCAAATCATGTCCTCACAACTTTCAAATTTTATTTGTCATGCTCTAACCCCAGCCAGCAACTAAGCACCACACAGCTGCTGGCTTACTTCCTTGTGTGAAAATGGCCTCCTGATTATGCTTACAGCTTGAGACAAAACCCAACAAAACAAAAACAAAACCTGAAAAAAACTCCAAGGAAAAAAAAAGGTGTGGGGGGGGGGGAACACAGGGACGGAGAGGGGGGAAGAGAGAGAAATGCAAATGCAATTGTTCCCTACAAATGGCAGTTTTGTTACTGTTAGTTTCAATTGCTGGGTGTTGCCACCCCCCCATCACAGCTTCAGCAGTAGTAAAGTGTGGGGGCATAAAAATAAATATAAACAAACAAACCCCACCACAAACCAAGAAACAAATCACACAGCACTTCTAAAATGTGTCCTAGACCCATGGTAACATTCATTCACTGCTCTTTCCTCTCACATTTTTAAAGCCCATCATCACCCACCACCAACCGCCTGAAGTGTTCTATGGCCTTGGGTCTCCTGAAGCACAAGGCACAAAGCTGTCACATCTCTTACAGGTTTGCAGCCTCAGCAAATTCAGTTTACAGTTCTGTTTATTTTCTAAGCTAAACCCAAGCTGGATCACTTCTCCAGAAAGGAGAGGAAATGATGTTAAGCAGCACTTGAATTTGTCTCTCTTGACACTGCTGTAAACAAGGGGTTAAAAAATAGATTTCCCTTTATAAAGCATGGGAATTTAAGGCTTTAGTAGACAGCAGCTTAGATCATCCCAGCAATCAATCCCAACCAGCAAAATCTAGGTCAGTGAAACCAAATGAAAGTCAGAAGGCTCCAAAAAAATGAAACATTCAATCGTTAAGAATTACAGAAAAAGCTTAAGATCTGCTTAGGACAAAGGTCATATTAAAGATGCCAAGTGGAAATAAAGCTATCTGGGAAACAACCTCCTTCCAAACCCTACATGCAGCAAACTACTTAGTGAGTTTGTCTTGAAACAACAAAAATGAGACTTTGCAAGGGGATGGGGAAGTGGGGGGGACACACACGGAGGAAGCTATCTTGGAGATATACATAAATATTCATTGCAATGATCACAGGCTTCACCAAGACTTTCACTGACATCATCTCAATATCAACAGAATTAGATCCAGTATTTTACAGAGTTATGAAATTTCTAGTAGGACAGAAAATAGCTGCTGTTACAGATAGGTCCCCCTTGGCCTTACAAATGGCTAGAAGCAATGTAACACTTACAAGGTAAAACACATTATAGTAAGTGAAAGTAATATGTATTACTTCATTTCCCTTCCTGCTGCAGCAGCAATGCAAAACTTTCCAATTCTGTTACACACAAAGGATTACAGCCCGCCCTGTGGAACTGCTCCACACAGGCTCTGCTCAGCTTCTCTGAATACAAAACTCCAGCTGACCTACAAATCCATGAGGATATTGCTTATCTCACACTGATCACAACTTCAGAAATCAGATCTGCTAATAGGGATGTTGACAGAATATCATCTACTAGAATTTTGTTAGTGATCTGAATACCTTTAATGATTCTCTGTCCTGAAAGGTGAAATGAACAAGGTAATTGAAAACACCAATTATTTAGCCATGTCCTGACTGGTCCCTACAGCCATTTAACCATTTTTAAGCATGGCATGGAAACTGTGGCACACCCACCACTGCCCCTACCCCCAATTAAGCCTACAAGATAGTCAATTGCTTATGTGAGCTTTTAGAGGTGGATATCCACTTTACATTTTTTTTTTTCTTAATGTAAAAATGATACTTCAAAAACCAGTCACTGCAAGAGGAGCAAAGAAAAACTCTGCACTCCAGGCACAGTGTACAAAGGCTCCTGGATTACCAGTGTGGAGTTTGTTCTGCTTACCATGTGAAAGCAGAACAATAGAGCCTGTTGTGCTCCTTGTGTTTCTTTACAGAACAAAACAGAATCCTGCTGACCATTCCTCATCAGAAAATCTGTGGCAACTCGAGAACTCCTCCAAAGGACTCCGCATTGCAAGGACAGGTTTAAGGGCAGCTTTCCTTGAACCTGTCAGAGGAAGCCTTTGGAGTAGGCAAGAAATGAGAAATCTAGGGCACACCTTGCAATGAGCAGTTTAGACATTTAAATGATAGAAACACTTTGATGTGTTTCACATTGTTTTAAACCATGCCATTCTGTATAGACTCCTGTGAAAAAGATCAGCCTGCTCACAAAAAAGAATAAGCTGTTTCTTTACACTGACCTTACACTATTCTCTCAAAACTACTTGGAAATTTCTTTGGGGTCTGAGTTTTTTTACTGGGTTTTGTTGTTGTTCTGAGGTTTTTTAGGTTTGGTTGGCTGAGTTTTGTTTGGGGGACATGTTTGTGTGTTTTCACCTCAGTGCCCTTCTTACAGTGAGGAGCCCAGAACTGAACACAACACTCAAGGTGTAACCTCACCAGTGCTGAGACAAGGGAGTGATCACCTCCCTGTTCCTGCTGGCTGCTCTGTTTCTAACATAAGCCAGGATGCCACCGGCTTCCTTGGGCACACTGATGAATCATATTTAGTCAACTGTCAACCAATACCCCCAAGTCCCTGTCCAAGTTGCAGCTTTCCAACCAACACATCCTGAAGTCTGCAGCTTACCATGGGGATATTGTGACCCAGGTGCAGGACCCGCTGCACCCTACCCTTTAGCAGAATACACAGCCACCCAGCTTGGTGTCATCTGCAAACTTACTGAGGGTGCACTCGATCCCCTCATCCAGATCACTGGTAAAGATACCTGGGGGTTCCACTCGCTTGGACCCATCCACAGAGATGGGAATGGAGGATACCTCTCCTTAGTCTAGGGTTTTATTTTGATAAACCTAAACTTGTTAAAATAAATGCACAGCTATACAGATTTATTGAACCAGAGTGAAGAACACTTGCTGTGGACAAGGGAGTTTCAAAAACATTAACAGATGGACAGATCTGTTCAGTTAACTACAGCCCTTCTGCATTATTTCAAAGACACTCACATCATCCTTGTTTCTGGACTGTATTTTTCATCAACAAAAATCTTCTGCCAAGAACATGATCCAATGTTAGTGGGCATAGTATTAATGATTGGTTTCACGGCACAGTTTAATTCTCCTTATATGCCAAATAATGTCCATGGGCTGTCTGGAAAGCTTAAGGTTTTGAAACACTTCAAAAAAGATCAGAAAGTCAGGCTTAAAGGGCTGAGAAAAATATATTTTCTAGACAACAGGAGGCTATGAACCACTGCTTACAAGCAACAGATATTGATGTTTATCTCTATTTAATATGTCCAGCAGTGAACCTTCTAAACTGTTGGAGGCCACAGGTTGGAGACACAAAAGCATTCAACAGAATAATACCTTTTAAAGTATTCAGTAGTATTTAAATGTAATACACTGCCTTTGCAATGCTTTACTATTTACTTCAAGGTCTTCTTAATGCAGGCATGTGTGCAAATATTTTAACATCAGCATAATCAAAAATATTAACATTTAGAAATTAACAAAATAGTGATAAAATTACTTAAGCAATGCTCTTGCATATTTACGAAATGCTGGCTGGTTGACTCTCATGGTAGAAGTGAATATTACTCTTTAAACAGTATTGTGATTTGATTTTTTTTATTTTTTAAAGTGAGACAAGTGAGTACAGGCACATTGGCTCACATTTGGGAAAACTACCTGAATAAGCATTAAAATGCAAGAATTCAAGTCTCCCAGACTAATGCTCAGGTTATGAGAATATGGGTTAGTGACACAGCAACAAACTTCATGTCTCTAATGGCCGTATTTGTGGCTTTAAAGAGCAACAACCTCTTTAAGCACAATAGATCTAGAGATGTTATCCAGATGAGTCCATGAGGATTGCAGCATCATGCTGGATGAGCATAGGACTAGAACTGCTTACACCAAGAAAGGGGTCAATACCTTGTTGGTAACTTTAAAGGACCTGCACAGAAATGGGAGTGGGAAGGCTCAGATTTCCACATCTCACTGCTCAGAGCACCCCACAGAGCAGCTGTAAAACACTTTATCATATCTACAAGTACCTGTTTAAACTGTCTCTTTCAAAATAAACACCACTTCAGGTTAAGATACTTGAAAAGCAACTAGAGGCCTCAGGATCCTTATAAAATAACACACAGATGCCTATGACCTACATTCTCAGTGATATCAAAGAAACAAAAATCAGGCACCAAGTATACGTCTTATCGTGTGCCCAAATGCTTAAACTGCTTTCCAAAAAATGAGACTGAGTCTCAGAAAGCCTGGGGAGGGGGAATAAATAAATCAAACCCCAAGCATGACAAGCCTTTGAAATGTTACCCTTTGGGCCAACATGATGCCATCTCCAATATTTTATGCCTAGCCTTATCAGTCCTGGCAGAGACCTGGCTTCACAGCTTGAAAGTCTGTGCACAGCCAAACATCTGGCAGCAATCTGGATGTGGCTCTTCTTTAGCTACCTGATTAACTGCACATACTGGGTTTGATGAGCCACTATCTCAGATACTTCCTTATGCCTCTAACCAAACTCCCTAGAGGATAGTGGCAAACCACCCCCAAAAAATTATAACCATAGAGAAGTCTCTGGATCCAATTAATCTTTTTAGTCAATATTCTTCATTGGCAAGATTCAGAGCCTGGATTCCAGTTTTCCTGACAGCAATGGATGTGTAAGTGGCAGAAACAAGTCCACATGGAAGGAAAAAACACAAATTTGTTTCCCCCACTCTCCTCACAATGACTTTCATCCATTATCTGGCATCAATACTCTCTGTCAGCCATGTTTTGCCAAAGTACTGGAGAAAAAATAAAACAAAACTAAACTAAAACCAGCAAGCTAGTTGAGAAATCAAATTGCAAGTGAGAACAGTTGCAAGAGAGAGGTCTGTAGCAAATATGGAATCTTACTGTAAGGGGAGAAAGTGTAACACAAGGATCAAAGCCTGCTGAAATGAATACAGATAAATTAATATATGGCATATGGCTAAATCTAACCCAAATTATGTGGATGCATTGAGAAGAGTAGTGCATGCATAGTAGTATTGACACTCACAACTTCTTATCCCATTGATTTTAGTCCCATTTGTGCTAGCAAGAGGATAGAGTTAAGATCCAGTCCAGCAGCAAACCTCTTTCCATCGAATTATGTGAGCTCTGGCTCAATCCATATTTGTCATGGCCAATGCAAGGTTTACAGTATGTGTCTTGTCACTGCCCAAAAAGAAAATTATTTCAGTGCTTTGCATATCCATTTGCTGAATCAGAGAGAAAGCAGATTTTGCTATGTGTGGTAGAAAGTGGCTGAAAGAAGAAGAGAGAAATAATTTTGAATTGTTAACAAACCAAATTACTGAGCTATTCAGCCAGTAATTGACATGTTGAAATAAAATTAAGGGGTCTTAAAGCCCTAAAGGGGTATATGGAGTGTACTGGGATTTCATGGATTAGTTCAAATTATGACTAATACAAATGACAACAGGCCTAATAGTGTACCCTGTTCTTACAGAGCTACAAAGAAAGCAGTATCTTAGTGCAGCTAGAATTCAGAAGTCTGCACAAGAGTAGTTTCTCCTCCATGCTTCAGCTAACTCATTACCTTAGAAGGGAAATCCAGTTATCTACAATGTTGTTGTACTTGAAGCACTTTTCTGCATGTAGATTTCAGGACATCACAGTCTAGATTCATTAGTTAACAAAGGGTACAGAAAATTTGTACTACCAACACTGTACAGCAACTACTTCTGGGAAATGAAGCAAGACAAAAATCAAGAGGAGAGCAAATGCTACTGAAGAAGTTCCTACAAACATGGTGATTAGTTGATGCAATGAGGGAGTTTGGTTTTGGACCTTGTTACGAAGCCACAGGATGGAACAAAAGTCTTTAATACCTCATTTAGTTTCAACTTATGAATTGTAAAACACTTTTTCAGCACCCAGTGGTGTTTAGAAATGGATTCATGTTGCTTTGTATTCTAAGATGACCTGGAAATACAGGCATCTTTGCTTTAATGTGAAGATCATCTAGTATTCAGTATCACTAAGGTTGGAAGAGACCTCAAAGATCATCTAGTCCAACCTGTCACCACAGACCTCATGACTAGAGTAGGGAGGACACTACTGCCCACTGCAGCCTTGAACTCACAACCATCCCATTAAAGGTCTTATGCACTACCACCTGAGCCAAGTGCCAATCTCCTGCTCTCTCTGGGTTTAAAAAACCAACAAAAAACACAATTAAAAAAATAAATAACCAGAGGCAATCCCCACAGAGCTGCACATTCTGAAGGCAATTTCAGCTAAGCTTTCAAATGGTGCTAGTTATTGATGATACACCACCACTTTTGAGAACAACCAAAAGAGTAGTGTGATTTTTTTTAAAGTTTTATATTTTATCAGCCACTTAAAATTATTCATGCCTGGCTCTGTAGTCCCTTGTCCTTGCCTCAGCCTTTCAGTAGGTTTTATGATATTCACAAAAATGCTTTTAGCATCCACAGCATGCTTAAAAGCTCTACTTGAGATGCCTGCCCCACATACAATATCCCATTCACAGAGCTTTAATCAGACCCAGTTAACCTCTACTGAAAGATAAGGGCACAGTGGCATGGCAATGAGACCTCCTGGCTGAGAACCAAAGTAACTAGAAAGGAACAGGGGCTTTGGCCCAAAGCAGTCACCAGGCAGCTCACAATCCCATTTTTTCCAGTGTTTCTTACTGTCTATAGGTATTTTCTCTGCTCCAGGTTGTTGTTCCCTTCTTCAGTATAACTGCCAGACAAACTAGCTCTTTAAGATATGCACATCCTAGCTACCTACAATATTAGCAGCAACCATGAAGATTAGCTTTAATATAAAGATATGTTCTATTTTTTTTTCCCCCTAACTAAAGACTGATTCAGCCACTAAAGCTGTTTTCTTTGCTGACAGGCATGCTGTTTAAAAATAGGAAAGGAAGCATTTTTCAAAGAAAGGTAACAACCCACCTCCAAATTACAGTCTTAAAAAAATATCAAAACCCCATCTTAGGCTGGAATATGAGGCAGGATACATTTCAAAGTATTACAGTGTCACATGTTGTTTTCATAGATGGAAGCTTTCTACATGCAACGTTGAATTCATTGCTGCTAAGAAAACAATACTATAGCATATGTAACACATCTCCACAAACTTCTTTTCACCAGTAAGTGTGAACTACAGAAAGGACCATATTCTATAGATCGAATGTACTGTTTTAGAAGTCATGTGTGATGACTTTTAAGGAGCTGTGCATAAATAAGCATTTTCTGGTGATGTTTCAGTAACTTATAAACACCACAAACAATTCACAAAGTGTTTGCAATACCAAGCCCTGCTAGCAATGAATTAATTTTAAAAGAACATTGCTTACTAAAATGGTTTACATATGTTCAATAAATCATTTATAATGATCTGTGAAACTCTTAGGGGGGAAAAATGAATACAGTAAATTAAGTACATTTGGTAAAAGCAGCTATTGACTAGTTATTAAATAAAGTACTAATAACAGACCATATGAACCATACGTCTATAGCACCCCATGCATACTAAACTCTTTACCACTGGAAGAGACAATCTTTAATAAAAACCCACTAAATTTATTTCTAAAGATTATTGACCTGCTCTAGTTGTTAAATACATCTTTCATAACGCAGTTAATGAAACATTCATTCGAATTTATGCAGCCCTCAAAACAAATACATTTTCACAGCCATTGAAACAGCACCAGCCTTCTACAGAGTAACTACTTCATAGCTTATGATGAATGTATTAAAAATTCATAAGCTATCCTGAGCTAAGAGAACATTAGAGAAGACAGGCATTTGGGTATCTAGTAGAACTGAACAGCAGGGGCAGAGAAGCACCACATGACCACCGCTTGGCAGTTTGCAGGTAAAATCCCTGCTTGCTTTAGTCCTAGAAGGATTTTCTAAAAAGCAGAGGCAATTGTTACATGTCTTTGAACTTTTGCAACTACCTTAAGACTTGCTAGTTTCACTTGCAGATTTTCAAAGCTTATCTTCTGTTTCAACACTTCCTTAGCAGTGAGTAGTGTTTGGACAGCAAGTGAAAGGGAGTTGATGCATTAACTTTAAATAGGACACTTACACTACAGTTAAAAGGTCAAGATCATCAAGTAAGGCAGCATTAAAAACTTTCTCCCCTGTTTTATTAGACTATGATTTGCATGTAATAATTTGATTAATCTTTATTCAAATGTCATTCACATTCTCAAACAAAAGATGCAGGAGCAGCCACTGCTATGGATTCCTGACTACTGACCACCACCCACCTTGGCACATAGCTTTGTCACTACATCTGATTTCAATTAAGTCACGGTTTTGTTCTTGGAAGTGCTGTGCTGAGCGTTAGCTAGTTACTTTGTAGCTTCAATAATGGCAGAAGCTCCAGCATGCAATTCTGTTCTTGCACATTCCAGTGAACTCCTGATGTTAATGAAGTTGTGCCACTTTACCTAGAATTTTGGTTATTGGCAGCAGATAGAATACATAAAGCAAAAAAGTTTACCATCTACAATTTTAAGGAGTAATGTGCTGCATCATTTATACCATGGAAGTGCATTCTGCCTTATAGAAGAACCCAAGTTTGTTTGCAACACCTCTGCAGGGTGACTCAGTACTGCTCAAAATAACTGCTGTATTATTTCGCTGTCACAGCACTACTCTCTTTCAGGGTTTTGTTTGTTTTTGATTGGTTGGTTTTCTGCGGGTTTTTAATAGGAAAAGTTTTTTACTTTGCTCTTCTGGAGAACACAGTTTAATTCTGAAGGAACACAACAAGATTAAATGGCTTCAAACTCTTATATGATTGTAAAATGCTTAAAGCAAACCAAATTCCCTACACCAGGGCCACCAGTAGCCTCATTACTGAAATTAAATAATCCTTCACATACCTGAGCAGGAAAGTCATTGTTGCAGTAAGACAATCCTGATGATTCAACAGCTTTGAATAAGAGTTAACAGAGCAGCAATTTTAAAAGTTTTTAAAAGAAACAAAAAACACACACCCAAGTGGTTTTTAACTGAACAACACAAGTGCCATGTTGTAATAGTCCGGTAAAATGCAGTGCTTTGGAAAGAAGATCCTTTCCTCTAGGCAGCATAGGTCAAGTCTCACAGAAAGCACACTAATAGATTCCATTTGAGTGCTGTCAGAAGTGACCTTGAAAAAGTTTTATAGAAACATGCAAAAGCCTAAACAAGAAAAATTCAAATTCATAAAGGAGACTGTGACTTCAAATTCTTGTGGTTGGTCAGAAGGTTCTGTTGTTGTTACATCATTTGTAATAAAAAGAAATAAACAAGCCAACAAAAACATGCCAACCAACAACACAATAACAAAACCCCACAGAACAGAACAAAATCCATTCCATTAGGTGAAAAAAAAAAAAAAAGGCAAACAAAAAAAGCCCCACACCTTTGGTCTCCTATTTTCCTGGATTCTAAATTTAAGTAGATAGCTCAGGAAGCAGCAGAGTATTCAAAAATATCCTTCTGAGATACTGTCCTTGACAGCCAAGTGGGACTCGTCTTTAGTACAACCACTTGGCAAATTACTCAAACCGTTGCTTGGGTTGGACAAAAACCAAACAGGAGAGAATAAACTGGATTTAAGACAGGACGTAATTCTAATTTATATCCACTCTCTGTTGATTGTTTTGTCACTATTTTTTTTTCCTTCCAAGAAATTACTGCTTAGAATACTAGAAGTGCTGAAAGAGCCAAGCATTGGTCAAACCAGATGTAAGTTAAAGGCAACAGAGCATTTTGGTTGTTCTTTATTTTAGATCCCTTTGGAGATATAAAGATTCTGAAGAGAGGAAACACAGTATCAGAATCTCTGGTTATAGCTCCAAAGGAGAGAATCCAGCAGGGAGTTCTGCCTTAAACCAAAGCAGAAGAAAAAAAAAAAAAAAAATAAAAAAAAAAATCTGATCTGCTAAGCACAGCAACAAAACCAATAGACTGACTGAAAGGACTGCTTATTTACAGCTTCTGGAGGGTGGAACATGGAGCTTTCAGACCAAAATGTTGAAATATTTTATTGCCTTTGACGACAAAGGTCTGAAGTACTGAAAATGAAGTTTTGTTCTAGTAGAAATCCATTCATGGCCTCTAGCCTCTCAAATTAAGAAAACATTAAAAATATTGTGTCTGTACCAGATGATGAACAGAAAACAAAATTTAGGAACTGGAAAAAAAGTGTTGGAAAAGCCACAAACTACATCCAGAAAGACAGAAGATAAAAGATACAAAGCTGGTAGTTATATTTGCCCTTACCATTTGTCCATCAGAGTGCAGACATTCATGCAAACACATACATTCTATCCCACTCTGGCAAACAGCAATCTATTTAAAATTGTCCATATTTGCTACCAATAATTGGCCTGCAATAATATTCTCTGTAGTAAAAATCAGCTCTGAAGCTGTGGGATGCTTGCAATAAACTCTACAACTTGTGTGTTTGTTTTCCACCTTTGTACCAAAGCAAAAATATCATTTACAGCAGAAGTCAAAGATTCCAAAACATATGACAACCACTAGTTACACAGTTTGGCTGAGAATTTGGGCTAAGTTTAGCCTTGAATCATAAAAGATTAACCATGACAGCATATTAGGCGAAGAATGGTTATTTGAACCTTTCCAGATGACAAGTAAGTACCGCTAGCAAGAAGGTCAAAACCATATTGAGGTAAAGAGTTGTAAACATAACGTGAGAAAGAATTGATTTTACAGACACCAGTGGGCTGTCCTTTGTTTCCAGCAAACATTCTAGAAAAATTTTACCAGTCTTTTAGCAAACAATTAATTTTAAGCTATGGTGAATAAGAGACAAATAGAAAACAACAAAAAATAAAACCACAAGGGAAAAAAAAAACACAAAACAAACAAAAAGTATGACCGTACGTTTATACTATAATCCTCAAAAGTGAATGCATTTCTCTAACTGAAATCTGTAAGGCTAATTTTGGCATATCTAGCAGATATTGTCTGTGAACAACATTGTACATTCTACCATTTCAGTAAAAAAGAAAGTCATGAAGTGCAGATAGCACAGTCATTCTATGCACAGTTTAGGTGAATAGAATAGACTAGACTAGAATTAAACAAGTTGGAAAATACCTTTGAGATCGAGTCCAACCTATCACTCAACACTATCTAATCAAATAAACCATGGCACTAAATGCCTCATCCAGTCTCTTCTTAAATGCTTACAGTGATGCAGAAGAGAAGGCTCCGAGGTGACCTAATTGTGGCCTTCCAGTATCTGAAGGGGGCCTACAGGAAGGCTGGGGAAGGACTTCTCAGGATCTCAGGTAGTGATAGGACTAGGGGGAATGGAATGAAGCTGGAGGTGGGGAGATTCAGGCTAGATGTGAGGAGGAGGTTCTTCACCATAAGAGTGGTGAAACCCTGGAATGGGTTGTCCAGGGAGGTGGTCGAGGCCCCGTCCCTGGGGGTGTTTAAGAGCAGGCTGGATGAGGCTCTGTCCAGCCTGATCTAGTGTGGGGTGTCCCGGCCCATGGCAGGGGGGTTGGAACTAGATGATCCTTGTGGTCCCTTCCAACCCTGAATGAAACTATGAAACTTCACCTCCCTGGGCAGCCCATTCACGCTTTCTGTGAAGAATTTCTTCCTAACATCTAGCCTAAACCTCCCCTGGCTTGAGACTGTGTCCTCTTGTTGTGTTGGTAGTTGTCTGGGAGAAGAGACCAACCCCTAGCTGGCTTCAGCCTCCCTTCAGGAACATAGTGCTTGGACTAAAACCCTTGAGAAACAAGGGAAAGTGTGTATTTCAGCAGAAACAGAGCTTGTTCATTATACTTAGCTCTATTAAAGGCTTGCCTATCAAATATTCCTTTGCTTATTCTTAATCTTGGGGGAGGGGGGAGGAAATAAACCAAAACAAACAACCACCAAATAAAAAGCCCAAATGGCAAAAAAACAAGCCATAGGATTTTTATACTAGTAGTAAGCTATAAACGTCATTCCAAATAGTCCTTCTTGTGTAATTTCATACAGCTTTCTTGCTGAAAAAGTCAATAACCCTGAATATGAATAACCCACTGTGGTGGGTGGAAGTTAACTTTGCCAGACCAACTCAGTTAGAAGCAAATAAAGCTGTGTTTACAAGCAAAATCTACACTCTACAATGGAATGCAATGAATATGTATAAAATATACAGTATTTACAATAGTATACAGATATTTACAATTAGCAAACAAGATGAAAACTCCCCTGGTCAAGAGACCAGGGAAGCCGTTCCAATGCCCCACCCCCACCCCCCAACCCAAGGGAAAATAGGAGCAGAGAAAAGCAGTGGGTTAGTCTTAGCCAAGGCCAGCCAAAGTACGCAGATTATCTCTCCCAAGCAAAGCAAAACCAGCCGAGATCAGAAGAGAAAAAGGGAAGAATTGTTATGGTACAGCTCCTCTTATTCCAGATATTTACCTAATGAATTTGTTTAGAATAATCTTTTGTTTTCCTTTTTACATCCAATAATGATTTATTTATATTCTTCTACTTTTCAGCTCAAAATCTGTAACTAAATTTTAAAGGTATAGCCTAAACCCTCCACAATCCACCCCTTCTAAACAATTTCATTGGATGCTAATACCATCCATCTAATCTAAAACAGTATCTACAATAATGAGTAAATGAAGTTCATAGTCCATTCTGGTCATCTCAGATGTAGACGATTCAGTACTCCAAAAACAAGAAACAAGAAACCAGAAAACTGTTTCTCCACAGACGAGGCAAAGAAAAGGAACAGGGACTCTCAATTGACTCAGGGCTCTCAGGGTTCTTAGGGTTCGTGCACCATAGATTCCTCATGGATTCTTCTTTTTGGGCACAATGTTGTATCTGTACAACATTCTGAATTTAAACTCTCTCAGCTAAAGTTAGATTTCTTTGTGGAATGCACTGAATTTCACCATTCTCTTGCATTATCCAGTAAGTGTGATCAGGACCTTTAGCAGAAACCACCCCTTGGACAGGTTTAGTCTCTCCTGAAGGAGAAAATATCCAGTTTTGCGCAACAGATTCTTTTCTCTAACAGGAACTCTATCACCTTCTACCTTTGGTAGCAAATCTGACTGTGCAGGTCCAGCTCGATTCACTGAACCTCTACTATTTACCAGCCAAGTTGCTTGTGCTAGATGTTTCTCCCAGTTTTGCAAAGATCCACCTCCCATGGCTTTAAGAGTGATCTTCAGCACACCGTTGTAGCATTCAATCTTCCCTGCAGCTGGTACATAGTCGGGAATGTGGAATAACCAGTCAATGCCATGCTCTTTGGCCCAGTTTTCACAAGATTGTTTTTGAAATTAGTTCCATTGTCTGACTCAATCCTCTCGAGTTCTGTGTCTCCATAGGACTTGTCTCTCCAGACCAATGGTGTTACATGCAGTTGCATGAGGAACTGGGTAAGTTTCCAACCATCCAGTGCTTGCCTCTACCATAGTAAGCATGTATTGCTTACGAGAACATGGTAGAGTGATATAGTCACTATACCACAAGGTCTTAATTCGCTTTGCCTGCTTAATAGCAGCACAAATGTCACAGTCATGGATGACTTGTGTGATAGCATCCATGGAAATGTCTATGGATCTGTCACAAGCCCATTGGTAGGTTGCATCTCTGCTTTGATGTCCTGACGAATCGTGAGCCCACCGAGCTAAGAACATCTCACCTTGGTGTTTCCAGTCAAGATCAAGATCAGAGTCCATGTCTACTTGAGAAACTCTTGCAGCTAGATCCGCCTGATGGTTGTGTTGTTGTTCCTCAGTAGCTTTGCTCTTAGGAATGTGAGCATCAATGTGTCTCACCTTCACTGGAATTCTCTTGATTTGATCTGTGATGTCACAGGTCAGCTGCCCAAAATGGCTTTCCTTTCCTCTGCCAAGCATTCTTTTTCCAGTTCTTTAGCCAACCCCACAGAGCCTTGGCTACCATCCATGAGTAGGTGTAGAGATAGAGCTTTGGCCATCTCTCACATTCAGCTACATCGAGAGCTAGCTGGACAGCTTTTACCTCTGCAAATTGACTGCATTCTCCTTTGCTTTGTCACAACTCCCGGCTGCTGACTCTTTCCTCTATGCTCCTCTGAGAAAAGCTTGTCTTCATCTTCTTAGAAGACTGCAAGATGCTATTCTCCAGGTCTTCATTTCTCCAGTCTAAGCAAATACAGCTCCTTCAAGGCTCTACTCATAAGATTTTCCTTTTCTAACAACTAGGACATTAGTGGGTGGTTATCTACCTCCCACTATTCTTTGCAATGGAGAAATCACAGACAGATTTTTCACTTTTAAATTTAGTTCCTATAGAAAGAAATCACTCACACATCAACTTCCTATACATACACAGACATACTTGCTATTTGTTCTAGGGGATGAGGCTATGGGACAAACTTGCCTAGCATTTGATCCAACAGACTCCTTCCATCTGCTTTGTCACAGTTCAGTTCTTGGCCTGTAGCAGGAAAAGAACAGCAATGACCCCTGATCTCCACTGGATGCCTACATTTACTAGGGAAGAGACAAGCTTTGAAAATCCATACAGCAGTTAAAAACTTCTCCTTTAAAGGGAGGCCTTAATTAAGCCAGGCTGTCATTACAAGTGCCTTCAGGCACCTCACTTCTTCAGCCAGCCCAGGTGCTCTTAAAGTGGCAGCAATTCCCCCATGGTCCTGCTCCCATTTCAAAGGAGCACTACTGCATGCAGATCTGTTAGCATGTGCACAGCTTGGGAAGAAATCATTTGATGTCACACAACCAGCTCTCTTACAGCTGGCTTTCATGGAACAAAGTTTCTCTCAGCAGAACAAGAAACAAACTGGATCCCCTTTTTGTTTTGTTTTTCCTCAACAAACACAGAGAAAGCAAACAAAAAACCCTAGTGTTACAACAGAAACAAGATAAGCCAAGCCTTCCTCTCACAAGGAAAAAGAGATCAGAAGCACGTGTTGATGCAGCCTGTTGCATTATGCATACATTGCCATCAAAGCCTCATCACTGATATGGATTACCAACAGTCTAAGATACCAATTAACCACCAGAAAAATCAGAAAGCAGTCCCTCTCACAGGTCCGCCTAAACTACCATTCTGTTATTTCTTCCTAAAGTTAAACATCTTCCAGTCAGTATATGGCTAATCACATTTTGACACTTCTGTGCTGGAGAAATCTTTCTCACCATCCATATGCAGACAAGGACAGCCACTGCTTTTGTCCCAGGTTCCACACTAACCCATCAGCAACTGAATCATCAGCAAAATTCAGTCTTCTACAGCTATATTTTCATGCCTAATGTAGGTCTGGGAAGGATGTACTCACACCTAGCTGCTTTGGAGTTTGACAGAGCAGTTAGTTCCTTGAGGTATTTGACATTTTTTTTTTTTTCTATTTAGAATTGTGGTACAGGTGGAAAGAAACAAACAATTCAGAAGCACTAAAAAGTACACAAAATTTCAGATTTATATTTAAGGTTCTTCTCTTTCCATCAGTTCTGCAGAGAAGTAAACCATGTGTGCTGTAAAAACTAACTTCATCTTAATTTTTATTTTCATGCAAACTTCATATTCAGTCCCCTATGGAACAACCCATTTTCTGCTTACTGTAGAAATAAGACTGCTTTAAGCTGCTGCAAAAACAATTGACCTTTAAAATCCATAAGAATATCACAGTACAAAGATGTGGGCAGGGGAGGGGAAACCAACACACATATCATAGAATCACAGAATCAACATGGTTGGAAAAGACCTCAAAGATCATCAAGTCCAACCTGTCACCCAAGACCTCATGACTACTAAACCATGGCACCATACCTCTGCAAGTAACATTTCTAAATCAATGTACTTGGATTTCAGAACTAATGTCATCTTTCCTATAATTTTGAACAGAGGGCTTACCATAGCTGATGGTGAAGTTGACATCATAGAATACCTTCAGGGATAGCCCTGGCTAATTCCCACTTTGATAATATTCAGACAGCATTTCTGGGATTTCTTTTCTGACTGGCAGTTTAACAAATTAGGAAACAGAAGTGACATCCCTTATCAAGACTTAACACAAGTGTCTGTTATTAGACACAATCTCAAGACTCAGGTTTCAGAAGACAGTTTGATGTAACTTTATTCTAATAATGGTAATACTTATCTGTTTGCAAGCTAGCATTTAAAAGCATGCATTACCTAAATCTGCTTTGAATTAGTCCTTTGCATCTGCCACTGTACTTCAAAACAGTGACTTCAATTAAGTTTAATTACTTCCTTTCTACAGCTTTAGATACAGACCTTATTATATTTCACAACTTTTCCTAATGGATTGCATAGCAAACAGGTGACCAATAAAAGTACAAACCCAAAGAAACTATTAAGCAAGTACATTACATATACATAACAATACCATACATGTATCACACTAATTAAGTTATTATCAGTCTGCTATCACAGAAATGAAATATCAGGAGGAAAGTGTTCATATAAACCTGGCTCATTCTCTGAGATTTTTAATATCTTTCTTACCCAATTTATAAACAGTTTTAAATGCCTGAAAGGGATACAAAATTCATTTATACTTTTTACTTGAATATATTGAACAACATCACCTAGACAACAAGCTGGTTACTAGTTACACTCCTCTGTACTCTGCTTGTCTAGTTGTTACAGAAGCATGCAAAATAACTTTATAATTTCCAGTCATCTGGAATACCATACCCATGACTTAACATGGATCATGTAATCTCACTTTTTTTCCCCAACTACAAATGCTAGGAAAAATGAGGTAAAGCAGAGGTAGTGGTTTAAGTAGGTAAAGCAATTCTTCTCATTTCATTTGGATGAGGTCTCAAGTATCGACTTGAAAAACAAAGCATAAATCATTTATATAACATTGTTAATGACTATTTTGAACCAAGGCTAAAACAATCCTATGTCCACTAAAGGGAAATACTAGATCAGTGTTTTCATATGACTTCTGGGCCAAGTAATGAGATAACCTTTGAATTTTCCTTCCAAAGCAAATAATTCTAGGATTTTATGAAAACAGCACATTTTTTGTTTCTAGTAATATAAATACTGATAAACAATATAACAAGTGCACAGCTCTTTATGAAACTCATTACTGAGTGAAGAAACATAGGACTAGTCATCATACATCTCAGGCTGCTAGAGACAGATCTTGCAGACAGAATAACATTTTCAAAACATATTTTCAATTGATACAACAAATATTTTTATTTTTAATCAATTAGACATTGAGGGTTTTATTAGCATTTAAAACTTCAGTTCCACAAATGGCCCCCAAGCAGACATCTCTCCATTTTATCTAAAATACTGATGAGGTTTCCATTTTCATCCTCCTTTCTTTCTACAAAGATGTTTATCTCCACAACGGGAATATATTCTCCCATAAATTCCATTACAGCACTTTCATGCAATGCTTCATTAGTCCCTTTACAGGGGCTTAGTGGTACCATTAGAAACCATAGTACCTTGCCTCAAGGGCCAGGAGGACATCCAGCTCTCTGACCTTATTCACAAGGGGCTGAATAAGACTTACCTTTGAGAGCAGGATGTGGTCAACAGACAGAACGAGAAAAAAAAGAGGAGCAAGTCTGACAAATTACGTTTTCATTTTAGTGTCACTGATCATGTTTTCCTGCAGATTTTGAAGGTAGAAATCAGCTACAATTCATTTCCACAGGTCTATGACCTGAATGGTATCTGCCTTCTGGGGGATGCACTTGTCATTGTACAGTTCAGTAGATTCAGTATTCCTAAGGTTGGAAAGGACCTCAAAGATCATCGAGTCCAACCTGTCACCACAGACCTCATGACTAGAGTAGGGAGGAGACTACTGCCCACTGCAGGCTTGAACTCACGACCTTCCCATTAAGGGTCTTATGCGCTACCAACTGAGCCACTTGAGGTTGAAGTGGCCTCAGGCAGATGTGAAACTGATGACAGAGGGAAGAGGTAAAATAGAAGTCTGTAGCTTTAACAACTCTGAGTTTTGACATTTGGAACAAGTACACCAAAGTCAGCCTCCCCACTTCTCCCACTGTAATCAATGAATGGCGAGTAGTAATAAGTCTCATGCAAGACTTCAGTGGGGGAAAAAGCAGTCAATCTTCTGGTTAATTTGTAAGTGCCATGAAGTATGACATTAGTTTTAGCAAATACTGAAAGCTGAAATTTCAGAAACATTAATTTTCCATCCTCCTTCTGAAATATGAGACACACCAAAAAGGAAAGAAAACTATAAAAGGAAAGCTTAGCAAAATGCCAGCTGAACTTCACCCCAAATACCTCAAAAGCACAAGCACGTCCAGGAGACAGCAAATGAACTAACACACTACTTTCTAGATGGGTGGTCAAATTTTAAATACCAATGGCATTTAGTAAAGCAACAGGAAACTAAGTATATTAAGAGGCCAGCAAGATGCATTACCACAGGCAACCCTAATATTCTCTATTTGACAGATATTTAGTATTAGTCTTTCAATAAAGTCCAAATACTATGCAGTCCCTTTTGTCTCTTGCTCTAGTAGGATCAAACAATGGAAAGAATTTATCTAGTCTCATTTTATCACATTAGAAATCAAAGTGAAGGGGAGTGGATCTCTGTCATACCATTATGGGTAATCATTCTTTCAATTTAAAAAAAATAATCAGTTGTAGGATATAAATACACAGTATATATACACTCATACTGAATAAGAAATGACATATAAAGAAATAAAGAGCCTAAAAGCATAATTCAGGTGGTCATAGTCACTAGCTCTTAGGCTGTTTGAGTACAATTACTATCTAAAACTGGCATTAGTGCCATACTGCTTCCTAAATGATGTCAAATGAAGAAGTAATGCAAATGGTAGAATAGAATAAACCAAACCAGGCTGGAAGAGACCTTAGAGATCATCGTGTCCAACCCATCACCCATCTCCATCTCATCAACTAAACCATGCAACCAAGCGCCCTATCCAGCCTCCTCCTAAACACCTCCAGTGATGGCAACTCCACCACCTCCCCAGGCAGCCTATTCTAATGGCAAATCACTCTTTCTATGAACAATTTCTTCCTAACATCCAGTCTAAACCTCCCCTGGTGTAGCTTGAGACTGTGTCCTCTCGTTCCAGTGCTGGTTGCCTGGGAGAAGAAACCAACCCCCTCCTGGCTACAACCTCTCTTCAGGTAGTTGTAGAGAGCAATAAGGTGTCCCCCACCCCGAGTCTCCTCTTCTCCAGGCTAAGCAACCCCAGCTCCCTCAGCCTCTCCTCATAGGGCTTGTGCTCCAAACCCCTCACCAGCTTTGTTGCCCTTCTCTGGACACCTTCCAGCAACTCAACATCTTTCCTAAACTGAGGGGCCCAGAACTGGACACAGTACTCAAGGTGTGGCCTAACCAGTGCTGTGTACAGGTGGAGAATGATCTCCTTACTCCTGCTGTTGCTATATCCAGGTTAGGCTTTTTGCTTATGCTTTGTCAAGCAATCTCCTACTGTGGTAGTAGCCTCCCCTTTAAATGATTGCCTTGGAGGCTGCTCTCTTATGCTTGCACCACCTCCTCAGCTGGGCTCAACACAATCTCTAATTAACTTCCTGAGTATTGCAGTCTTAAAAATAACCCTCTGGAAAGCAAAACAGTTATTCTAATCCAATTCCATTTTCTATTTGTGATACAACAGCCCCACATACAGCTATGCAACAGAGGGGAAAGTGAACAGCTTTTGGTGGCTTGTCAGAGGTGCCAGTATTTGATGCTGTATCTATGCTTAAAAAAGGCTGAGAGGCGTTACTCCCCAGGACAACAAACACACATTAACTATCTGGTTCTTGGATTACACATCTGACTCTGTTCTCATGGTTAATGCAGTGGTTACAGACAAGGAGACCAAATTTCCATATTTAGTGTTCTCAAGGGGAAACATAGGTAGAAGGGGAAGGCTACTGTGGCATTTTAATGTCCTCTGTTCTCTGGTTTCATCTGAAGTGACCTGGTGAAACCACTAAGATACACTAATTCATTTAATGAAATGTAAGTGGACAAGTGGCAGCGAACATGAATAAAAAATATAGTATGAATTGTATTTCATATTGAGAGCTGTGAGTGTCACAGGCTGCCAGGTCTCAATAACTGGTACAGAACAGTTACTGCTGGCTGAGAGAACATGTACACTGAAGGCAAGGATACAGCTCAAGAAGTGTTCCTAAAGATCAGTTTCTTTTATCTTGTTTGGAATGTTCAGTGGTTCTTTTCCATTCCCATTTCCCTGTGATAAAACTAATTTCTCTGTTAACATTTTTTTGTCCTCTGTAAGGAAATAAAATATAGAAGAGGAATAGCAAGACATGCAGAGGCAGTTATCTGAAATTCTCTCATTGAAACTATGTTAAAAAAACTATGAAAGAGGGTTTTAGGGCAAAAGTTCCATATCCCAGCTATAAAAGATTCATCTTCAACCATCACATATTCCACAGGTCCCAAGGATCCCATAGAGGAATGAGTCAGTCTTATTCTACATTCTTTTCTTTAAAATGTAAAGACTTTTTATTATTTTTTTTTTCCCTTTCCATATTTTCCACCCAATCTGCACATAAGAAACCCTAATAGAAAGCCGTCTTTGGCTGACAATTACTACCCAACTAGCTTGCCACAGACAAATACAAATGCAGAGAAGTTACAACAGATCAGCTGATGCACTGGACTTTGTATATAACTCAGTCACGTGGCTGAGAGGACTGAGTTAGAAAAGTATAGTAAAACTGTAATGAATTGTAATAATCACATAAGCCTCAGTGTGTACCCATGTAAACTGGAATTGAATTCTTTATTCCTCTGCCAAATAGAACTTGATTCTAGAAACTGTATCCTGCAGCAGAAGACAGCACATTAAAACACAAAAGCCTTCTAGCCTTTTTGGATTAATAAAAAAGAAATAATTTTTAAAAAGTTACTTCCACTCATGAAGAAGGGTCAGGCCTTCAACATTTAGAGAAGTACATACATGAGCACATGATTTCATAATCTTATGTAAAGCAATATAATACCAATTATTCAAAATACACCAAGAGGTATTCTACAGGCCTCAATTGTTGCATAATAGTACCAATATGTACATATTAATGAACTAACAAATACATTGTTATTTCTGAAATGCAACATCAGCCCATGAAGATGATTATCTTAACATCTGAGTAAACAATAGATTTGGAAGAAACTGATGATTAACAAATGGTGGTAAAATGTACAAGGAAAAAAAAATAAAAAAGAGTGATATTTGATTTTGGGCTTTGTGTATTTAGAATTCAGGTATTTAGGCATAGGAAGTTCCATGGAAGCAGAAGGAAGAATTATTTCACTGTGAGGGTAACAGAACTCTGGAACAGGCTGCTCAGGGGGGTTGTGGAGTCTCCCTCTCCGGAGATACTCAAGACTCGCCTGGATGAGTTCCTGTGTGATCTGCTCCAGGTGATCCTGCTCTGGCAGGGGGGGGTGGACTGGATGATCTCTCAAGGTCCCTTCCAGCCCGTAATATTCTAATTCTGTGAAACACCAAATCTCATGCAAGCTCAGAAGGGCATTCTCTTGGCCAATGACCAGGCAAATTTTTGCTCGTAGTGAGATTATCTGTAGATTTTTGAGGAAAATAATTGTAGAAGACGCAGAAGATACCTAAATCTTATACCAAACCAACGTGCAAGGAACACATCATCAGAAGAGACAGGATCTATAAATAATTCATTCTGCATTTCATTGCCATGAAATAAACATGATTTTTCTGATTACTTCCAACAGCTCCACACCTGCATCTTTACCTGCCTAGGCTGGCATTCCACCACCTATTGTTAATGTAAATTGCTGTAAAATGTGCCTTTTTAGAAGCAGCAGCTGCTTCGTTTCATTATTAGCAAGCATGGTGCTTCCATGTTAATATTAAAATATCCCACATGCTTAACAGGACATACAAGGACTGTTTAATAGGACTGCCTTTAGACAACAAAACACAGTACTTCAGAACAACATTGCTTACAAGATTTCATCTCCCAACACCTTCCATTTGAGTTCCTGTCTCATCTTTGTTCTTCTCAATAGTAAAGATGAAAAAGAATATCCACCATAGTATTTTATCCAATTTCAAATATATTAACTGAGAATGTTCATGTTTCACAGATGCTTCTGATAAAATAATCAGAAGTAAAGTAACTGTCATTATTTCAGTATAAATTACATATATGAATTTCTACTGCTAATGTAATTTCAGTTGGCTCTCTGACTTTTAAAAGATAAATTATATACCTGCAGAGCTCCTGAAAAGCACATGAATGCACCAATATGTCTTACTCTACAAAACTTGTAACACTACTCATAATAATGTAAAGGCAAAATCTGCATAAAGATTGTCTGTTCTTGAAGAGAGAGACACATAAAGAATACTTAGTTTGATATTTAACATTTTCTGAGTGATTCACATCTCATTCAGCCCTGTTTTGCTCTGTCTTCAAACTCAGGGACAAAATATTCATCATACTCATGGACTGCCCTTTCAGTTCAGGCATGAGGTCCCATTCTGCAGAAACCAAGTGAACTCACCGGAAAAGTTGTGGTCTCCCTTATTTCAGGAGTACACAGGATACTTACAAGAACCACCACAAAAAAATGCAGTAGGTGCAGTTTTCCCTCCAACATGAATAAAGAATTCATCCCACAAGAGTATGCAACAGTTCCCCCAGCTTTAAGAGAAAACAGAGACCAAGGCAAAGTTTTGGCTTATTTCTTGTTAAGACATTCAATAAGCAGAGCTGGCTTTAACATTGTTTACAGGTCCCTGCAAAGAACTCTTTCTAGCTCCTCCAGAAAGATCTCATAGGTCTCAAATCATATCAAGAAGTAGTACACCTCTATCTCTTTTTTGTTATGTATGTGCATATGCTGTGAATCAGACCATGGAAAGAGAGTAATTGATAGGCAAAAGCATGGATAACAACCACAAAATAAGTTATCAGGTTAATATCTGAAAGTCAAACTAAAAAGCTGAAATTTATGATCAATTCCCCCCCCCCCCCCAAAATAGCTCTTTAGTTTACAGTAAAAGCCACCAGAAGGAGGAGACTGATCCAAAAATTATATTCATTGTATAACCAGCAGGAAGGAACCAACTCTGGACAGATCACCACATCCAGTACTACATTTTTGGAAGGTGCACAGATATTGCTGGAATGAAACACATTTAAAAAATAAATAAATAAAACACAGGGTCTGTTTAAATTTGTATTTCAAGCCCCCTCAAATTAATCAGGAATGTTTAGCAACTGTCACAAAAGAACATATGCTTTCCTTTGGGCTGCCATCTCACCAGAAATAAGTAATAGATATGTCCTGTATATCCAAGTATTTAGCAGGTTGCATCAAAGTATAAGAATTTGCTGCTTCCTATATTTTATGTCATACATCAAGTTATCTAGCATTCATTACGTGTCAAAATGAAAATAAATCTTTTGCACAAACCTACAAAGAAGCTGAATTTGAAAAGCTTGCTCTACCTTCAACATGCAGACCTCTGCCTATGATAGCATACGCAACAATTGTATATCCCTAGCAGGGCAGGAGTCTAAAACATCTGGATGGCATATGCTTTGTTACTTAAAGATGAACTGCAAAACAAAAACCTTCCCCCAATTGCTGTTTTATCACATAACTACTGAAACATAAAACTCCACACAAGACAGCTTCTAATTTCATGCTGCTTTTGCAGTTTTAGTTTTTACACTTCTCATTAATTTAGACAGGAAACTCCAAGTTTTAAACCAACTGAAGTATGCTTATACTGGAGATTGTTTTGGGTTAGCTACATGGGCATTGAATTCATACAACCAAAGTTAGTCCTCTTATAGGACTAGACTGGTTAGACTTCCATCTTCTTCAGCTCAGCAGGAAGCTAATATGTCATCTTCAAAGTATAATTAGTTTAAGATAATTGCAAGCAAGATAGAAAAGTGGTTTTATAATTCTTAGAATTTAATTTTCCTTAAATTTTCAAGAAGCTAACATAATAAAAAGTGCATTACAAAATTCTATGTCCTATACTCCATAAAATCTTAAATGGTAATTAAGCACCACTGGACCATGATACAGCAAATCCTAGCCTCTCACATTGCCAGATTTATTAACACAACTTAATTCACTTAGGAGCAATTTAGAGGTAAACAATTTAGAGCAACAATACAGAAGTCTTTTAGTTAGAAGTAGAGTAATTTTAAGAAATGTATTTAAAATAGAAATATCAAATGTAGAAAGAGCATCAGAATTAACTGTGCAGATTTGCTAGGTTTGTTCAGCAGGGGGAAGGAGAAGAGGAAATAGAAATCTGCCGCAGGAAATAGGGATTAAGCGATCCAAGAAGAAACCTGGTTAGTATCTCAGAAAAAGTGATTTTTCTCTGCAACTACTTGTTGCATCTGCCTGTTACTTTCCAACTCATTTGTGCATACCTCATAGGGGGCACCCTTATGTATTTACAACTTCTACCCCTAGAGATATGACCACATACTCCTGGGAATTACTCCAGTCACAATAGAAATGCTGCAGTCCACAAAAATGTCTATCATCAGGTTAAGACAGGCTGAGAAGTGAGTTCACATTACAGTGAGCCTGCAGCAAACTTACAGATGGCTAGGAAATGACCCTTCAGATGGGCACCTCCCCTGAGGAAGGAAGGTCATCTTTGTTCCTTTCCCTAGGATCTCTCCATCTTGTGTCATGTCAGAGGAAAAAGCACAGCATGAGAATCGAACAGGATCCAAGCACAATTCTTAGCACAGGAAAATGGATGGATGCCATGCATAAACATTGATGCAGCAAATTTAACAGTCAGAGCAGTATGTGAATTATCTTGGACATGATTCAAGCAGGATATCAAGGTCATCTCTGTGGAAAGCCCAGCATCCTGCAAATCCCTAGGAGCAAATGGAATTATGGTGAGACACAGCCTACCCTGCAAAACAGAGCTGAACTGAAACAAGGAATGTGTTGCAGTGATGTAGAAACATCTACAATCTCCAACATATACACTAAGTTAAAAAAATAACAATAATAAATAACATGAATAAGTGAATATCCCAAATGACAAGCATTCAAACACCAGGACCAGATCCCTTTAGACCTTTTAGGTTGGATGTTAGGAAGAAGTTCTATACAGAGAGAGATTGCCCATTGGAATGGGTTGCCCAAGGAGGTGGTGGAGTCGCCGTCATTGGAGGTTTTCAGGAGGAGACTTGAAGGGGTGCTTGGTGCCATGGGTTTGTTGTTTGGGTGGGTTGAATTGGTTGATGGGGTGGATCCAATGATCTTGAAGGTCTCTTCCAACCTGGTTTATTCTATTCTATTCTTTCGCATCTCCTCTCTGAACAGCTACTTGCTAGGGTAGAAAGTTTAATACAATCAGAAGAGCTTTGCTGTTTTAGTCCCAAAAGTGCAGATGGAGCAAATGCCTGCACATAGTAATGTTATCTGTATTACTGCAGTGTCTGAAGACCCCAGTCATATGCAGGCCATTGAACACCCAGGGATAACTCCAAAGAAAACTCCTGCCAAAACCAGTATAGTATGTGAATTAAGGGGGAAATGCAACCTGTGGATTTAATTAAATCAGCAGAGACAACCTCAGAGAGGAAATGTACAATGCAATCATAGGTGAACACACAGGAATGGTCAACGTTAACATCATCCTGCAGAAAACTGTTACAAGCATGTACCAAATGGTTTTGTTTGGTTAAAGCCTGAGAGTTACATTTTACAAAACAATTCTTTCAATCTATGGATTAGACTTAAAATAAAACAGTGAAGCTATGGATTGTCAACCTGCTTACTTTAACAGCAGCAAAACAGTAAAGAACGTTGCCTCATATTATACAAATATAATTTAGATCACAGAATTTCACTGAAGGCTTCAACTCATTGTGATCTCTGCTAATAGGAGGTCATGTCCAGCCTATAGACACATAAAATCTCTTTTGTTCTCAGTAAATACACAGCACACACACAAAAAAGGGAAACACATTTCTAGATTCCATGCTTAGTCCTCATTGTATAGACCCACTATACATGGTATTTTATTAAATTTTGCCAGCCTACACAGTTAAAATTGTATTATGATGACAACAAAGTCCAGCTCCACAATCTTCTTCAAAACCTCCACTTAAAGACTTTGTGAACAGGGGAAGGCATAATCCCCTACAAAGTGCAGGGCAAACTAAACATGTGTGAACTAAGTCTCCTGTTCTATTTGCTTTACAATATCATGGGCCAGCCCTCAGTGGAGGGCATCAACATTTTACAGAGTATCATTATCATTCACGTTGTATTTATCTTAAGACAACAGGTACGTTGGCACGTACCGCATTTGTCAATTATGCAAAACCCAGCATCTCTTTGCAGTAATTTATTGAGGAATGTTTGTCACAATTTTAAAGGATCAGTGGCTGATATACTGAAAGTTGGGGAGTTCAACATAGCAACTACATAAATAGTAATCACTCTTTTAATCTAGTAATTGGCAAGGTGGCCTGTAGCTACCATAGTAACAAGCAACAACTGTTTTCTTCCAAGAAATGCCAACGCTTCACTGAGCTACTTTGCCATAATTTTTAAAGACATGGAGGGATGTGAGGGGAGGGAGTGGGGTGCATGGAACAAAAAAACCCAACACATTCTGTGTCTTAGAATTCATTCTTTCCCTGCATTTCCTCAACAGAAGAGAGAAGTACTCAGAAAAGAGTTTCATTGGGTTTAATGAGAATGTTCCACTACCGATCAGGAAAGAAAGTTTCTGGAGCCATGGTTTAGCAACAGCCTCACTAATCTTACCAAAAGAAAGCAAGACAAACACAAGAGACAGCATACACCCTATGAAGAATCCCCTTCCCAGGCATTGCTACCAGGGCAGCACACGGAATATTGCCTGCAATGGCCACAGTAAAAGGAACTCTTGGTATCTAAGGGTTACACACTTTTTCTAATGCACTCTTAACCATTGTGAGTAACTTCAGTTACTCACATTGACAGCCGCTTTAATATCAATAGCCACTTCTGTTCTCCACACTTTACAGACATCTCTACCCAATCTAATTTAAATTAAACTCTCACACACACAGAACTCTAGTGTTCCACAAGTCTTCATGAAGAAGAGAGAGACAAGGGAATGAGTGAGGAGGAGGACAGAAATTTAAAGCTCTAGGAAGAGAGGCAAGGTAATCTACCACAAGCATAGCTACAGAGGCACTTGAAGCTGAAGTTTTGGCTTCCCATCCACTGTGCCAGCACCTACTCAAAATCTATACCTACAGCACAGATTTGGTTGTTTCCGCATAGGCTACTGACTGAATAAATGAGAGACTAAGGACAAACCTAAGAGAAAGGAGAAAGTTATAGGCAACAGATTTGTATTTTCAGGAAGAAATTAGCTTGGTGTCACATTGAAACATACACTTTAGTCTGAAAGCCTTTGCTGTGGTAAAAACTTGAGGAATACCTGTAGGCATTACATTAAAAACTTATGCACTACTAAGTATCTTGATCTAGACACTTAAATTACTCTTATGGGATGTGTGTCTGAGAAAGTTCAGCCGGCCTTGTGTCAAAGCTAATCTTCACATATCTGTTTCACTTTTTATCCTTGCACCTGCCTGTGTTAACAAGATTAAGAATTAAGCTGGTAAAGGGCTGTCTGTCAAGGAACACCAATTTATCTTTTGATTTAATCATCAGAATTACAACAAAATGGAGCTCCAGGCCTGGGCAAAGGGAAGTGTTATAATTCAAACTCTACAATTAAGGCCCTGAAGAAGTCATGCTTGTAGTAGGCTGTCACTAGGCTGTGCCAAGGAAACCACTGGGAGACACTGGATTTTTCTTGTAAAGGGACATTCTTATTTAACCATTAGGGGCAGAGGAAAGATATTGCATGTGATCTTTCCACATAGTCAAACTCTGTCTTCTGGATCACTTGCAGATCCCACCTTTGACATTCAAAGAGCGTTTGAAAAGGAGTGCACATGCTTGTATTTGAGAAGTCAGGCTCCATCCACAAAGCTCATACCTCCTCGCTCTAACCTACAACTTATCACTGATGCAGTTGAGAGTTATCTTCATAAAGGAGTTTGTTGCCATCTATCCCCAAGCAGAACTTGCTAGTCCACAGCAGTTTCTGCACTGGAGGCAAATTTTGCCATATTTATTAATATAAACTGCCACAACCTACATGCTCGTGAAAGAAAATTCAAAAAACCATTTGTGTACCACAGACCCATTAGCAGGGAATGAATGAAAGGGGGAAACAGTGCAACAAAGTAAGTTGGCTTGAAAGTTGAGCACAAAATAAAGTGGTAAGAATTGTCTTCAAGGACGCAGAAGAATGTTTATTATTTGGGGACTGTTTTAAAGCTTCAGAATTTATCTGATTTGCTGATATGATGAAGGAAATTGCTATGAGAGACCATCCCAAAGTTTAGGATAATCAACACCTTGTCAGAGGACCAGATGGAAAACAACAAAGCATTCACAGACCAGTTTTATTTACTGAAAGGAACAGAGTGCAAATGTATTCAAAATATACACAGAAAAGATCAAGGCAGATAGCACATGCATCTGAAACAAGCACTTTCAAGATAGGCACAGGAGAGCGTCTCCCTGCCAGTGACAACACTGCAAGGAAACAAACGCTGTTTGTTCTCAGCTGACTGCACTTCCGCCTCCTCCCCTTTCATTCAATACTTAGTGCTAGTGATGCTCCCTCCATCTCCATGACATGCTGGTTGCAAATACTTTTGTCTCAGTGGGGAAAGCAGGCTGGAGAAAGCATGTGATCACACGGTAAGTTTATGCTTATATTTGCTGGCATGAAGGGGGAAAAAAAACCCTCTATCGAATAGGTCACTTAATTAGCAAATGCAATTAAATATTAAGTATAATTGTATGGAGTATGTGGATCTTGGGTAAATTCAGCAAGGGAATGTGTGCTTAAGGAGCCACTGGGACAGCTGTACACCTCTGCAACCTTTGCTTTAAATGCTACACAGTCAGAAAAAGAAAATAACCCCCCGTTTTGTCCTTTGTATTGGAAGTCTGTTGCCAGAATGCTGTTGCTCCTGAAGGAATTCGGCTCAGACAAAAGTCAGCTGAGACAAACCAGAGCCCCTCACCCCCCACCCCTAGTATTTGGTACACAGTTCTCTTCCCGGTAGCTCACAGTTCTGACAATGCAGGGAGAGAGGAAAAGAATGGCAGAGGGAAGCAGAGCACAGTGTACGTTGCAGAATCTCTCCATATTGATTTGCCAAACAAAGACAGTATTCAAAAAAAAGACAACAAAGGTGCAATAGGACCAATACTAAATCCATGCCTCTGAGCAGCAAGGGGCTCTCTAACAATGCATTCAAGCAACAGATAGAGATTTACCTTCAAAATGCAGGCCATGTTCTTTCTCTATCCTTCCTACCACAGAGCAGCAGGATTCTACTTTGTGAGCAGCAGTTCCAGTGTCAGGCAAAAGGCTGGTAGAGCTGCAGAACTGCTAGAGCCTACATTCCTGTATATCCAAATAAGGGTACCACGCATCCAGGATCCGTTAGTCATATTAGTCTTTTTATGCCCCGTTTGTTCCACCCATCAGCTCCTGCCACTGGCTGGGAGCCAGCCCGGTACCTCCCCTCTGTCACATGACCGAGTTTGATTCATGGCTCCAGCATGTATTTCTGTAAGCTCCAGCACGTATTATTTCTGTAAGCTCCAGCATGCTCTCGCACAATGCTACACGTACAAACAGCAATCTGTACTTTGCAGATGTTTTGCAGTAGCTGGAAGTCAAGCTGCATGTTTATAATTAGTCCCTGTGCAACTCTCTAAGCAGTCTCAGGAAAGAGTTGCTGCCAGTTGGTCAGAAAAGTAGAAACTCTCTAATTACTCAGGCTCTAAGAAGGCTTACACTGCTTGTTAGTGTGAAGCATTGTTTTAGATTCATCCCTCTTCATTGTACAGCAAGCTTCCCTTTGTCTGAAAACTGCAACCGTTTCCCTGCAAGGGACAGTAACTATCAGCAACCAACACAAATATCCTACCAGAAATGCTTGCGTTGTGCTGCATCTGCCTTTTGTGTAAAGGGCTGATGTACATCACAGGGAATGGAAAGCGTGGGTTGTTTTCTTGCATTTTTACCTCGTGCAGGTCTGATAAAGGCTCTCTGAACTTTCTTTGGACTTTCCTACACTGCAGCAGGATTAGCTGCAGATTAACACATTTAACCATTGAATAAATCTTGTACTTTATATCACCTTATCAAATTCTAATTCTTCTCTTACATTGAATACTACATATAAAAGCTTCACTTCATATTTGTCACACTCCTGCAGTCTTTACCTTCACACTCCCTTACTATTTCTTGTTACTGCATTTTGGAACCTTTTGCATTTTCTGTACATGAAGCCTTCCCTGTGTTCCTTCTGTGCCATGTTGCTTCAGTCCTGCTGCTTTAACATACACCAAAGCTCTCCCCCTCCCTTAGTAAATTCCTGGTAGTGGATGTCTTTATCCTCCCTGCAGCAGCTCAGGGTACAAGTTCACATACAGCTAATACACACCAGTTAATGTTACGAAACTGCTTACCACGCAGCTGCTTACTACATGGAATCCAGAAGGGGTTAGCTGCACATTTAATAACCAATACTGTTCCCTGCCTGGCAAGCTTCTCCTATCCAGGTGCAATCCCTCAAAAGAGTAAGTAAATTGGAACTAAAGGAATTAGCTGTCCTCATTTTTTTGGCAGGGGCAAACCATCCCCAAGAGCACAACAGAAAGAGACCGGCAGGCTTTCCTCCAGCTCACACCCCTTGCTGCTTTCTGTACACTTTCAAAGAAGATGACAGTTTGTGTTTGGCCTTTCAAAGGTCAGCCATTTCAATATCTCCAAAGTGCTGAGGGATTTCCAGTCAATGATAGTCCCTAAGGAAAGGCAGAGATGTGGGTAGGTATCTTGCTTTAAGCATTTCTCTTTAAATATCACATCAGACAAAATAGGGTGACCTTTAACTTCTAGATTTTTTGTAAATGGGCATTTTACCTTAAAGATATTTTATTACTTCACCTCAGCAGCAGACTTCCTTCACTCCTTCCATGACTAATCACAATCACATTCACCTGCATGCTGGGATGGTGGTGCACCTTTTTAAGGGCAAAACAAAAGTGATTTCTTAGATTGTCCATCAGGCAGCTACAACTCCTCTAGGTTTTCTTAGAGGAATAGATTTTCTGGGATACTAAAAGTGCTCCAAGTTCCCATGACTTGTTCACAGTGTGTAGAGGGTCCCACAGCTCCTGTTGACTGATCCCAGACAACAGGGACCCCAGCAGCAGCAGCAGCTGTCGTTTCAGAAAATGCACTGCTGATGCTTGCAAGTGAGCCCTGTGAAGCCCTGTGTTTGTTCTTTGCAAATGTTGGCAAAGTTTGGATTTTTTTTCTTCCAGAACTTAATTTAGAGAAAATCTAAACCCATATTTTTCAGCCAAATTAAGGAGGTGTCTGAGATCCTACTTTATTTGCTCTTGGGGACAAGAGCTGAAGGTGAGACTCTAGATGAAATCCCCATAAATGGCAGCAGAAAGGCCAGCCTTAGACTGAGCTAATTTCACCTTGGAGAAACTATGCGAAGATCCAGCCATCAAATGTTAAAAGCAAACATTGTAAACACATCTTTCCCCTGGGCCTCATGAGGTGTTTTACATGAACTTAAAATGGTCTTGAAATCAGCTTTAGGTCAAACACAGCTCACCTAGATTTCAGCTGTGCTTGCAAGTTTCAGTCCAAAATTAACACAGTTGATGTTTGGTAGGGATGTCAAAAGCAGTATAACACTGCCTTTCACGTTTAAATGATTGTTGACAGGCTACACAAAGTCACCACCTCTAGTTCTGAAAACAAAGACCATGCACATGTGCCATCTAGTTCAAACTCCTCCAATACATTCCTATGGAAATGCAAACTCAGGAAAAATATGGTTGGTTGGACAGTAACCCTTTTCAGTTCTAGGGCTTAAAAACTAATTCCATCACAATAAATCAATGTTTTGTGGAGAAAGCTGATTAAACCTGACTTTGCAAAGATTACCACAGCTACACAAGTGTACAGCTTCTCTGTACTGCTAGTATGGCTAGTTATGCTGAGCTTCTCCATAATATGGCTGGATTAAAACTTTATTTAGAATAAACCAAACCAGGTTGGAAGAGACCTTCAAGATCATCGTGTCCAACCCATCAACCAATCCAACCCACCTAAACAACTAAACCATGGCACCAAGCACCCCATCAAGTCTCCTCCTGAACACCTCCAATGACGGCGACTCCACCACCTCCTTAGGCAGCCCATTCCAATGGGCAATCACTCTCTCTGTATAGAACTTCTTCCTAACATCCAACCTGAATCTCCCCTGGTGCAGCCTGAGACTGTGTCCTCTTGTTCTGGTACTGACTGCCTGGGACAAGAGACCATCATCCGCCTGTCTACAACCTCCCTTCAGGTAGTTGTAGAGAGTGATAAGGTCACCCCTGAGTCTCCTCCTCTCCAGGCTAAGCAATCCCAGCTCCCTCAGTCTTTCCTCATAGGGCTTGCGTTCCAAACCCCTCACCAACTTCATTGCCCTTCTCTGGACTTGTTCCAGCAAGTCAACCTCCTTCCTAAACTGAGGGGCCCAGAACTGGACACAGGACTTGAGGTGTGGCCTAACCAGTGCAGTGTACAGGGGCAGAATGACCTCCCTGCTCCTGCTGGCCACACTGTTCTTAATGCAGGCCAGGATGCCATTGGCCCTCTTGGCTGCCTGGGCACACTGCAGGCTCATGTTCAGCTTACCATCGACCAGTACCCCCAGGTCCCTCTCCACCTGGCTGCTCTCCAGCCACTCTGACCCCAGCCTGTAGCACAGCATGGGGTTGTTGTGGCCAATGTGCAGAACCCGGCACTTGGATGTGTTCAATCTCATGCCGTTGGACTCTGACCATCTGTCCAGCCTGTCGGGGTCCCACTGCAGAGCCTCTCTACCCTCCAGCAGATCAACACCTGACCCCAGCTTGGTGACATCTGCAAATTTACTGATGATGGACTCAATGCCCTCATCCAGATCATCAATAAAGATGTTAAAGAGCATGGGGCCCAGCACTGATCCTTGGGGCACACCACTAGTGACTGGCCGGCAGCTGGATGTGGCACCATTCACCACCTTTTGCTGTTAGCAAAAGGGACATCATGTACCTGATGAAGCTGTACTTTCACCTATGATAAAAATGTCAACGCCAAACCTTCCCAAAGAGGTAACAAACAATTTTTAGAACCCACACTCTGTTTTAAAAATGCATGCTTATAAAATGTCTGAAAACTCTCTGCTTCTGTAGAAAACAGACACTTGCCCATCTAATGAAAACACGCTAAAAAGCAAGAAACTATTTTCACACTTGCTGCCACTACAAAGGTTTATCAGACAGAGGTGAAACAAAATGAGATTTCTCATCCGTCAGGTGCAACCTAAGTCAACAGTGGAGTAACAGATCTGCTCTGTTGTTCAGTATTAGTTTTTCCTTACCTCGTGCAATTCACCATTAGAGGAGAGCAATATAAGCTACTTGGCAGCCCAACAGCACGACAAAAGTAGAAGATGAAGTGACAGAAAGACAGCAGGCTATAATTTGAACCAGAAGTCTTATCAGGTCATGTAATTTTACTTTAAAACTTTCATGAGCCTAAATTTTGAGGTAAAAAATGATGCTTAATCAAGTTAATGTGCTTCATTTCCAAGATGAACTCCTCCTATACTCTGTCTGGAATCCAGAAACTGAGAAGAACACACGGGTCTTCATACAGCCCCAGTTCTGCCTTTACTTATCAGAAAATCCTCACAGCTTCAAACAAGCATGCTATATGTACATTAGTGACAGAGCCCATTGGATGTATATATTGCCTTACCCAGCTTCCTTTTCAGCACAGCTCATCTGCATCTTATTCAGCTGCAGGACAGCCATGCCAGGTTTTAAAAACAAACTAACCAAAACAAACAAGAGGTTCAGCCCTGGTGTGTTTTACTGGCCGGGCACAAGTTGCTCGGCACCACGAATGTTATTAGAAATTCAGCTCATTGCCCCACTATCAGTCAGTGTCATGGTAACAAGCACAGCCACACAGCACTTTCAAACCTTGCAGGTTCTTGAGCTCTCCACAGCCCCTTTCTAACACACAAACACACTCAAATCCACGCCTCCCAACTTTTTTTTTTTAAAGACTCTTTAGTTGAAAGAAAGTTTTAGAAAATAAAGAGTTGGTTTTTTTTTTCTAACACAAGACAAAGGTAAATGTTAGGCTATAGTCTGTTCTATGTAATCTGTAGTATATGGCTTTTATACAAAGCACAGGATGTTTTGACTAAACATATACCATACCAAAGAAAATTAAAAATACACAACCTTTTTAAAGGTCTGAATATTCAGAGATTGAAAGGTCTGTCAAAGTTTGTGGAAGCCAAGCCAAGCAAACCCTACATACCAGTAAGCTTTCAGAATGTTATGATTTAATTTGCAACCCAAACTCATCTGAGAATATCAGATTACTGTTTAATAAGCAGCTTCAAACAAGTTATTATTTTACACTGAACTACAAATTGCTATATTTTATAGTAATGAAAAAGTGTACATCATGTCTGTTATCTGTAAATTTGTTCCCACAGAACAAATGGAATTTAAAATGCAGGGGGGGGAAAAAGCGTGCTCAGAGAAGAACAGAGAAGAACTGCCTGTCTTGCCAGGCAGCTTCCTCTAATTAAAACAGGCTAAACAATTCTGAAGAGTGTTGCAGCCATTTGTGCCACCAGCTGTTTTGCCTGTATAAAATGATAAAATAAAGACATATAACTTATTGTGGTCTCCAGCAGAAAATCCGCCAATAATATTCTGAAGGGCATTCAAAATCCAAGTGATGTGTTGGAAGCAGCACCGTCATTTAAAGGCAGTGTTGCTGACTAGACAATATGGTTAATTGATAGGCATTTCTTGCAAGTTCTTTAGCCAAGGATGTGTTTGCTAGTGTTACATTTTTTAGATTCTTTGCTCCTATTATCAATGCCTCCCATTCCCACTATTTTCACAGAATTCTAACATCACAAAAACATGAATGTTTATTTCACGCTTAGCCACATCCATGTCACTTTACCCTCTAAACAGGATTTTAATCTTGGAGAACACAGCTGCTCATAATGAAGGAGCTCAGGAAAGGGAACCAGCAACAACTTCCATCACAGTACTGAAGGTCCTAAATTGGAATTAAAAAAAAATAAATTGTAAATCCAGTATTTCAGCTTAGGAGAATACCTTCTGAACTGCAGAAGCAAAGGCTGTTCCCTGCTGTGCTTCCTCCAAAGATCCAGTCAGCTATTGATTTTATGGGCTAAGCTCTGTTATCATCCAAACTGCCTGTCTTTAGGGGGGGAGGGGAGAAAGAAGAAAAAAACAAAACAAAACAAAAACCCTCTATGCCCATCCCAATCCATTCCCAAGACTTTCTCTAATGTTTCTTTGTGCTTGAAAGGAAGATCTAAAAAGCACAGCAGTAAAGGCAGAATTATTTAATGCAGTGAGGGAGTCTGTTTTGTTTAGGGAAGGGGGAGGGGAGTGTGAGGAAGGAGATGGGTTTTGTTCAGGGTAAGGGGTTTGACCACTCTCAGATCTGAGCCACACCTTGTTCAACAGCATCTTCCTATAAATTATACCATCATAATGCTATGAAAACTTCCAAAGACAGACTTGTCCTCCAGGGAAAATAAATCGATCAATCCACCCATCTGTATCTGGGGAACGAGATAGGAACTTGAGAATCCTGTTTTGACCAAGGAGGGACAAGTTAGTGAAGAACAGGAATCTATCACCAGATAACAGGCTGGAAAATATGGAAATAGGGGAAGGAAACCCCATCATTTTAGCATCCTATAAATGAATCTGCAACACAGTGACAGCAATTTTAGGAAGAAAACAGTGTTTCATGGATTTATTTTTTTTTCCTGCCTTGGATGTATTTTATTCAGTTACTGCCCCAAAGTTCAGACATAGAACAAAAAATATTACTTACACACTGAAAAACTAAGCAATGTTTCCTTGATAAGAGAGGTATTATTTTTAGAGATTTACAGTGACAGACAGAAAGCAGCTGAAATCCACATATTTCTGTTTTTTAAACCTCATTCTGTGCTTGATTCTCAAGCTACAAAAACAATTGAACTATCATCTCCAAACCTCTACTCCTTACATTAAAATTCTCTTAACGAAATTCCCTTCTTAATCTATTTAAAGACTTACCTAGCCACAGCAAAAGCTGCTTACAGATCTTGAATCATGAGCTTTACTCTCCTGCATTTAAATAAACTGATACCTACTCCCCTTGATCAAACCCGCTCTCCTTGAAGGCTTTAGAGGGACTAGGCAGCCATCATGCTGTATCCTGATGTCAACAGATTTACATCTAAAGATGTAAAGATCCATCATGTCTAAAGAGAAAATATCTACCTTGCTATAAAAGATACTTTCACCCATGAAAATAGCCAGCAGCAAAACTTCGCTGTACTTTTAAGAGTCCATCTGAAACTCTCAACGTACAAAGGTCTTTTTATTGAGACTGTATCTTCTGAAACATCTCATAGCTATCAGAACAGGTTTTTCACAATTAAAAGCATTGCATGGAATATTAACAGAGACAACATTATGAATTCATAACTGACAACGAGGTTGCCTCTGACAGTTTTCTACCCTGTTGTGTAATGCAGAACTAGAAAACTAAAAGATGCAGTTATAAGGGGATTGAAAGTGCTCAACAAGTTAGATAACTTTTGGATATTGCTTATTGGACCAATTAGCACCCCAACTGTGTTTAGAACCCTAAACCATTACATTAACTGAATTACACTCAAGTGATATTATTGAATACATACAACTGAAGCTGTGGATTGAATACGAAAATTGAATTTTAAAATCACATCATCATTGGGGTGGGGGCATGTTAGTGGATTTTGGGTTGTCTGTTACGGGGGAGTTTTGTTATGGTTTGGGGGGGGTATTTTTTTTGTGGATCTTCTTGTTTGGGTTTCACATTTTTTGTTTTGTTTGGGGGAGTCCCCCCTCCCTTTTCTAGTCCAAAAGATAGAAAAGTAAAAGATGAGAGTCAATCAACATTATGTGAATATGTTGTTTCTTACAGGATGACTGCTTCACTTACTGGGGAAAAACAATAACCAAAAGTTATATAGTGAATAAGAAATAGTTTTAAGGAAAAACTGCAGAAAGTTTGATGATTTAAATCATTGAAAGCAGGTGTGAAGAGGTGCATTCTGAACTTCTTTTCTACAGAAATTCTCTCCAGTGCTCTCTGAATTAATAGCTAGGCACTAGCATTATTTTCTCTCATTTTCTAGACTCCCAGTTGGAAACCATAAGGGCTTATTCACTAATGCACTGGGTACTTTCAGCTGCAATTGAGGTAATAAGTGTTATATTTTGAGCATATTAATTGATACATAATGCTAACTACTCTGAAAAAAAATGTCTTGTGCACCCTACATTTGACAGCAGTATAAATGGACACTTTTTTTCTGTGACTAATTTTCTTTCCTATAAAACAGTAATAATTTTTCACGTGGAGACATTGTATTACAGTAAATGGCATAAGAGTGTCCATTAGGATATTAGGCATCATGTGTTCAGGAAATGCTTTCACTGTCATGAAGGAATGTGTGGCATAGGGCCACACTTGGGCAAGGAAAAGTGGCTCTCCACCTGCATCTGAACAATCTGTGCACATAAACAAGTCAAAAGCATTAGAACAAAACCCATGTTACTTAAAACTATGCATAATGTTTAGTAGGCAAGTTGACCAGATTAAGACTGCAGAGGTAATCAGCTTAGCATTTTGAATATTGTAATAGCTAGGTTTGTTATTTAATACCATTTTTATCCTAGTATCAGAGAAATCAAAGGCGCAAAAATCCATCTCCAGCCATTGCAGTAAAACTCAGAGTTGCCAGTAAAGTTTTCTAACTTCCATGACCACCCAAGACACCACTCCTCTGAAATCAACAACTCACTCAAAACAGCCAGTTCTAGACCTAGAGTACATGACAAAAACCTTTCCCTGATATGTGGTAGCAGCAAAGGCAGACAAGATCCTGCTCCCTGACAAACCCCAATCTAGTTAATAGTGACTGCTGAATCTACCAACTCTGTCATTTTATAGGAAACAGCTTAAGGAGCTGCTATCAGCATATCCTTTGCAATTAGAAGCCACAGAAAGAACACACTGTTATGCTACCTTTGAGGAGACAAAAAAAAAGTCAAATTGAATCTCCCACATTGTTTTAACAATTCAGACAACTTCAGAAACAAGAAGGCTCACAGTAAATCCATTTAATGGTCCAAATCAAGTCCAAGCAATCGTCCCTGACCATTAGAAAAGTGGTCTGTTTGTTAATCTGGATTTTTCATGACTTCTGGTGATCCTTATGTCTTGTTAAAAGTTATATTAATGCCTTTTTCAAAGTTATAAGTCCTCTGCTAACAAGTTGCCCAGCCTAAAAGTGGAACACGCATATATCCATTATAGTGATAAACCACAAAGATTTGGTGGTGTGACTATTTTTAAAAGCCAATATTTTTTGCAATTTAATCCTGCCATACATCACTCTAAGCCACTGAGAGACTTTATTGACTCAGTGGTCTTTGGAGTGAAATACCAGGTTTTCCAAGATAATTAAATCTGCAGTTTCCACTGGAAGTTGTCTGTCTCCAGGAGAAGTTTACCACATCTTCAATCACACAATCATTTGCAAACCTTCATAACTATAATTATTCCTTTACTGCAATCTAAAGACCTCTGTAAAAATATTAATAAATGCATACTGAAACTGCTGAGAGTATTGCCCTATTGTCACAGGCTATAGTCCCAGTAGCAAAGGAATCAGAACTTGGAGCCAAAAACAAGTGAGACGTGTTCATAACGCAGATTGTTAATACTAATGTGCAAGACAGGAGTTTTCATGCACCTATATTTTCAAGGTACTTATCAGCATATCAATTGTCTGTGTCTGTTCTTCTTGATAGGATAGCCATTAGTGTTTGCAAATCAGCCCAATTCTCTTGCAGCAAAAACACAAGCAATTTTTTATAAGAACAAAGAGGGAATAAAATGAGTATTAAGAGATTTATTTTGACAAGAAAATAATTTCAATCATCCTCAAGGGGGTAACACTCCTCATTTCATTTTCCACCAGAGATTTATTGCTAGAACTAATGTTAATCTCTATATAAACTACAGTAGTTTTGTTAATCCACCAGAAAGTATCAAAGTTCAAAAATAGCCTGTGATTTATCACGCAAACCATAACACAGTTGTGTAACATTTTTATTAATTTTTAAGCCTTTTAGGATTTTCCTTATCAAGATGTGACAGAAGTCTTCCCATAGCTCAGCTGTCTCTTTAAAATGCTGCAGTACATGATAAAGAAAATGCTTTATAGTTGGAGATAAATTTGCTGTGTCTGGCTTTCCATTTTAATAAAATTTACAACAGCATTTGGAGAAACTGCAGCACAAGATTTTACTGGCTCTGGAAAAAGAAAAAATACAAACTAGGAGCCCATTTAGACATCTTGTGTAGCAGTCATGGAAGCAGGGAGTCATCAGTAAAAGGATTGGTTCAACCTAAATTCTGGAATCAACCTGCAAGCAGGATGGCTGCTAATAGCAGAAGGTATCAGAGCATGTGGACAGTCTAGATATTTTTATGAGACTAAATGCAACTCCTATCTGCAAACACAGAATTCCTCCTTTTTATTAATCTGAAGTAAAGTTATCTTTTTCAGCTAAGGGCTCCTAAAGCAGAGGTACACAATTTTGGAGTGGTGGGTAGAGGGAGATTTGATTATATTGAACTAATCCTATTGTTTAATTACCTTAATGAAGATGATTCCAGAAGTGGATGCCACAAGAGAAATGGTGAGATCTGCTGGACTCGGCCCAGCATCTTGGTATAAATCACAATCCTTAGCGAACTTTTCATAGAGGGAAGATATAAACTTGACTGTTAGGTGAGGTCATAAACTGAGAGAACTGGTCCAGAAATGCCAAGAAGGACAGCTTTTTAAGTTTGTCTTACTCTTTGCATTCTTGGACAATTTCCTTTGCAAGTTATATTTCTCTACCTTCTCCTGATATGAATAAAGAGAACTGCATGTTGTGGCAGTCCTTTAAAAATCTTACTCTAACATAACAGTAACCAGTAAAGCATTCCCCTTTTGGAAACACCAAGAACTGCTCAGTTGCTAAGCATGCTGTAAAGTGATGTGAACACTCACAAAAGTCAGGATCTGCTCTCAAACATCTTAGCAACACAGGATATTAAGTGTAATTGCCGATTACACTGCATGTAATAAAAAAAAAATCACCAAAAAAAAAAAAAATCTCTCATAGCTCAGGTTTATATTGGCTCACCCAGTTCTTGTTTCAGGCTAAAGTGTCAGTATTGCAATATTTGATTCCAAAAGCACAGATAATTTATCTACGCATTTTAAAAATAAGCCCCATCAGGTGGTCATGTCACCTGCCCCTTTCACAGAAAGTACATTCATTGTACTGAGATAGCGCTGCTAGAGTAGAAGTCTCTTACAGGAAAAAGTTATTTAACTGCTTTCTGTGCTGGTGCCTGTTACTTCAAACTGACTATCCAAGACATGGCTGAAAAGTAGTACTGGTTGGTGCAAACTAAACTAAAAACCTCCACAGCATCACAATGCAACTCAAGCAATGGTGGCAACTACTTTCATAGACACCACGATGTGCTTTGTGTAAGGGACAATAGTTTTATTAAGTATATAGTTGGCAGGGTTGGTTACTACAAAGAGCTCTTAATTATATTATCATCAGGAGAGCCACTTGTCTTCAGCAGTAAATGCCCCCATTAAGAGATTATTCTCCTTTAGCCTCAATGTAATCTAGTTTCCATGCAATATTCTTCTCTGAGATTATCCTTAACACTCAAATATAATAGTATCCTTGTTCCCTGTTTCTTGCACATAGTAATACCAATAATTAGTTATAAATAGAATCAATTTTAAATGATAGGTGTATTTTTAAAAACACTGCCACCTGTGAAAATATGCTGCTGATCCAAACCATTGCTACTTGTCATTAAATCAAGAATTGCAAACATGAACAACAGAAAAGAATAAAGGGCTGTGGGAACAGGGCAGTGTCTGTTTAGATTTTCGTCAAATGCCGCAAATCCTTAGAACTGCCACACGAGTTTTTCATCCAGAAATAAACAAAGCTCAAATCTCACATCCCAAGTGAAGAGCTAAGTTGAGCCAAGAGCAGATTTACCAACAATAGCAAACCATGGAAAGAACAAAAATGAAAAGGGGGGAGAAAATAGGTAACTAATACAACACAGAATAGGAGGGAAACCTAATGCAGGGTAGGGCTTGCTGGATTTATGGAGAGAACTCTGATAATAGAAAGTATCCTGAGCACAGGTTCACCTGAGCTACATGTGATAAGGGGAGAAAGAATGTCATATTAAGTTGTTGCAGAACAATTCAGCACATGACATTCTGCACAAAGTGCAAGCCAGCAAAATATATTCAATGCTCTGATTAGGACCACAACAGGACCTGAACAGACAGCTAGGAAAATGGATGTAAAATAGACATGAAGACATTGGGTAACATGATATAATAGTCACAAAGACTTTCCCCACATCACGCAAGAGAAGAAAGCAAAGTCATCAAACCAGGATAAATGCTGGCCTAAACATCAGCTAGACTCAGTTCTAGTACACTGATAGCAGCCAGTACTGTTGGGTAACATTGGTGTCTCCTCGTCCCCTTCCAGAAAAAGGCAGAGCACATTTTACTGCCTCACAAGACTCGGCATGATGCAAAACAAAATTTTGGTGTATAGATTTATGAGAACAGGAAACAAAATGTTAAAATCCCATCCATCATCTGGAAAGAGTCAGGAAAATAATTGTAAACCAAAAATGAAGTAGCATTATTTAATAGGGTTTTAATCTACTATGAAATACTTAGGGCACAGTGAAGGGACCAGAGGCTGCTATGGCTAAGTGGTGCAACATAATACATGTGAAAACTTGACATCTCCATTTACACAACACTGCAACCAGTGCTGTTCTGCAAATAGCAAGAGAACTATGGGACAAAAGATGATATCAACATTTTAATTTTTTTAATTTTATTTTTTAAAATTAAAGAGTGTCTTGAACTTTGAAACACAGATGAAACACACACTAGAAACATTACCAGGTGCGCGCCATGACAAGCCAGAAGGATTTATTCATTTTGGGTTGGCAAATTTCACCTCAGGTATTCCTATATGAACAGAATCACAGAATCACCAAGGTTGGAAGAAGAAACCTCAAAGTTCATCAAGTCCAACCTGTCACCACAGCCCCCATGACTAAACCACGGCACCATCACAACCCAGAAGCAGAGCAGGATCCAAAAGGGTCAAGCTTATTAAAATTGTCTACAACATAATTAGCCTCCAGTATGGGTACATATATGTGCACCTCTGTGTGTGCACATATGCATCTGTGGGTGTGTGTATATAAAATCCCTGTATTATTAGCTGGCTTCTCTGTAGCTGTGAATATGTTTCTGTTTCTTGACATTAGCCTTCAAAACTACTTGATGGTATTTGTCCCACAGACTTTAATAGCTTAGTTATTTCATGAGGTAAAAACTTAGTGAATACATAGATTAGAGAAGAAACCTTCCTGAAAACATAACAAACAGAGTTTGTAGTCAGCCACCATTTTAGTAGCAACAGAGCAGGAGAACAATATTGGAGTCTGGCACTAATGACCTCCAAAGCAGGTTATTTGTGATGGACTTATGCTGTGCTTTCAGACAAGGTATTCTAACCCAAATTCCCATAGCCATGGCCTTCCTCTTGTGGGTTCAAAGGCAAAACACTGCCAAACAAATGAAGCAGTATATTTTGGTCAAGATTTCAGCACAGGACAATACAGCATAAAATAACACTGGAGAATAAGCTTCTTAGCATCAAGCCCTCCAATTCCCACTGAAGACTTTCGCTTAGGAGCATGCATGCAGTGGTATTCATAGAACAGACTTTTAAAGTGACAAATTCCAGAGGCACCCAAGCACGTGCACTGACCTCCCTTACCCTTCATGGTATTTGATTTGGTGTAACAGCTCACTGTAGCTCTTAAATACCATTTAAACTAAAACAGTGTAATTCATAATTTGTGCTTAACGGAGACACTCCACATGAGAAGACTGAATTACTTTTCTGACTCAGAGCTTTCTAACTTGCCCTTTATAACCTTGCTGCTCTCCTTTCCACTTGTCAAGTGCAGCATTCCAATAGCGCAGATGTGAATTCAGCCCAATTTATCCAAATGCCATGCATTTTGAGATTTTTCAAATAGTTGCTAATGATAGACAATGTATTTGCATTCTTATGTCACCTGTGGCCAGCCAATTTCTTTTCTTAAAATAAATAAATTATAGGCTTTTAATGAAATGGGCCAGGTTCTGTTATATAGCTAGATCATCATAAATTAAAACTGTCTGCAACTCACTGAGGTGAGGAGGATCACCAAGGCCTGTCATGTCTTACTTTGAAATCAGTCTCAACAGGAAAAGGAACAAAGAAAAAAAAATAGATGGCAGGTTCTAGAGGAAATACCAGTAGCACATTGGATATGGATCAAGAGCTAGCCTACTATTACTTGTTGGAATGAGAAAACAGAATGGCCTTGTATATCTGAATTTCCCACTTCTCTAAATGTTTAGAAACAGCTTATGTTGTCCACTAAAATATTCAGAGTTATTAGGAGAAAAATGAACATGCTTAAAATAAATCAATGTCAGAGTCACATTTCAAATTGATCCTTCAGTTTCTGAAGGGTGACTGCCCTTTTCTGCAAAGTTGGGGCAGATACAAAGCATGACAATTCTGTTGCCTGTGACTAGCCCAACATGATGCAAGATGAGCAGGAAGGAGGTAAGTACTACCCATTTATAAGGTTCTAGTCTGGCTCCTCAGACCAAGGAAATACTCATATTGTCTCCATTGGTTTTCAGTTTCATATTTAAAAAAATCCCTTAAGTTGATCTATTGTGTTATTTGGATTTTACACCTACCATCACCCACAGACCTGCTGTGGCAGCAGTTCATAATGTAGATATAAGTAATCCCTAGAAAGAGTGAATTACTTCAGTGGAATTGTTCTCTGGAACTAACTAGCTTTCTGTTATCTTCCCTAGAAAGGTTTTTGAGAACAGTCTCTTTGTTCCCTCATTGCTGTCCCTCAGACACCTTGTTGAGTGAAACTTGTCAGCACTCAAAGATTCTTGCCCTTCTCAGAAACAGATTAGAAATAGACTGTCATTGATAAGAATTTTCAGATTTGTGATCTGTCTTATCATTGCTTTCCAGAGACCTCCGAATTTATGAGTTAGACCACTAAGGAGTGACCCTTACAAGCTGAGGAAAGCAAAAGAAATAAATAAGCCTTTGAGCTGTGCTGGATGGACTCCACTTACAGCAAACTGCCTGCAGGAAAAGAAGAAATAGTCATGGATGCTTATGTAACTAAGTTAACCTCCAGAATTCCTTTCCTCTAGCTAATACTCATAACCCCATAGGGAAGCATTTGACAGAATTTGTCTCTCCTCAGCAGTCAGGTGACCCCCACATGAAAACAAAGCTTCAGATTGAATCCTAGCACTTTCTTTTCTCCTACTACTGAATTTTGTGGTTACATGTTTTCCTGCTATTGTGAGAGGTCAAGCAGCTTTGAACTGACTGAAGTTAGCCTCCAGAATGACAGAGGAAGGGGACAGTGATTATTGTAGGAATCGGCATGCTTCCCCTGTGTTTTCTAAATGAGTCCTTCCCTCCCAGCTAAAAAGATGGCTAAAGCAAGCTAAAGCCTTGAGATTGTTATGAAACTTCACAACCCACGTATTTGGAGATCTCCTACAAGCACTTTTGGTAGTCACAGGTGTCATGATGGAACCTCAGAGGAAGGGTTTCCAGGAGGTTCTTTTGGGATACCTGAGGAGTAAGTGAGGCAAAGTGACATCAAATATCTAGAACAATTGGCAATTTGTGGATTACAAGTTAGTGCAGATCACTTTGACCATACAGTGGTTCTTAAGGAAGGCAAGGCAATTACCTAGTATGTGCTAGAGAGAGGGAGAAAGAAAGGCAAAAGTGAGATAAGAGGAGAAAAGTATCACCACCCGAGGTTCCAACTCATTCCCCACCTATGGTAGAGATGTTCCCAAGGCAGGGTGGATCTTGCACCACTTGTGTGATGATGCAGGCACATTAGGCACTGTGGTGGTCACAAAGCAGCAAGGTACCCTAATATTTTGGGTGACTGCTGCTTCACTTTTGTCTGTGCAAGCTCAGCTGTGAAGTAACAATCTTGAGTTGGCACAAATGAGGTGTAGGCACCCAAGCAGTGCCTGGACTGCAGTGCTCTGTTCCATGAGTAGACCATCATGGATGCTTGAATACAAAGAAGGGAGAGCAGAGAAGCAGTCTGTTTCAGACAAACTTCTGTGACAACAGAGAAACAGTCTGTGCAGAACTTCTATGGGGATGTAACTTACACAGCAAAACCTCTCTCCACCACTCATAAAAGGTGCACCTACACACCAGGTGCAGAGCAGAAAATGTTAAATGTAGGTTGACTTGTAGACTCAGGCTCAAGCCTTACAGTGAAATTAAAAAGTCTGAATCCCCAATTTGACAGAAAAATATCCAGCATATTATAAAGATCAACTTACCAAGCACAAGATACATACATTCTGTATCTAATTCTCCTCATTTCAATATATAATCTAATGCTTTCTACTCAGTGCTAGCCATTCCTGGGTGTTTTCATGCAGCAATACTCTTACCATAGTTACAAGTTCTCCAGATCCAGCACACTCTCAAATGATGCATCCATTTCTATATCTAATCAGCAAAAATAGTGCTTAAATTATTCCTGGGCCTGCATTGAATCAAAAATCTAGATTTTTTTCACACCATTTCATGATTTAAGGAGTCCACCAGAATAGAAAATACATCTTGCTGTTGACAGCTTCAGCACATAATTTTTTTGGCAAGGTACAGGCATTCTGCGTTTCACAGTGCTGATAACCACATTGTATCAAAATGCGCTCGTAAAATCTCTTGGGAAAGGTAAAAGAAAAGGAGACAAATTCTGAACAACTATTCATTGGCCTTTCATTCTCTTCAGAAGTTCTGGTCCCTCTGAGAGCATACTTTCTTTCTTTTAAAACATCCCTACAGCATCCTTCTCTAGAGTGTTACAAGGGTTATTCTGTGTCAGGTGAAGTGCAGCAAAACCCTGTTACGAGAAACAAAGCTTCCTGCTGAAACAAATAAAACCCAGATTTGCTTCTATCTTTACGCTGAAACAGTAAGTCACAGAATCAACTTATATAAGCTGTCACTTAGGTTGTTTGAAAACGTTCCAGCACATCACAGGAGTACTGTCTGCCTGGGACTACACAATAGGAGATGATACATATTAAGACCAGGGCTATGCAAATAATTGATTTTGCATTTTGCTAGGATAACACAAAAACTCATTTCAGATTAGCCTGACACATTCTCAGTCCTTGAGGGAGAAAAACAAAAACCCCCCACTCAGGTCAGAAGGCAGCATTTCATACTCACAATTCTTAACTTTCTGAAATGTATCTGCATAAGAAACTAATAGAGGAAACATTTTAAATGTTTATTGCACATTCTGTAAAAGAGTCATCAATGCTGTATTTCAGATAGACTTTGAAACAGTCGCTGTTTAAAGAGAAAAAACTAGAAACACATCAATCTTTATGCACACATACTAATAAGTTACTATTACAATTATTTTTAAATTAAAGGAAATTTGCAGGATGGGTTTAATGTCTGCTGCATAGAACACAACACCAAAACCTATATAGTTGTATTCTCTCCCTGAAGAAAATTGGAATGAAGTGGTCATGTATTTCTGGAGCCTTAACAATATATCTAGCAAAATGTTTAAGCCATTCATATTTATGTTACGGAGTTCTGCAGAACTGTATTTCATTCAGAGAAAATATTATAACCTTTCCCTCCAAGGCATTCACATCAGTATTTCTGTATCCCCTAGGTTGTAGTGCACATAACTAGAGATTTTGTTTGGGCTTTTTGCACACACAGATCAAAATTTAAAACAGCAAATAATTTGGAAGTGTCGGTTATCCTTTGCATCACTAGTAACACAAGAGATTGTCAAAGCCCCTGATTTGGCCCAGGACTGTCATTCCCGTCACAATCCTTTACATTTTCCATCTACTAACCCATACTGATTCTCAGTGGTTTTCAGGTATCCATAAAACAAACAGAAGCATTTTCTACTAAGTTATTAAGAAGTTTTTTTCTCCTGTTTGTAATTTGAAACAACTTTCTGTGACTTTCAGCTTACCTTTAAATAAAATAAACAAAACATCAGCGCTAGCTAACACGCTGCCTCTGAAAATTCAATCAGCAGCACTTTCTTCTCACATATTGAAATCTTAGCATTTAAATAGTACCCCGCAGCTTCAAAGCAAACACTGTACAAATACTTAAAGTAATCACAGAATCCTCAGAACACTTCAGTCTATGTTGGTCCAACAATTTAAAACAGAAAAGGATTTCTACCGAGTATAAAGAAAAAAAACCAAAACACAATTCCCAAAAAGGAAATAAATACAGAATGAATTCATCATTCTGACCATGCAGACATCATGAAGCACTAGGCCTGCTCCAGAGACAGCAAAGCCCACACAAGTGAAGATATTCTAAAATGTGTTAGCATTAGAAAGCCAGCACTGTACACACAATGTATTGAGAACAGAAACACTACTACAAATAATTCATCAACTCATTCACAAACCAACCTTAGCAAGCACATCCTGCTGCTTCCACAGTTCTGCAACACCACACTCTCAGCCTCCTCTCCTCAGCCCTGAGTGGGAAGCTGTCCATTTAGAACCCATTGCACCTGGGTTAGTTATATGAGCAAAGGAGGTCTACCCACCTGTTAATCATTTAGTTAAAAAACAACACTTCACCTTCTCCTGGGAAATCACAAGGCAGCTGTGACTAGCTTAGCCAGAACTCCTGCTCTGCTGCTATTTTTGCCAAAGCCAATGCATTTGTCATGTCCTACCTGTTCACTTCTCTAGTAACTATGGGAAGTTTACAAATGCTGCAACAGCTGTACACATTTAAGCATTTTAAGAATCATAGAATCAACAAGGTTGGAAAAGACCTCAAAGATCACCAAGTCCAACCTGTCACCCAAGACCTCATGCCTACTAGACCATGGCACCAAGTGCCATGTACAGTGCCCCTCTTGAACACCTCCAGGGGCAATGACTCCACCACTTCCCTGGACAGCCCACCAGGTTTTCAAAGGTGCTTAGGCATGTAATTAATTTACTACAACCAAAGTCAGACATCTCTCTATCTCTGTGGCTTTAGGCCTTAAATCTGTGCAATCTATCATCTCCCAGCTACAGTTAAAGATAATCTGAGGATTTGGCACAAACAGCTCATTAGTGTCACTTCCTCCAATCAGGATTTCTTTTCCTTCCCTGGCTTTCTTTGTACGTATTAGCTTCTTCTTTCCATCATATTAAATTTACGTAGTTCAAATCCATTCCTGTTTGTTGCTTACTGCTGGGACTCCATTCTGTATCTCATTTCTTCTTTAATTTAAAGTAGATGCTAGAAAGCCAAGGTGGACAATTGAAATCTAATTTAGGTAATTAGCTATGATGATGATGCCATCAGCTGACAAGTTCCCTGTAGATATCATGAGAAACTCTTATTTCAAATTCAAGTTCAGAAACTGTCCAAGTTCAGCAAAGGCAATTTTGCTATAGCCAGCAAGGCCACCTCACTTCCTCAGATGCCACTCTGGAGAGACAACAGGATGTTGGAGGAGCTTCAAATACATAGAAGAATGTCCTCTATACATGAGTCATTTAGAACAGATTAAACAAGTCAACCTGGTTCCTGCCACAGAGAAGGACCAGGCACTAGTCAGGGCTGGGGCTGTATTTGCAGTGCTGAATGCTTCTCCTAACCACAAATCCACCTACAGAAAATCACTGTGGAGTCAGCTACACATTAATCTTGCCCCTAATTTGCCTTACTTTGGTCCATTCAATAGGCAAAATGTATGTGGGAAATTAACATAAAGACATTTTATTGCCCTCCCTGCCAATGGTACCTGCGACAAAAGAGAATCTCCCTCAAACTTTTTTCATAACAACCATCTCCCCAGATCTGCAGGGCTGAAAAACCTGACTGCAAAAGGGAAAGATGTGGGAGGCAAAAGACACAGAGAAGTTTTTTCATGAGGAAGCTTAATTGATTGTTTTTCTAGCACATTAACAACATTAATTATGATGGATGTGCCAAGATTTTTAATCACTACCACGAGGTATGGATGTAGTGGAAGACAAGATATAGCTGAACCACTGTACATGATGCATTGCTTTTTAGATTGTGACTTGAGTGTTCTGTAGCTGCTTCTTTCAAATGATAATTGCAAACCGGATGATACAGGAGAAAGCCCTTCTCGTCCAAATGAAGGGTGTTAGGATGTTGGGGGGGGATTAACAGAAGACAGAAATTGAGCTGCCTTTTTTTTCTTATATGTTTCTGTGGTGTCAAAACTGCAATCCACCTTTCATGTATTCACTTGAGTCCATGCTGGATTTATTGCATTCTGAAATTACTTTGGTTCAGCAGGCAGGCACTACTCTCAGCTGAAATAGAGAAACACAAAGAATAAGATGGCAATTAAAGGTTACCTTTTTTACCCACTTCTACACAGACAGTTTGTACTTACTGGAAGATACAGTTAGAGGACTACAGTGCCATCTCTCTCTCTGAGCAGTGCTTGCAACATTATTCAACCTGCTTTCATCATAGGGCAAGCTTGTTTTGAGGATGAATTATGTTAGTGTATGCTAAGCAGGTAACCATTACAGCTGTTGTGCATCCCACCATCTCTTTCATATAGCTGCAAACAGCTGCCCCACTGCCATTTCACGTTGGTCTTCCAGTTTCAGTAACATCTTACTGAAAGAATGTAAGATCCCATTAGTTTGTATACTCTGTGCTGTGTGTTTGAAATGATGCAGTTATGTAGCAGGCCAAAACAACTAACTCCTGCAGAAGCAGTGAGGCTGGATTACAAGGGAATATAGCTGAGACAGGCAGACAGACATGCTTAGTTGTCACACTTCATGAGCAGCCTTTGATCACAAGAGTCTTAGGAAAGCCAGTCACACACTGCTATTTTCTTACCTGAAAGCACAGAGGGAGAGTTTTTGCCATGTGAATTCTATCATTGGTTCTACAGCTTGCTCCAAAGAGAATAAACTGCTGAATGACTGCTTTGTTCCTGTATTTAAAAAATCTTTTTAGAGACCAGCACTTTGGTTTATCCTGGGTCAATTTGAGGGGCATCTCTGGTATGTCCCAGAAAGATGTTCTGGTAAATTGCTTCCATCAATATTCCTCCTCGTGCCAAGTTCACGATGTTACAAAAATTCTGGTAAAATGACAATGTTTGAGCACCCTTCCTCTCTCATGAGCATCATCTTTGGATGGTAGGATCCCCTTTTATTGCTTCTACCTGTCACTGCATTGAATTTCCAGCTTTCTGAAATATGCTGGCCTCTAGGAACAAGCACAGGTAGCTGCAGCCAGCACTCTTGGCTACCTCCGCTTACCAGCCTGCTTAGAGACATAAATTCAGTGTCTTAAATGGCAAAGAGACTTCTCTAAGCAAGCTGGTAGCTTTCCTGTGAATCTTGCATATTTGGCTCAGGAACCTTAAAACTAGAGCTAGTTTTCAGCTTATTTAACCTCACTGTGTCCACCACAGAATGTCATTGATCTTCATTCATGAACCAATATGAGTGAATTAAGCCCATATGGTTCAGAAAGTGTCCTGGTCAGCCTTAGGTTACAGGTCATATAGACTGATCATCTGGCTAGATAGACAGGTTAGGAAAACACAGGATAAAAATTTCAACCCCAGTTAGTCCTCTGAATTAAAATTCAATAAGCCTGTACAATCACCAGTAGTAAGTGATTCACTGCATCACGGAAACAGAGTTCAAAACAAAATATTTTGCTGCTTCTGCATAAACAGTTTACTTTTACCTTTCAGGTCACTAACTTAGACGGTAACAGAAATGGAAGAGTAAAACAAATAGGAACTCAAATCCAGCATACTCTTTCAATTTGTCTCTCACAAGACAAAGCTTTTCCCATACAATCATAAACTCCAATAGGAAATTAATTGTGATTCAATGACCTAAGAAAGTTCAAAACTACTAAAGCGGCAAATCAGCACAATTGAGCCTGAGCCAGTGCTAAAAAACAGCACATGCTACCAGTTACACACTTGGAAGCTAATTTTCAGCAGTGCTGAGCATTCACAATGCTAACTGAAGCCAGGTAGAATGGTAGGAGATCAGCACATCAGAAGATCAGGCTCTCTGATTTAAAGGCTATCCTGAGGCACAGAAAGCCTACCAGTGGGATGAAAGTATGGAAGACAATGACTGTCAGTAAGAACCAAGCATTCTGGGAAAACAACATGAAGCCAACAAAATAATCTCCTCCATATCCCACTGCCAAGTAGAGCATAAAATAAGAACCCAGGGGTGAGAAATATTTGTGGAGAGAAAGAAAAATTGATAAGTGGTGCAATAGGATGTCAGAGCTAGGCTTTTAGGGTGACTGCTGAACAGATGCTTGATGGGAGTACCTAAGGGAAGGCTATTATGTTCTCCAACTAGTAGAACCCATCTCTGCAAAGGGATGGTATAAGAATCATTCTACACTTGCACAAGATAAAGCAGAAGCATACAGGCATACACAGCCCTGTAACTTGACTACCCAGATGTTCAGCTATTTCCAAATCTGCATAAATATAATAAATTATATTTTACTATGAAATATATTCTCTCCAGTACCTGCAAATTTGACAGCTTATTGCAGACTCGATTGAAAAGTATTTCTATGCCCTCACTTAGTAATTGCCTCACCCACTGACAGCTACAGCTCTATCAAGATGATCCCAGCGATATTCATTATGCAACAGGATTGAAATACTAAGTGCTTACTAAATACTAAAACATGCCACCCTCTACTCTCTGGTATTTTTGGTAACCACGAAGGAGGACTCGAATATATGTATATTAAACAGGAACAAAAAATTACAAGCCCTTTCAGTTTGTAAATTAGCACATTCCCAGGTGTTGCAAACTGCAGACTTAGGACTGGATCAAGAGTGAAAAATGAAGCAGCATATTTCAGAATGTTTTGTCAGACTGGGGAGATTCTATGCTTACCTTCTTATTTAACTTTTCCTTTGCCCTTCCTCATTCTGAAGACCATGTAACTGCAGACATTGCCCTCAGCCATATCCTGCTGCTGTTTCTCTTTTGCGATTTTTTTTTTCCCCACTTCTTGAAATGCAGACACAATCTGAGTGAACCAGGATGCAGGTTCCCATTTTATCAGGTACAGAACATAAAATTGGGAGACAACTAGTTAGTAGCTCTTCCAATTTATTTTTTTTCCTGAGATAAGACTGTCTACCCTTCCTGTCACCTAATAAGTTGGAATGTACACATCTGGAAAACAGGATGCTCCCAGAACCTGTGAGAATCCCTGGACATCAACTTGAAACAGTTTTTTCTAGGTTGGTTGCTTGGGTTTTTTCAGTATGGCCCACACTGTAAAGGTTCCAAAACTCTCAACACCTCCCAGATTGTAGCTGCTTTCTGAATGCAGGCAGTGTATTGTAGAGGGGGAAAAAAATAAATCTCTAGTTAATACAACTTCAAATCCCTTTAGATAAGTAGAGACTTTCATTTGTCTGGACAAATAGATGGAAGCAATGTAGTTAACCTGGGAGAACAACTCCAAGATAAGCATCCCCTTTGAGACTGGGCACTGAGAAAAGCAAGGAGATTCCAAAAGGTAAACAGGATATTCAGAAGAGCAGGCTTACAGGAAAGCAAGTGGAGAGGAGATGCTGTTCTCAAGTTCTTTGGGAAAGATAATCTTTAATGGCTCCCTAACCACCAAATCTCAAGCACTGTAAATTGCTAGTGTGCTAAAGCCCCAATTAAGTGGTTTATCTCATCGTGCCAACATCTAGTCAAGCCTCACACACTGCAGTAGAACATTTTGAAAGAACAACAGTTTTGGTTCCTTGTAGAGAGGGAATGGATATAAACATATATAATTGGTTTGTTATGCTACACATTAATGCTGGTTATCAGCTGTTACCAGAGCTGAGCAATTTGTGAATATGTTATTTTAAGGTACCCCTGTTGCAGCATGCCTTGAGTTTTGCCTGCATTTATGCAATTAGCTGTATTTAATTTTCCACTGCCAGGGGTAATTTCTGCAGCAATGTGAGCTTCTCTCCAGGACAAGCTTTCAATAATATAGATCCCAATAAAGATTCAGCATAAACACTGCTGAACCTTGAGGATGAAATACACAAGATTTGAGTGCTGAAAATAAAGCCAGAGTGGAGATCTGTCTCTTCTCTTTTCTGCAGTTGGCTGAGCAAGCTTTCCTGAACAGGAAGTAATCTTGCTATGAATTTAATCAATGTTATATTTAGTGGGCCCTAAGTCCAACATGCCTTTCAACATTTTCACTGGCTCTTGCTGTTTTCAAGCAGCTGTTGGTGAAAACTGCAAGGAAAAACTATATTCTGGTAGTTTAATTCTTATATAACTTCTCACTTCAGACTAAATAGATTACAACTCCTACATGTCCTGAATGTTGAAGCTGAAGGAAAAGTAATAATTAGAAAATAAACCCCAAACACTTAAAATAAACAGCTTTCTCTAGAATAAGAGAACATGAAAGTGGTGCCATCAAAGTTTGCATGTGGTTAATATTTACTGTGTGTCATAAAATCACATGCAAACACAGGGGCAAAGCTCCATTGATACCTACAGGGGATGTAAACATGTAATTTAGCCATAACATTCCCACTTTGCAGAGACACTAATTAGTGCATTGATGAACTACAGTGAGACTACACTTGCTTAAGCTAAAAGATAAGAAATATATGTCTGGATGCCAGTTATGTCTGACCAGAATGAAGATAGTGAAGCATACACTGTGCATCCAGGCTCCTAGCTGCAGTCCACAAAGGCCAGATCTACCTTGCCCAGTACCTAAGGCCCCAGATGAAACTCAAGAGAACTAACATTTTTCTAAATATACCCACATTCAACAACTAAAAGAAAGTTTTATCTGATACATTTGAAAACAAAATGTGATAAGAAAATTATGTTTTCTGTAGCTGGTGCACAGGGAAAATATCTGAGAAACTAAAGGTGAGGACCTGTAAGATGGATCTGGTAAAAAGTTCTAACTGTTGTTAAACTGGACACAAAATATTTGCAGAGCTTTTTTAGGTGCAGTCATTAGACCTCTTGTAGCTGTAGTGTTGTATATGTTTCTCTTGTAGCTGTAGTGTTGTGTATGTTTCAAGGATATCTCATCTTTTAGGGAAGAAGGTTGCACAGAAAGTCATCAAGGAATCCATTCCTCTACCCCAACCAAGTGCAGCCTTTCTCTCTGAGTGATTTAGAGCAGCCTATTCATCGAAAGGTAGACCTTCATTCTCTGAATAACTAGATTATAAAACAGTAGGCATTGCTAAGGGCAAGAAATCCAACTGAAGTGACATAGCAATTCCTACAGCACCGCTAATAGTTCATTTCCATACAAATTTCTTCAAATAGCTAGATAAGAATTCCACTCACCCTTGGCTATCTCTGTCAACAGAATTTGCATGGCACACCACCTTTATTACAACCTTCAGACACAAATGGTCTCGCATTGATGTGTACAGGTCTAGGTGCATGTCATATACCCTAAGAGTTTATGACGAAACCCCTCAGCAAAGGAATTCCAGGATGCAGTCAAGGGACCAAGTATGAAAATTTTTAGCTGGAATTGCTCTGAGATTGTAAAATATTATTTGGTTAGCTCTATGAAAATACCTGTTAAAGACAAAACTTAAGAGACAGAAGATATTCCACATTAAAAAACAGTCCAGCACACTCATAGTTAATTGATTGTTAACGTTTTGTATGTTTGTAGAATGGAGCATAAGGAAACAATTAAGCCTCCACAAAGCTTGTAGGCTGTAGAATTGATTTTTAAAATCTTACCCTGTATGATAGAAAACAACAGCAGCTTCCAGCCTGCTGTCAGTTTATGCAGCTAAAGTAGGCAAGGCAGTTTTCTTCTGACAGTATGCCACTTACATGGCATTTAAGATAAAAATGTGCACTCTCTCTACTTTTATCATCAATTACCTTCTCTTTAATGAAACTGCATGTTTTAGAGACAGGAAACAATTCTACTCTCTTAAAAACATGAACAGAACAGCAGCTGTTTACTTCAGAGTGCTCAATAACATCAGGCCAACTTCCTTTCCCTCCAAAAGAAGAGCTGAGTTTTAAAGCCTATTCCCTGAGCAGCACATTTTACCAAAATATTTGTTATCTAGTATTCCTCCCCTCACTTGTTGGAAAATATGCAAAACATATATAGAAAAAAAAAAACATAGCTTTCTCTTCACTGTAAAGAGCATACCAATTTGGTGTTTTAGCAAAACTCTGAGATCTGGAGATGTGTTTGAATGAACTCCAAAATAAGCAAGGAACCCATGGCCAAAACCTAGAGGAAGGGGGCAGGGGGGAATAAAAAGGAGATAAAGGAGTTTTCTCTCCTGTCAGCGTGCTAAGCAAAGAATTTGCCCTTGATTTCCAATAAATACTTCAGCAAGAGCAAAATGAGATCTTTATGATTGAAAGATGACAAAGAAACATGCTCCATTTACTGGGCCCTGGAAATAAAATGAAAAGGTTCCATCCTTGTAAAAGCAAACTAGATCCTTTTGAAGAAAAGGGAGCATTGCAGACTCTAAGCTCAATTCCTCTGCAATATCCTCTCCCATTTAGGCTCTGTAGTAAACTTTTTCCCTTTTGGTAAGTTTTATCAAGTTTTTCTGTCTTTTTCCACTTGTCTGGGCTGAAATTTATCAATAAATAAGCAGTCTGTGTACCCATTATCATGTAATGTATTCTACATACCTGCATGTAGCACCTATCTTTTGTCATCTCTTAAATTCTGCAAATTTTTCTCCACCTCCTCCTTCCTTCAAAGAGTCCATCCTAGCAAAATATACTCCATGAGTGCCAAATAAATAAAAATTAAAAATACTGAAGCACACTGGTAGGTTTTATTCTGTTCCAAACAGTCTGGATAGCACATGCAATGTATCTACCCCTAGCCATGACTATTTTGAGGAGTACCTTATCACCTCATTGGACTGGTATGCATCTAACAAAGGTTATAGTAATTTGGCTGCCTTCACCATTAGCCTCACCATAATGCTTCCTAACAGCCTCAGAACAGACCTGATGTCCATCCGGTACCGCAGAGTGAACTAAAACTCATTTTGAAGCAAAGACCATGGACAGCATCTCCTTTTTAATGGGAGCTTTTCTCCCTTCTGTGCCCATCAAAGCTCTACAAACTCTGCTGAGCTGGCTTTGCCTCCAGTGTTGCTCCTAACTCACCTGCTCCTCCTATGCAAAATCCTTAGTAAAGGTTGTCAATGGACCAATACTTCTTTTCCATATTCATGTCCTGATCCTAAAACTTAGTACCCTAAAGTGATCTGTGTTTTACAGAAGTACTGAATAAGCATTAAACTTAGAACTTTTGCCCATTTTATTGTCCTTGATGACACTCCCAGGACAAGTGTCAAAATCTGGTTATCAATTCTTTTGACAATATTTCTATTAAAACAGGTCATCAGGAACAGTCTTTCTGACCTTGTACTTTGAGATCTGAGAGTGCACAAGACTACACAGCAATCTGTCAAAAGTAATATTCAATCCCTAATGTGAACTTCAAATTGTTTGTACAGAGCAATTTTTGTCCTTTATTTTTAAAACAAAAGGAAGATGTGCATTTGTCCACCAGTTTAGCTGACAGCAATAATTAGGGCTAATGAAGATAAAGGGACAACATTTTGTGAAAGTTTGTCCTTTCGACCTTACTGAATTATCTGCTGTCTTCTATTTTCAGTGTGGATTTGATGTTAAAGTAGCCATAGTTGCTGCTCTCACAAGTAAAATAGTTAAGGTTATTGTAAGGTCTTTTTCATCTGGAGAGAAGACGTGAAAAACTATTTCAGTATTTCCTTCTTCATTATTGAATTAATTCTTGTAACATCCTTCTTCCTAATGCATTATGCTTTGAAATTCTGGCAATTAAATACTATTTCATTGCTCAAGATTTATTTTTAAAGTATGCTTTGTATTGTAAAGGGTCAGTTGAAAGTACCTGGCATTATATTATGGTCAAATATCTTATTACAAGGCATCCCACTAATCCAGCACAAACAAAGGGTACCTTTCTTGGAATGTTTTCACGGAATTACTTAAAGACCAAGATGATCATTAAGTACTATTTCCAAGATAAGTTACTAATTTGAAAAGCTATTTTTTTAAAACCAACTTATTCTTGCATTAATCCACATAAGTGTTACTCAGTATCAATGAAATATGAAAAAGTCTGTCCAGCTTTCAGCTGAAGATGCTACAAGATTTGTGTTGCCTTAGTTTTGTGAATTATCATCCACTGGAATGATCTTAAGCAGTTTTATTTATGTTTTTACTGTAATGCCTAGCACCATCTGCAAAATGCAGATGACCTGGAGTAACTCCCAATGCCTAGGAAGATAAAAGTCCAGGCAAATCTCCCTGTTATTCCCAGGGTGTTAACTATTTATTTCTTTGGCAGGGGGGAGTACCTAAAAGTACCTGCAGAAAACTGCTATAGCCTAGTGACTTCTAAAGAGTAGATGGATGATATTATTCATGTACATATTCACCCACCTGCTGGTAAAATCTATATATTGTAAGAATCAAAATAAAAACCCTTAACTACCAAACGTCTTATAATAAAAAAAATAGTAAAATCTTAATCAAATTTCTGTCTAATGTGTCTTTATCATAGCTAGCCCTGCCTTCTTGCAAAAACACTGTAATGAACAACTTAGCAAAAGTATGTGTTACAATACCATTCGGAATATTATGGGCTTAATTCAGTTGCCCACGCATGCCCACCACTTAAAATGCTCTTGGAGCCTAGCTAGCCTGCAGCTGCAATCCCAGATGGCCTTCCATCAGTTGTCACATCTGACAGCCCCCTGTATCAATACCACAACAGATTAAAAAAAAATAAGAAGTCATATAGTACTGTATTTAATAATTAAAGTTTACTCTTAGACTTATCAACTTATTTTGCTTGCATGATCAGATTTAATAAGTTACATATTCATCAGTAGCTTAGCTACAAAAGTCCATCCAACATCCTCATGATCCATAATAGAAACAAGCATAAAGTAATCATACAGGAAAGAGTGAGATAGGGATTTTTACACAGCTAAATGCAATCTCCACTCATTCAGGGCTTTTCCTCATGCTAATAATAGAGCTGCTTAGGTTTAGCAGCAGAAGACAATTGCATGTCATGGAGTGGCATAATACAAAGTGAGAAAATGTTAATAACTGTGAGAAAAATTATGTTATTAGCATTCATAGCATAGGCTATAACATACTGCATTTCCATTATTTAAAAGTAGCATTTGTGTGATCTGTTCAGAGGAATTCTGGATAGGAAGATATAATTCATGGACACAATCTTATTACAGCATCTGAAACCAAGAGGACTATTGCTGCCTTTCCTGCACACCACAGGACCTCTGGGTACAGACTGTTAAGGACAGATTCATGTTTAATTACTATGAAAATGTCACATAAAGAATGAGAAGGGAGTTAAATCACTGCACAAAGATTTAAACTGAAAGTTGGTAAGGTTTTAATAACACATTGCATGAATTACGCTTCCAATAACATAAATGTATTATGAAGCTTCAGCTGGTATAAAGCAGTTTCTTATGGCTTAATGTATTTAAAAAGGGAATGGCTGTACTTTGTGGTAACAGAAATACCAATTATGAAATCAAACTTGTAGCTTAATTCACTTAATTATAGCTGCAGTTAAGGCAAAAGCCATGCTTAAATACTTTTTCTTCAGTTTGTGTATGTGGAGACAATATTCATTTCCTCTTATTTACTGGGGCACAGTAATGAAACCCCAGTTCTTCACCACACTGTCACGAGCCCTCTCGGCACGCCTCCTGTTTGAGCTGGGCTCCAGCTGAACCCCAGCTTCTTGTGCCTATCCTGCTACCCCACACACAGGAACGGCAGCTCCTCTGTTGTGGGCCATTTTCCCGGTTTTCCTACCACAGCACCTCCACCTTACCTCTGTATCCTACGCTATCCAGCCATGCAGATGTTTAAGAGCATGGGCAGGAGAAGGTAGAAAGGTAATTCTGAAGGCTGCTAACACACCTGATACTTGGTCTATCAGGTGCCCATGACCAGGTGCCAGGGCACCTCATCAGTGCGATGAGAGGGCAGGGCTGCTCTGTGCCTGACACAGCTGGTTCTAACCAGACCCCACCCGTTCAGCAGCCCTACAACAGGGCACAGCTGAACCCATCACTGACACTCATGGAGCCTCTATGATAGCACATTTAAGAAGAGGAAAACTGCACAGCTGTGAAGAAAAAGTGTGATAAATGAGCCCTGTGAGCACCCAGGTCAGAAAGGCAGGAGGAGCTCTAGGTACCCGAGCAGGAACTCCAGTGGAGAGACCACAGTGGGGAAGATTTTTCCCTGAAGGGCTACAACCTGGGGCACAGGAAAAGTGTGAGGTCTACATTGCATAAGCTGAGGATATCATGTGTACTTGCATGGCCACAAGCCATGGGAATTGTCCCTGAAAAAAAAAAAAAACAGCTTGCTAAAATCACCTTGTCTCAGCAGGCAAAAGCAACAGCATCACCAGGCATTTTGAAGATCACATGTGGTGGCTACATGTAAGAAGTTGTTTGTTCTTAAGATTCTTCTTCATTTTACTTGCTAATGAAGAGAGGATGAGCAGCACTCCTCTTCCAGTACAATCACCACAATAAAACGATGTGGGTTTTTTCCTTAAACAAGACCATGTTGGTACATTGGGTTCTAGCTATAGACTAATTAGTATCCCTCTGCAAGAAAATTAACATGTTAAGGAGTATTTGGAAGGAGGAATTTTTATTTTATTTTTTTTTTGCATTACAAGAATTTTGCTTCACACACACAGAAGCATTTTTTCTGTTAAATAAAGGCCTCATCACAATCTTGACTGCAGGGAAGCCATGAAAGAATCTGACAGTTCAGATTTGACTGCTTGTTTTAGGAGTTAAGTTGCAGTCTTCAGCCTCAACCCCCATCCCTACATCTGCTTTATCTAAGAGTGAGTGAGAACATCCAAGATTTACACAGATGGACCCCTTCTGGCCTCAGAACAGCTGCCAACCCTTGAAAGCCACTGCTATTCTGTTCCCACTGCTCCAACTCCAAGAAGGCAACTACAATATTTCATGAACGTTTAATACTAACATGAAATATTTATTACGTTTTCCAGCTTTAAGTTCTATTTTGTATTTTATCTCAAAGCCCAAACTGGCACACAAAAAAAACCTATATAACTGGAAAGATTTCAGTTGCTAAACTCATGAAAGGCTGCAATTGAGTTGCTTCACAAGATCACAATTAAAAGTTTATTTGCATTGTACATAAGGAACACTCTTGCACTCTAAATTATCTCATCATTAAAATATCTTTTTAAGTTCCTGTACCACAAAACTATTTGAACCCACATTATCTCATTACTCTTCTAAAATTTGTCAATAAATTAATGTATTGTGTGACTGGAAGTGCCTAGTATATTCTTCCTAACTGTCTGATCCAAAAGTAAAATTCATTTTAACATCTCCAAGCATTTCAGACCCCATGCTTCAACCTGCAATGCAACACAAAGCCCTCATACTGCAGACTCCTATCTCTGAAAAGCCACAGGAGTGCCAACTAGCCTCAGCCCAGCCTACTGGCCAGGCATACAGATTTTTAAGTTGCCCATCTGGCTTGCCTGTGTATCTAGACAGCCTTAACTCTGACAGTTAGGACACCCACAGCCTCTGACCATCTGCACAAGGGGCATCAGGGGAAGATGGAAATTATGTCAGCAGCCTACAGAACAAGATGAACAAAAGCAAAAACTCAACCCATAGAGGGGAAGGTTGCATCCTAAGGCCCAGCTGAAATGACACAGGAAGAATAAGCTGCACAGCAAAGATTCAGCCAGGGCACCCACTGCAAAATGGCAGCATAAGGAAAGGACCACATTGCTGCATGATGGGGACACACAGCAGGGTAGGGCTGATGGGCAGCTGAGGCAACAAGAGGTGGCCAAGGAAAGGATGGAACCAGGCTGCCATACCTGCACCCCATGTATGCTGTCACAGGAGAAAAGGAGCACCCCCATACTTAGTCACCCCAGCTGGGTACTGCCACCCTGCCGGCTGGGTGGGGACATCTGTAGCAGTTGCCCTGTGGGTGCAGGGCTACAAACAAATCAAGCCCTCACTTAGGTTTAGTAGAGGCTCTAGGAGATGTAGGCCAAGCAATCACTCATTGGCCCCAACACACATCAGCCCCAGCATCCCAATGGTGTGGTCATAGGAAGGGCATTTTTCAGTTTCTCCCCAAGGTGGGCAAATAGCTGAGGTCCATCCCAAAGGAGTGGAAGGCCCTGTTAAAAATATTTATGCACACATGGAAAGGCTGAAAGACCAGAAGTAGTCTCAGGAACATCTCAGTCTGCATTAAGAACCCCTTCTTAGACACCTCCAAATAATTCTCACACTTCCATCTCCTGCTATTGCTTCCTCCAAAACTCTACCCCTTAAGACCAGTGGGAAAAAAAAACACTTTAAAAAAACAAACCACCACACCACATATTTTGAAATCCTACTAAAATCCATTTTCTGATATATTAATGACCAGCTAGTCAATAGCCTCCCCTGGCTTTAATGACAGCATCTGCCAAGAAGGGGCCTTCAACTCATTCAGATTGCAAAGGCTTTGTTACATAGACACTCCCCTACAAGAGAGGAGTTTCAGCTGGATGCTGATAGTTCATTCACATTATTCCCACAAATTACACATTTAAAAAATATGTTCCTTAAGCTTTAAGCAATGTCCTAAAACACAAAGGCCAAAGCTGCTGCTTTAAGATTTCCCAAGGACAGTATATTAGTGCTGCTTCTGCTGAAACAGATGAAGTTACAGCTCACTTCACACGTCCTTGGCCATCATTCCCTATTGCACATTTAGTTTCCACCTTATTAGTCAGCCTTCTTGTTTCCAGCAGGAAACTCTCTCCCATCCAAGTAAGCCTCATGTGTTCAAACAAGAGGGGTTTCCACCAGCACTCATCTTCTCACTCCCTTCGTGCTAATGCAGTAATGGATCTTCACGATACTTGCAGTTTGATAATTATGGGTATAAGATGTAGGACTTCCTCCTGTTTTTAAACAGTATCAACTTATCTCAGAGGATTAAAAAATAAACATCACATCTTACTGTATGCCACAGACTAATAAAAAGGCTATGCACCAGCGTAACAGGTACTGTATAACTCTTAGAGTTCCGCTTGTGGAGGAAGTTATGCAAAGCCTCGGGCTGCTAAGCATCTGGAAAGCAAGAACACCCCAGAATGCTATAAAGTGATAGCTCAGCTCCTGGCAATTCCTTGCTTACAGGAGAATACTTAGCATTGCTTTCCCTTGTGTCAGCAGCTCTTGTGAATAAGTCCAGCTCCTCCAGGCGAAGGGGACACACACCTCCTGTCTCTCAGCTGTGGTATACTTGAAAAAAGGCACTCAAGCATCAGTCTGCATACGTGGAGAGTAAAATGCAATCAGGCAGACAGGATGGAATCATCGAAAGTTCCTTTAGGCATGTCCTTGTTCAGTCACTTTGTTTGCTGGAGTTGCATCTGTGACACAGGCACTCCACACTGTGGGCCCAGAAAGGGGCTATAGAAGCCTTCCAAATTTTGGAAGCACAAGACAGGGATACACATCCAGAGTCAGCTGAATGAAGAAAACATCTTAAAACAAACAACCACCTTTGGCTTTACCTATGCTACCAAATACACTCAATAGCAAGATCGCTGCAACTCAGCAGTCTGCTGCTGCCTCAGAGGCCAGAGGAGCATTCTCAGCTGCATTTCCAGTTCTCCTTCTCATAATCATCTGAATGGGTGTGCAGTGAATCCTGGAAAGGGGAGGGGAAAAAAAATAAAATAGATAATGTGCCTACTTCCCCTTCAGTCCTTACTGAAAGTAAAGAAGCCACAAATCCAAACCCATCCTTTCACTCACATGGCCAAATACTGTAATACAATCTCAACAGTACAGTAGATATTTGGCTAACAAGAGCTGCCCCACCACATTCCCTCTCTGCAGTTTCATCTCTCCCGCCACCACAACTTTTAATTTGTATGTCCTTGCTTAGGAAGAAAGGAGAGTATCTCATATCCTAGTCACAGGCTTTGCTAGCACAGGATTTTTCTTTACCTGGGTCAGAAGCTGATGACGTCTCAGCTGTCTATAGAACTGCAACACAGAAGGATCAGCTCTCACTACTTTCGGATCAAAATCCAGAACACGTAGACCTGCAAGGCTGCGGGCTCGGGAGAGGGCTACATAAGCCTGCCCACTTTCAAAGACACGAGACAGGGAGATTTCCACACAGTCTAAAGACATGCCCTGCCAAAGACATGAAGAAGTTTGTTACAGAACAAACAGAGGAAAAAACCAACATTGTGCTGTATGAACACTAATCTGTCCTGTGAGTCTCTCAAAGGTACCATCCTTGGCTTGATAAAAAGGGAAGCCTTTTGCTTGTCTGTGCAACCAATTAAAAGATGGGAATCAATAGAAAGAAAAGGCCAATACTCCAACATCAAAAAATTGCTAGCAGATATTAGGGTCTGCTAATTCCAGGGAGCAACTCCATAAATCCCACGTGTGACCGTTTGAGGCAGTGCCTTTAACAAAGGGACACCATGGCCGAATGTTTTATAAACAAAAGACAGGTCTAAACTAATTTCATTGGTGGAGAGGCAGAGCACTGCCGTAAGTTTTGATTCCCAGTGGGACTAGTCTCAGTCTCGCACTTCTTCCCCTTCCTTTTGCAGCTTCTGGGCTTTCGGCCAGACTGACCTTGGAACTGATAACCATGAGGCACTAACACATTTGCTTTAACTATTCTGTTTTAATTAACAATTGCTCTTTCTCTCTCTTTCTAGCCCTCTCTGGGGAAAAGGGGGAGAGAAGGGGGGTACAGGGGGGGGAACCTTCCTCAGCAGAGGAGGGAATCTCATTCCTGTGTTACGTTGTTGTGTATTTCTGTGTATATATTGTAAATACTGTAAATCATGTATATAAACCTGCATTTCCTAAACTGCTTGTAAATACAGCACAAATCCTTTGCTAATCCGGCTGAGGGTTATTTTACCTTTCTTTCATTTTTCTTCCCTTCACTTTACAGGAGGGGAGAAGGCTGGGCCTTCCCCTCAACCCTCAATACCATGTAATCAAGACACCAGGGAAAGATGTTCTGCTCTTTCCAGTCCTAGTAATTAACCAGAGCAGCCAACAGTCTCAAGCAGTCCTCAGGCAGACCATTTAAGACAGAGTTTGCGCTAGGCCTGGCCAGCCCTCTCTGCAACAAGAGACATCCCAGGAGGCAGCAGAATTTACAACATGGCCTGGTTTAAGCAGTGGCATGAAAACAAACACAGGTCTAATATACCAAATATATCTAAAATACCAAATATTTATCCAATTGTACAAAGTATTCCAGAAAAGTAGGAATTTCATTAGCCATACTGAAGAAAATAAACATACACCAACAAAGGAGAGGCCCAGCACAAAGAGCATAGCTATGACTCCTGCAGCTTCCTCAGGTACACTGCAAACCTCCCTATCACTAAGGATGATGACTGGCAGAGAAACACTACCCTGATCAGCCCATAGCAGTAAAAAATGCTGTTTTATAGTCTGACAGTTATGCTGACAGCTGCTCCCTAATGGAAACTATCAGTACTGCTAGCCCATTCTTGACCCTATAACCAAGCATCACAAGCAAAAGAGGTGCTGCCTTCTCTGCAGATAGACACACATTCTACAGACCCCTCCCAAGGCCTTTCAGTTTTCCCTCCAGTTTTACCAGCAATGCAAGTTCACTCAGGAAATAAGGCTTACAACAGTGTAAAAGTCTGTATGAGAACACTCACCTGGCTCTTATGAATGGAAATGGCCCATGCCAATTTTAAAGGCAACTGCTGGCGACTCAGATGAATTCCTGATGGTCCTTTGAAGACCCATTTCTCCATTTTGATGACCTGTGTGACCCCACAGAGAAACCTCACCTTAGGAAGCCCTGTAGGAATGTGAGTAGGAGAGAAACAGGAATGCATTCATGATGCTCAAGAGCTAAGAAGACAGCAAACTAAGATTTCTTTTCCCTCCTTCCCCATATCAGTCTTACACGGATTTTAGGCCTGGACTGGAAAATAAAATTTAAAAATCCTACATCACAAGGGAAAGCTAAAACCACATAAATAGGATGCCCTGAAATGATGTTTAGCACCTAGTTAAGTAAAATAATTACTCAGGTAATTTATCAGTTGAGATGCAAAGAAAAATACACATTGCTGGTAGCGGAATATTCTTTGAGGAAAAGCAAACCAAAACAACCCACCAAGCCTTGCTTCAACAGAACAGACAAGAGATGCAAATGAGCATGCATATCTAGAGAATAAAAGCAAACAAAAGGCCTTACAGATAGCTACAGCTGATGTAGTACCTGACATAAATCTCATGAGAACCCCAATCATTTCACTGCAGACAGCCTCCTCCCTGCTTTCCCTCAAATTATTCTTACGAAACAGCAAACAAAGAAATCAACAAGTTATCAGCTACCAAAGATAAATTCTTTTGGGGTTTCCCCTCTTCAACAATAAAAATCGAAAAGCTTATTCACCTTTTTGCTCATTTTCAAATCCTACAACAACTCCTCGTGCCCCATTCACCAACCCTTGAGACACATCCAGATTCTTAGCTAGCATCACCTAGAGAGAAAGAAAGGGAGAGAAAAAAAATCCCTTGGTGCATTGAACTTGCATCCTGTTCAGCCATTGCAGCTAAGTTTCTAGGCAGGAAGCATAAGCACAGCAGGCTGATAAGATGATGTGGCTGTGGCCCTATTGCTGGATAGGGCACCATCTCCAATTTTATTGAAATTGTTTCACAGCCTTTCCTTTCTAGAATTAACTATATCATTCTGCATCCATGTGATCCTCTGGTCTTTCACAAATGAATGTACACACACTCACCTGCGCTCCAAGTTTTAGCTCAACTCTACCACCCACAGGACACTGAGCATCAATTAACTTCACTAGCATTGGGTCACTGTCCAAAGCCTCAAAAGTGTGCAGTTCTCCTACAAAGGAAAGAAAGATGTCACATATCCCACACAACACTGCAGGAGACTTAGTATTTACTTCTGCTTTGCTGGTAGGGCATCTTCACACAAACCTTGTCACACCTAACAACAGAAGGCCCACCAGTGCCTATCTTTCCAACATAATTCTCAGGGCATGAGAAGGCTCAGGAATCAAAGGCCAGCAGTAAATAAGAATTGAGTAGTCACCATTTGGAGCATGTGGCCATTTTCACTTACTGCCAACATCAGCTCTCCAAAGAGGACAAAAAGTGAATCCTAGAGCCAAACAGGAAGGCAGAAATTAAATAGCCCTTAATTCAAATCACAGCTGCATAAAGCATGCCCTTTCTGAAATGATATAGAAAAGAAATGCTAAAGAAAAAGGGTTATGGAGAAAACAATAATTCACTATATGTCACAACAAGCAATGAGCTCTTTATTCCACATCAAGAAATAACAACGTCAATTTTTAAGACCAAGGTTGTGATTTTTTGTCGCCAGGCAGCTCAACTCCAACACGCACAGCTTGGACTGGTGCTGCATGACAGAACACCAGTTCCTCCTGAGACCACAGTATCCCCAGTAAGTCCACTCAGAGCTCAACCCCAAAGCCAATAGTTTCCTCCAAGGTGTTCACCTGATAGCTGCTGCAAGCATCTCTCATTAGTTATTTCCACATCATCTTTGTGGGTGCAGAGCCGTGTAGCCAAGATCCCGTCACGCTCAGACCTGTTAGTAGCGGTCTGCATCAGCTGCCTGGTAACCTCCTCTGTGCACCTGGTAAACAGGAAAAGGGGATTATTAAAGTCATGGGGTCAACATCTTCAGTAGCAGTAACCTCCACTGCCAGATCAGGCTGTGCAAGCACCAGGCCTCCAGAAAGGAGGATAGAGAAAGATAACCACATGAAGCTGGAAAGCAGTGCAAATGTGTATAGCCAGGCCTCGCTCTAGCCACCGCCAGCTCAAGATCTAATGAATTCCTTAGCAGAAATTGCAAAGAGGAACCCTAGAAACAGTCATTCCTTACCAGGGCAGCATACACGAAACCTGCTTACACTGAACTAAAGCATTTAAAGCTATTTCCCCCAGCCACTCATTCCTGATAGAGCACAGAGAAGTAACAAAACACCTTTTCCTCTGGGGAATAGGGATTACCAAGAGTTGAGTTCTTTCTCACCTGCCTAAACGGACTGCACTCAGGAGTGAGACAAAGGTCTTGTCAGTCTGTCTCCGCACTTCAGTCAGCTCCATGTTTATGTGGATACACTTCCTCCAGCTTCTTGCCTGGCAAATCATTCTCTTGTTAAGAAAGAGACAGATTTGAAGCATGACAATGAATTTAGCGGCAGTTTTGTACCTGGAAGCAGAACTTGGTTTCTTCATTAGCCTTGCAAACTGGGGGTAGCTGCAAGAAGTCCCCACAGATGATTAGCTGAATTCCTCCAAAGGGCTCATCCCGTTTTCTGACTGCCCTGAGAAGGAGGGAAGAGAGGAGAGGTTTTGAAAGCCCTCCAGAACCTGGAATGCATCAAATCTCAAAAGTTGCATCTTCGTCTATCGGTACATTTGAACATACACTACACCACTTGCAGTGCAGGATGATTATCCTCAGCTATATCAGAAGAGCTCAAATAATTAAGCAATGCTATTATGTGACATTAAGTTTTTACTTTGCCTACTCATACCACATGTGGTGTGATCCAGTCTTAGCTCTTCTGTAGCTGTTACACTACAGCTGCTTCTCTTTTGCAAGAGATCTGCTTGGCACAGCATAAACAGACAGCTGAATTCTGAACTCATCTGTAAAGACAACACTTGGTTCCATATATGGAAACAGTAACCTTCCAGTCCTGTGCCAGTAGTTGCCTTGTATCTATTCAGATAGCCAGAGAAAGTAAATATCCTGTAAATTTAGGGAAATTAATTTCTATTAGTTGGTTGACTTAATCACCCACCTTGCCACTGCCTCCAGCTTGTCAAAGAACTTGCCATCCACCATTGAGATCTCATCAATGATTAAATGCTGGCAGGCCAGCCAATGCTGCCGCACACCAGGCCTCTCTGCCAGCTGAATACACTGTTCCAGCGGTGCCTTCCCAGAGCCGATCCCTGGCAGGGGAGAAGAAAATACAGCTTTGGGAAGCTCATAACTCTTTGGGAAGTGAGCAAGAGTTTCCAGACCCTCGCTGCTGGGCAAACCATTACCTGCAAAGGCATGGAGAGTGGTGCCACCGATGTGACAAGCTGCCACTCCCGTGCTGGCTGTAGCATAGGTGCTATTCGGAGGGAGGGAGCCCACGATTTTCTTCAGAAGGAATGACTTACCCGTCCCTTCGTGGAAGAAAAACCAGCAGGTCAGGGGGGAGACCTAAGGACTTTACTCAAGTAACAGCTACCCAGTCACCTCACCCGCACAGCCGGTGAAGAAGACGCTCTTCCCACTTTTCACTGCACCCAGCACCGCCTCCTGCTCTGCCGAGAGCCTCGTTGACGGCCGCCTCTCCACACGGGGAACCTGCGGGACGAGTAGCGGGGCGCTGTGAGGGGGGGGCCAGTAACCGCGGCCGGTAACTGGGGACAACCCACTCCACCCTGGAACTCACCTCTGCCGGGCGCTCCCCCCGCGCCTCTCCGCCGCTGAGGCGACTGGGGGCGTGCAATAGGTCTCGCTCCTGCAGCGGGCTGATGACGGTGAATGCTGGCGGTGGACGGTCCAGCAGGCGGGGGCAGCGCGGCACGCCCCTCGACCCGCCAGCCACCTTGAGCCGCAGGAGACGGAGGAAGCGGCGCAGCGCGTCCGGGGGGCAGTCAGAAAGCAGCACCTGAGCACCATCTGGGCCCACCCGCACCGCCGCCCGCCCTTCCCCCACGAACCGCGTGAAAAGCCGCACGGCATCACCGACTAGCACGAAACTCAGCACCGCCGCCGCCCCACCGCTGCCGCCGACCACGCGCAGCACCGGCTGCCGCAGCTCGTTACGGCCCAACAGCACCACCGCGCCCCGCATCACACGGCGCCGCGGGCCCTGTCCCCCCGGCAGCGGCTGCTCCACGACCACCGTGCAGCGTAACTCCATCACCTCCATCCTGCCGCGGACCCACCGGCAGTTCAAACTCGCAGCGTGCAACTGTCACCAATCAACGCAGGGACTTTAATTCGACAGCCAATAGGAGGCGGGAGGGGAAGAGATCGGATTGGGGGGAGGCGGGAGCACCAGTCGCGCCAATCAGCAGCCCCACGGACAGACCACGTGAAGCGTTGCCAGGCTAAGGGACGCGAGGCGGCCCTCTGGGCCATGGCTACCCGTAGCGGGAAGGAGCCGCTGGACCCAGTGCGGCTGAACCAGCTGCTGTGCGAGCGGGTGCGGAAGGAACTGCAGTGCCAGCGGCTGTACACGGAGTTCCGCGTGAACCCGCTCCACGGCGGTAAGGCGGGGCGCAGGTGGCCCCACAATCACACAGGAGTGGGAGGAAGCACCACGCCGTGGGGCTGAGAGTGGGGTCTAGAGCCTGCCTACTTGTGATGGGGTTAGAAACGAGCTCCGCAGTGCTCAGCTGCATGCCAGAGGCCAGCAGTTGCTCCCAGGAACACCAGCAGTGGCCACTGTAAGGAGCAACCAGTGGCCTTTTCTTTTGCTTTCTGCACACTTAAAGGCTTTGCCCAGATTAGACAGTGCCTTAGTGAACACAGAGGCAGCGATTTAGGATTTGGAACCTAGAAATCCTGAGTGAACAACACAGAGTTAAGACGGGGTAGAGAGCCCCAGCACTACACCTTGTTTCTTCAGCCCCTGAAACAATTCTTCCGGTTAATTCACAGTCATATAATATCATAATCTATGCTGGCAGACAGGTGATGGGAGTAGACTGACTCACATCTACCTTTTACAATAAAACAAAGGAAAACAATTTCCTGAAACTTGGCACTCTGCAGGCCACCACCTGTGTGGGCCACAACTTTGCTGTGGTGAATGCAGGCAGCATCCAATAGAAGGGCCTTCACCCTGTTTAACCCTCTTCCCTTTCTAGGAAGCTACTATAAATCAGTACTCTAACTCATTTTGTTCTCTTCACACACTGCTCTTTACAGCTTCAGGGAAGTAGCTAAAATGGAATCCAAGAGAACATTTGAGAGTTGGGGCTATTCAGTCTGGAGAAGAGAGGGCTCCAAGGAGACCTTACTGTGGCCTCCCAGTATCTTAAGGAGGCCTACAAGAAGGCTAGGAAGGGACTTTTTAGGGTGTCAGTAGTGATAGGACTAGGGGGAATGGGAAAAAAATATTAGGAATAGGTAGATTCAGACTGGATGTTAGGAAGAAGTTCTTCACCATGAGGGTGCTGAGACACTGGAACAAGTTGCACAAGGAGGTGGTAGAAGCCTCGTCCCTGGAGGTTTTTAAGGCCAGGCTGGATGTGGCTCTGAGCAACCTGATCTAGTGTGAGCTGTCCCTGCCCATGGTAGGGGGGTTGGAACTAGATGATTCTTGAGGTCCCTTCCAACCCTAACAATTCCATGATTCTATGATTTGCAATGACAGATATCCTACACATGGCTGTGATACTAAATTCACATTCACCTACATAATTTCTTTCCAGTTCACACAGTCACCAGGAAGCCTATGTCTTGGCATGATAATATAGAAGAGTCAGCAGATGGTAAGAAATCTTTGAACAGCTTATGATAATAAGAAAATTACTGGTATGTAAGATTTTAAAATTACAATTAGTCTAAAAGATTACATACATGATAAACATCCCTGTGACAAGATGAGAAAGTTAAACTCATCCATGATTTTTCTTAAATCTGAGGCTTTTTTTTCCATTACTTTTCATATTACCTTGCATTCATGAGATTATGCTTTTATTTCTGTTTTTAGTTATCATACTTTAAAATTCTGCTTGACAATCTAAACCTCTTTCGAGGGGGGGAGGGGGGAGAAATCTACAAACATGTTTTATATATATATACATGATTCTACCTAACTACCATATATAGTAAACTGCTGAAAGGGCTGCTGAGCCTTGCTTTAGAGCACTAATAACAGGAACCCATATAGCTCCCTAATTTCCAACATTTTGTCTAAACAGCTTAACAGTTGGTTAAGGATGACCTGCTTCAGTCAAGTATTAAGAGGGAGAAAATAAAACAGGGAAAGGCAGCAGATTTCAGGCAACTGAGAAAGATAAGAACCATGGGTGCTGGTTGGCACTAGATGTGGTATAGGGAAAGTAAGATGATGCAATGCAGTAGACAGGGATGACAGAATTAACAGGGCAGCATAGGCAGGCAAATCTTGAAACTTCATCAGGATAAATCCAAACAGAAATGTCATGCTGTATTCTCTTACAAGACCATTCACAGAAGCACAGAGGTTGCCTTCAACCTTGGCTTTCTTGCTATAGCTTAGAGAACATTAGGATGTCTAATGCACTGGTGACTGCTTTTTAAACATACTTTCATATCTATTTGTTTCTCTTAAACCAATAGCCAAGTTTCTGAAACTTATTAACCATGCAGCACTGGAGCCAACAAAGAAATATTCAGAACCACAAACAGAAAGCCAAGAAATTGGCTGGAACACCACACCTTTGGTGAGTAGCGTGCTCAAAGGCTTAGCTTTTTGCAAGATTCAGCAAGGTTCTGCCCATCGCACTGAAAGATATTCATGCAAGAAAATAACTTGTAGCAAACATGGAAGACAGCAACGACTAAGAATGAGCAGAGCTATTCATGGACAAAAAGGCTTTAAAATTTGTAGCTAAGAGGACTCTTCAGACTGGCATAGTTTTGTGAATGCAACAGCAGATCCCTGTGAAACTTGCATACAAAGTGTCTACTATGACAGCGGATACCAAGCATATTGCCAAATGCCACATATGCAATCTTGGCTGTTTATTAAAGCATTCAGCCACAAGAAATGGCATAATGAGCAATGCAAAGTGACATACAGAAGTGCCATGAAAAGAAATGTGCTGCTGTAGAGCATCTTTCAAATTGCAAGTGGAACCATAAAATTAATCATCATGTACATATACCCAAGGCAGAATACAGCCATGATGATTCACTTGGGGAAGAGGGAATAAGCAGGAGGAAAAGAAATCTTATTAACTAGCTGAGATATCAATCATATCTGACAAATGAATAGCTGTGACAATGACTGACTCTGTAGATTAGTGTTTTAAGAAAAGCAAATGAGAGCCTGATTAATTTTAGCCTGTTACAAAAAAAACTAAGATAATAAGCGTCTCCTGCAACTTTTTGTACTGCAAAAGGCTACAGATGATGTCCCAGCAGGGCTTTATGCAGTTACACACCGCTGGTAGGATTAGACTGGCAGGAAAGAGGCAATTAAACGTGAGTGTGGGGAAGCAAGATACATTTATAGTCAGGACTCGCAATGCTCTTTCCTACATTATGTTTTCCTTTTTCACCAAGTTCTACCATAGCAAAGTAGTGAACTGTACATTCTCAAATCAGTGGTACCTTACTCATTTGTCACTGGAGCATGTCTCAGCAGCAAGAACACTGTGCATCACTCTCCTCAGGAGGGACTACTACTACTCATTCTAGTAAAAGCACGTGACTATTCATCAGTTTTCTTTCCCAGATACATATGGATCGTACTGACCGCAGACTCTACTTCCCACGCAGGAGAACCGATATCTCTAAATAACTGGCTGACATGAGGCACAGTGAGGAGTAGTGTGAGAACCTGCAGTAGAGGAGTGGCAAAGCCAGTCAAAAGCAGTTAATGAGATTTAATGTGTTAGGCTCTTCTTGTTATTAGGTGAGTCTGGTAGATTTCTGACAAAGTAAGGGGGAGAGAGAAAAGGGTAGAGAGAAATAAACCTATTTGTAAGACGGCTGCCTTGGTCTCACTGCTGTTGTCAAACCCATCTATAGACATTGTCTAAAAAAACCACTTTCACCATCTTAACAGGCTTCAGACTTCTTACTTTGTCACCAGTGACATGACCCAGAACTCAAGTTCACCAAGTACATGTCAATAGGAGCTGCAGAAAAAGTTGTCACAATAAAGAGAATAAAGGGCAAGCTTCAGCCACCACTTGCACACAGCTAAACACAAATCTGACATAGTTGTGTGCAAACCATTTAATGTGTTCACACATCAAAGGTTTAAGTAGAAAACAATCTTTCAACAAAACAGAAAGTAAGAAGAAATTAGTGATAGGCACTAGTTTCCACTGACTTTTTTTCTTGGCACTTGGAAGCATGCAGTTTGCTCCACAGCTGGCTGCTTGATGACAGCAGAAACACATCTTGCCACATAGAAACATAGGAGCCCCACTGAGGAGCATAGTCCTCTTATCGTGCTCGGTTCTTCATTTTCTGCCTTGCTCTCTTTCCAGGTCTCTTCTGCAAAGAAAGACAAATTCAGATCTGTATTTTTCATGTTCTCAGTCATTGTTCTAGCTCTCTAAGTAGGGGAGGATACCACAGAGAAGGTATTTGCCAGTACCTCTGGTGAGGAAGTTTTGGGATACAGGTGGCAACAAGCTGTACTTCCTAACCTCCCCACTCATTTCCCTGCTCAGGCACCAAACCACCATCCTCAAGTCTATCAGCAACTGAATGATGCTCTCAAAGGCAGGCATTATAACTTCCAGATGTTGGAGGCACCCATCATGTACTTAGCTCTCCCTTACAGACCAGAGCTGGTTTCTTCATCAGACAGAATTATTTGGATGCAATATTTTACTTACATTGAGGGCCTTCTTTCCTCCTTTTCTTGGGCCTTTGTTGTGAGCAACTTTTGATCGGAAGCTGGATACATCATCAAAACTCTCCTTTGTGTTCCATTTTGAGCCCTTCTTCTTCCCACCAAAACCAAACTTCTGATTCTTGTATCGTCTTTTAGCATTTGGTCTGAAAAATAACCAAACAGAATTGCTGCCTATAGTCCTTTCGAGGCACACACATCTGCTGATGGACTTCCAACAGGCATCATAAATCTTTCCCCTCTTATTGAAGAGATAGACATTCACACATTTCAGTCTCTGTTCCATTCTGGACAGTTTTCCTCTTCTCAGGGAAACTGTGTTCCACAAAATGATCCTCTAAAAGACTAAAAAATACCAAGAGATTCTGCACTCAAATATCTTTCTTTTCTGGTCTCACCCCTTCTTTATCCGTTGATTTGCACTGCCATTTTTATTCCCCTGAGATGATGGCTGCTCTTCATCTAGAAAATCCAGCTTGTCAGAGAGACCTGCAAGGAAAACATAACAGTTTCTCACTGCCACCACAGAAAATACATATTTTCAGTCTAAGCATGAAACAGCAGTAAGTCGCCCTCCCTGAAGAACAGCTGCTTGGAAAGATTTTCACTGTCACAGTTCTGCCCAGCAGCAGCCTTTCAAGCTCACTGCCCAGCACTTAAAATGGACACCACACATTACACAGTCTTCAGACTGCTCACACATCACTACTGCCATGACACATTTGCTCTCTTAGGCAAGTTAACCTTACCTTTCTGGTATTTCTTGACTGCATTCAACATATTCTTTTTCTCCTTTTGTCTCCTCTGCAGAATCTCATTTTGCACCTGAGATCAGAAGCAGAATGTTAGTGGTGGTGTTCCTTGCAGTGCCCATACTTTTTTTTTTTAAATTAAGCTTTCCCATCTTTTGCTCTGTCTTCCTTCAAAGCAGCTAGACAGAAGACTAGACAGATTCTACATTATTTTAGACAGCTTCCTACGGTCTCACTTTCTAAGTTCCTCACTCAGATTCTAGAACCTTGTCACAGATAGCCTCCTTTTGTAGCTCCTCCTCACCTTCTTGCCATATTTTCTCATTGCACGGAGCTGTTTTGCTCTCTCAGACTTCTCCATTGCTTCCTGTTTACTCTTGAGCTTCTGTCGAATCTTATTAGGAAACAGAACAAAACCAAAATTTATCATTAATGCAGAGAAAAATATGAGGATTTTGTAATTGCTGTGCAGTCCCCAAATCAGTAATTATGAAGTATCAGTGAGTGTGAAAACAAAACCATCTCTCAATCAGAAAATGTTTTATGAGGCATAACATTCTTTCAACTCAAAGCCATAACAGTTTAGAGGAACTCCTGAACTGATCTGTAGCCAAAATCTGCTTATAATAATCAGTAATGGAACCACTGAAGAGTATGTTGTCACATCTCGTCTAACCCAGGTGTGTGTAGAAGCCTTATTAGTTTCTTTCTTGGCATTGAGTAAGAGTCAACACCCTTCAGAGCCACAGAAAATATCTTTTTGGTTCCCCCCTCGTTCACAAACATTTCTATAGGGATGATGCATTAAAAGGGATTAGAGACACTTCAATGCACATACTCTGGATTCAGCCTGTGATTCCACTAGGAGATAAAGACCGTTCTTCAAACAGAAGCCAGCAAAAGAAAGTACAGAAACGTGCAGAATTGACTTAAACCTCAGTACAAGTCTATCAGCCATCAAAACAGTGACCAAACCCTATATGAACCTCCAAATTAGACTTCAACTAATATTCAGCTTATAAAATTTAGTCTCTTTTCCAAAACTAAACCAAAAAATTAGGGTTCCATCTTAAAAAAAGACCACAGTCAAGAAGCAAGTTTGCAAAATTCTTATTTCCTACACAAATTTGACTCACTACACGTGATATTAACTCAATAACACAGTTTAAACTCACAGAAAATCAAAACACACTAAATATTTTTTTAAAAGGTGATACTTAAATGGGGAAAAAGGATCACGTTAATGCTACAGCTGACTGCAAATCTTAGGCCAAAGAACATCACGCAGCCAACTTTACAACCACTCTCAAACATATGGAGATAAAGCCTCCATTTTTAATAATAAATTTATTCAGAATATAAAGTGTGCTTTTCTGTTTTATGTTCCAACCTATTCTGGAAATGCCCACATTGAAACACCTAAGCAGGAAGAAATTTCCTGCCACAAACAAAATTTCAAAGACACGTTGTCACAGGCATTTGTCAAGGTGATGAAGTAAGTATTCACACATCACATCTTAAAGTTAATCCCTAATGCAGGCTATAACCAATACATAACACATGAAAGAAAGCTATCATTCACTGCTTGTACCTTCTGCATCTGTTGGTCTGATTTGGCCATCTCTGCAAAGTAGTCATCTGGTCTTCTAGTAGGAACTTGGAGCTTACGCAACCTAGGTAGGGCTTCCAGGACTGCTGCCTGAGCCTGCCGGTAACTGGGGAGACAGCACAGCACGAGTTCTGTCACTGGGTATTGGGCATCTCACAGCACCGACTGCAAGAATCTCTGCTTTCATTAAGCTAGCTGATACCAGCACCTAATAAGCAACAACCTAGAATCGTATCAACATGCTGTGACTTTCAGCATTCAGTGCTACTAAAAGCAATTTAGGTGCCAGTACAATATTAATGCTTCTGTCTTGCACATCTACATTTACATAGTTTCCAACTAAAAGTTTTATAAAAGGATTATAAAAGGCAAGACAAAACAAGAGAACAGTATTAACAACAACCCAGATTTACAAAGAAAAACCCATATGTTGTGCTAATGCCATATACTTACAATCAAAGAACATTTTTAATAACTTTTCAGCAAAAGATGGAAGTCTTCTGCACAGAAGGAAATTATTTCCAGTCAAAAGACAAGTCAGTATTAATCTGTAGTTCTTTTGGAGAACACTCAAGAGCCATTAAATGCAAAATACATGGCCCAAGAGCGACATGATACCGGTGACAGGTAGTGCAGCAGTCTGCAGCATGCCTGCAAAATACTACTGCAAGTACACAACAGTATGCCAACACCCTACAAAACATCTCCCTTTTTGTCACTTACAAGCTCATCTCCCTCTGGAAATCATTCTCAGGATCAACAGCATCTTTGTTAGAAGCACTCTGTGAGGGGTCCACGACCTGGCCCAAAGTCACATCCAGCCTTTCCACCCAAGCCAGCTGCTTCCTAAATTCGGACAGGCACTGCTTCAGGCCGTTCTGTGAAAGATGCACAGCACTGCACATCACCGTACCGAACCAAACCCCCAGGGCTGGCCCCGCAGGATGTTAAGGTCTCACCGTGGGATGCTCCTCTAAGGCCGCCGGGTGATACCCCAAAACCCCACAGCAGTGCAGGAACCCCGCAGGCCTGCCGCGCCCCAGCCCCAGCAGGGGCTCCCCTGCCTCGCACCCGGCTCTGGGAGATATGGGGCCCGGCTCGGGGGTTCCGCCACAGCCCGAAGAGGCACCATCCCGTTCCGCAGGCCCCACTCACCACGTCGTTGCGTCGCTTCGGACGCTCCTCCAGCACCACGTTAAGCCCCGGCTTCAGCGCGCCCCTCGAGAAAGCCTCCTGGAGCTGTGGAGAGAGCACGGTCAGGCCGCGCCGCCAGCGGCACCGGGCGGCCCTACCCCGCGGCTGCCGGGGGAGGCCTCACGGCCTAACCTACGTCCCGGCCCCAGCCCCGCCACCGCGGCCAAGGGATCACCTCCGAATCCGAGAGAGAGGAGTCCTCCGAGCCGGAGTCCGAGCTGAAGTCGGAGACAGACCCGCGCCGCGCCATGCTCCTGCTCCTGTTCCGGCCACCGTCGCTTCCGGCCGCGTGCGCGCGCCACTGCCGCCGCTTCCGGCGCCGCCGGGGCAACGGTTTCCACGGCGACGGCGGCGGCGGCGGCAGCGGCAGCATGTCGACGGTGGTGGCTCAGCCCGTGGCTGTCTTCGGCTGCCGGCCGCGGGTGGGCGGCGGCGTCTGCTTCTTGGAGGATCATGTCGTGCTGCACGCGGCGGGGACGGGCTGCCTGCGGTTCCACCTCCAGCAGAAATGGCACAAGTTCATCCCAGGTGGCACCGACTCCAGCCCGCTCCCGCTCCTAGTCCCAGCTTCAGCCCATCCTGACCCCTTTCTTCCCTGCAGGCACCGAGAAGAGCCGGGGCGTACGGGCGCTGGCCGTCAGCCCCAGACGGCAGTATTTGGCTGTCTCAGAGACGGTGGCGGAGCAGCCGGTCCTGACCGTTTATGAGCTGTCGTCGGAGCCGGTGCGGCGGCGGAAGACTCTGGTTGCCGCCGAGCTGCCGCCGCGAGAGGCGGTGTCGCTGGCCTTCTCCCCCGACTGCCGGTACTTGGCGGCCGCCACGGGTCCCCCTGAGGGACACCTCACCTATTGGTTCTGGGAGAAGCAGCGGCTGATGGCGGCGGTCCGCCTCGAGGCCGCGTGCAGTGGAGTCTGCCAGGTAACGGCCGCGGGTCTCTCGGGCTCCAGGTCCACTATGCCAGCCGTGGGCTCATCAGGCTCGCACCGGCCTCGCCGGGGTACGGGAGCTTACGCACCTGCCTCCCAAACGGAGCTGGGCCAGCGGCTCTGCAGTTACTTTCAACACGGTGATTCACAACTGGCTTTTATCTGGAGCAAGAGAGAGGGAAGAAATGGCTCTAGACTACAATTTTTGGTACAGTTTTTGTAGCCTTTCATGGCATTTGCTGTTGGCCTTTCTCAGCAATAGGACACTGGGCTAAATACATTTTTGCTTTGACCCATAATGGACATTCTTATGTCCCTATCTCTTACATCTTGTGAGAATGTCTAACATCCCATAAGCATACAACATGTCCCTTGTGTCCCAGCAGAAATGCTCATTGACTATGCTAGCTGTCCTCACTAGGCATAACACACCTTTGGAAGCTCTCAGCATGCTCATGCACCTTTTCTTTTCTGAAGTCTGTTCTGTTTGCTGGTCCAAGGAGTGGCCCAGGAAGAGCAACTGGAAGCAGGCTGATATGGTACTCCCAACAATTCCAGCATCCTCCTTTGGGTGCACTTTCTTAGTATCTTTATTAATTGCAGGCAGATGAGAAGCTTCCAGTATGTAAGGAAAAATTCTCGATTTAGAAGTTCCTGTTCACAACAGAGACAGAGGAGTTTAAAGTAAATAAAGTAAAACTTTATTTGAATAAAGGGAGAGTCCACAGGACAATTCCTGGTGGGGTCTCTCAAATTGCTGGGAGACATAGCTCCCCTTTTATCCTAAATCCCTGGACACAAATTTCCCTCTCCCTCTTCCCATTCGCTAAGGTACTCAGGATTTACAGTCTTTCTTGAAACGCCTACTACACGTCTCTCTTTACATGCAACCCCCCCTCCCCCCACTACATACATCATATGTTCATTTAAATTAGGTTCTTCACTTCTCTGGGTGGAGAAGTTAATATTTAGTAGTCTATTAAGCCTGCGCTCTGGCCTGAAAGTTCAAAAGTTTAGGCTGTGTTCAGTGTCTTGTCATCCACAGACAGCCTCCCACTGATTCACCGTGAATTAAGATAAAGGTACTTTGCAGCTGCCACTTTGTTGTTTATGCACATAGATAAAGGGGACTGTCTGGTTCCCCCCTCCCTCTTCCAGCCCTCCTCAGAAAATTCTTCCTTTGTAAAGACACTGGTTACTTTTAATCCATCAAGTACATGGTTTGGTAGGGCTCCAGCTGCCATTTCTTCTAGGTTATATCTACACGCAGAGATTGGGTGAACATCTATTCCTAAAGAGAGCAGAGTAACTGATTGTAAAGGGAACTGCTGTCTAAAGTCCCATTGAGCCCCTGCTATCCTTCATGTCGGGTATTAAGGTGCCTATTCCACTGTTCTCACCAATAAATACCTAATTATTTGAATTAATGAATATTCACAATGGGCAAGTTTGGCCAGAAATAGAGAATGAATTCTGGCCTTTAAGAATGAATGGTCCCACTTTTCAGGAAACTTGTTTCTAGGAGAAGTGAAGCAGTAAAAAGCTATTTAGACATTACTTATAGTTTCATAGTTTCATAGTTTCATTCAGGGTTGGAAGGGACCACAAGGATCATCTAGTTCCAACCCCCCTGCCATGGGCAGGGACACCCCACACTAGATCAGGCTGGACAGAGCCTCATCCAGCCTGCTCTTAAACACTCCCAGGGACGGGGCCTCGACCACCTCCCTGGACAACCCATTCCAGGGTCTCACCACTCTCATGGTGAAGAACCTCCTCCTCACATCTAGCCTGAATCTCCCCACCTCCAGCTTCATTCCATTCCCCCTAGTCCTAGCACTACCTGAGATCCTGAGAAGTCCTTCCCCAGCCTTCCTGTAGGCCCCCTTCAGATACTGGAAGGCCACAATTAGGTCACCTCGGAGCCTTCTCTTCTGCAGACTGAACAGCCCCAACTCCTTCAGTCTGTCCTCATAGGAGAGGTGCTCCAGCCCTCTGATCATCCTTGTGGCCCTTCTCTGGACACATTCCAGCACCTCCACATCCCTCTTGTAATAGGGGCTCCAGAACTGGACACAGTACTCCAGGTGGGGTCTCACCAGGGCTGAGTAGAGGGGGAGGATCACCTCCCTCGACCTGCTTCTGTCATGTAATTCTGAAAGACAGAGACAACTTTCTTTTTGGTATTGCACTGTGATTCAGACAGCAGCTTAATTGAGGTAGTGTATTTGTAGCATCATGTAAAACTGCTACACAGAGATGTGAAAACTGCAATATATGGTTATGGCGATCATTTCTTAGTCTCTTCTGTATTCCTATATGTTTCTATGAACTTTCTTCATTTCTTTGTTTTCCTGTATATCTGCATATTTGTGGACATAGTTGTATAAATATTTTCTCTCTCTTTTGTTCCATAGGTGAGCTTTAGTCCTCAAGACAATACACAAGTTTGTATCACTGGAAATGGCTTTTTTAAACTTTTTAAGTACAGTGGAGGAACTTTGAAGCAAGTGAATTTAGAAAAGGGAGAACCACAAAACTACTTGTGCCATGCTTGGCTGTCGGAGGAGGAAGTTATATGTGGTACTGACACAGGCAAACTTCTCTTGTTTGAAACGGGAGAGCTGCGCTGGGAGACAAGCATAGAGTATAAAACCCCACCCAGAGATCCAGAAAATGCAGCAACAAAAGGATGTGAAAGGTAACTCTGTTTAAATACTTAGTAATAATTTCACGCTTGTGCATGCAGATCAGTTGCAGAGTGTTCACTTCTTTCCTTCTAGTCCAATTTATGAGTAGGTTATACTATTTTATTTGCTGCTGGTAAACATTTTTTATTGTTTTTCTTAAGTTTTTATGTATTTCCTGCTTGCAGTTCTTCTGATGTCTCTTGTGAACTGGCCTCTGAAGATCCTAATCCACAACAGGATTGTTTGCCTCAAATATCTGCAATTGCAGCTTATTCCAAAGGCTTTGCATGTTCATCTAGCCCAGGAGTGGTTCTTCTGTTTGAGAAAACCATGGAAGACTACAAGGAGAGGCAGGAAATCTGGGTAGGGAGAATAAAGCTATTCCCAAGCAATTGTGCAGCCTGTTTATAGAGGTGGGAGTGCTTCCAATCCAGTTATTAATAATAATTTTTAGGACATCTCTCAACTATCCTGATGATGTTGAAGGGAAGGGAGTTGCCAGAGGTCACACTGAAAGTCACTGACAGATGTCCTTTTGCAAGGTAGCTCTGCATGTTCCCACATGTAAAATGTGCTTTGAGGCTGCAAAACTTCAGGAAACCTCTAAAAAAATTTTATTTATGAAGACTTTTGGATCTAAGAAGTAGCCAACAAGAGTTTTGAAGAACTAGGCTGCTTGGGTTTTGCCCAGAAAAAAGTTTTTCTCCCCTCAGATATTTATTTCTGCTGTCATGAGACTTACTCACTCTTACTGTTATTACCTAACAGGTAATCTAGTAAGATTTTTATCTGTTCTGTAGTGAGCTGTATGCACTGGCTTACTGCAGTCTCTGGATAAGAACTTTTAACTCTGATGACCTGGTCAAGCCTTCATACTCTAGGCCTAAAAGGCAAAATCTTCAGTGTGTGTCAAACCCTGTAATAAGACTGTTATCAACCTGAATAATACACTTCAAAGTTATGTTATTTTGAGGCTATAATTTTTATTTTTGTTTAGTGCAGTACTTAAGACTACTTGTAGAATGTCCTCTGATGCTTTTTTCAGCCTTAATGCTGTAAACACAGTTACATTATCTTGTGCTGTTTTGTCGTCTGCCTTGCAGTAGTTGTGTGGTATTAAATATCCAAGTTGCCTAACTGATACTATGTATATGTTTATTAGAGCACCATTACAGCAAAAGTTTGTGTGTATGTGCATGCATAGTACTACGACATGGAAACCTGGAATATCCCATGGAATGCATTTCTTGTACAGCTTCCTCAGGACCTGTTCAGCAGTAGGCCAAAAAAGTCAGGCAGACAGGACATCATAAGTATATGCTTCAGTCCCTCTGAGGAAACAATCATCATTTACACAAATAAAAACCAGCTTTACATGTTTACTATGCTCTCCACTGATCTTCTGAAGGTGAGTGCAAGCTTGCCACATTCCACAACCGTTGTGTCCAGGCATGGTGTTGCTTTCTATGATGCCATTTCATAAAATCCATCAAATAGCATCTGAGCCCTTACAGATAATTATATGAGGTGCTCTGCATGTTCTGCAGCTCAGAGAGCTTTATTTCAGTATCCCCTTACTTAAGCATTCTTCTATATGAATACCTGATGTTATTCAGCAAAATAAGAGAGGACACAGTTAAGACCATTTAAGGGTGCATGCCATTGTTGAACCTCTCAAGTAAGGCTGTAATGAAGACACTTTCAATGTAACTATGGTGGTTTATGCTCCACTGTAATATGCAGAAACCTTAATGCAATGATAATGCTAGAACAGCCATGGGAATCTCACGTTAATCTAAAGTCATAGTTTTTGAAGACCTAGTTAGAAGTGAAGTGAAACATCAATAGAATAAAAAAACATTCTCTACTCTGAAGGAATTAAATAATGGAAAGATGAGATGAATGTATTATCATGAAATAGACTTGTATGGGTACACCTGTACATCTAACCTGCATACAGGAGTATGGGAAGATCTTTATGGATTTTCACTTACAATTGTATTCTGCTCTCACATGAGAGCTATGAAGCCAACATATTCCCTGCATCACATTTCTTGATTATTGATTATAAAGTTAAAACCGATTCTACTATCGTTATATTTTTTAACATTGTTAGGTTCAAACCGATGCAGTGAAAGGGTTAAGTGGTTTCTTTAAATCTATTTGGTTAAAGTATGCAAAGAGCTATGATAGATTTTTGACCTGACTTACTGCCTGCAGTGAAATATTGGTGATTTTTATTGTGGTCTCATTGTTTCTCAGGAGAAGGCAGCTTATTTTGTGTATCTGAATTCTCCACTGCATTCTGCTTCGGTTACTGGTCTGGACATTTGTATTTGGAAACCCATTCTTGCAACTTGTTCCTTGGATAGATCTGTCCACATCTGGAATTACAAGATGAAGTAACGAGTTGTTTGTGTTTGTTAGTGCCTCTTACTTTTTGTATACTGTTTAGCAGTCCAACAGCAGCAATCTCATATGAATGAGCGTGGTGTTCTGGTAAAATCCTTGCATAGTGTGGGAAGTAAATAGTCTCACTGACGTAATTTGAGGAGTGTGAATATGCAGTGCCTTTAAAACCAGTTCCAAAAGAATCCAAGCCCTTTTCTAGTAACCCATCTTTGTGTTTCTGAAGAAAAATTCTTCAGGAATGTTTCATTTGGCTTTGTTTTAAGATGCTGTTGTCTCATCTGCATCATAGCCATAGTTCTTAAGGAAAATTACTCCAGCTTTTAAGGTTCTATGGAGGAAGAGTGTCAGAAAAATAAATCTCAGAAGAGATTTTTTTATAGGTTTACAACCAACAGTTCATTTAACCTTCTTCATTATATTACAGTACAAAATATTTACTTTGTACTTCCACACCTTCTCTGTGAATCAGAAAGTTCAGATTTGCCTTTGTTTCCTGTAAAACCTATGTGATCATTCCTTAACTGAATGACTTTTCCTCAAGGACAAGTCAGACTCCGATTGTAGCTGCAGGTGTCCTTGCTGGGCCAAATAATGTCCTGTCAGGAGTGCATAGGGAGTTTGTATTATTCTATATTGCCCAATGGTTTTCTCTTTCAGCACTGTGGAGCTGTATAAAGAATATCAGGAGGAAGCATACACAATATCACTTCATCCCAGTGGCCTTTTTTGTTTGGTTGGGTTTTCTGACAAACTACAATTTATAAGTCTACTGTATGAGGACATGCATGTTTTGAAGGAGTTTGCTGTGAGACAGTGTAGAGAGGTAAGAAGTGATGCAAAAAATTTGGGGAGTTGCAGGGAGCAGCGTGGTAGAGAAATGACAGAAGCCTTTCCAATAGGTCCTAGTAGGATTTACGGTGTCAAAGCACAGAGAAAAGGATTCTGATTATTGGAAAATAAGCCTGGAGATCGATGTGTAACTGTGGACCTGAGAAGCAGCAGAAGGGGTAGTTTGCTTAGAAATACTCAAGGACTGGATTTTACAGGGGAAATCACCATTAAGAAAGCAGTAAGAGGTGGATTATGACATGGACTTTTAGCTTTGTGTAACATGCTGATATTCAGTCATGTTGCTAGAATTCAATGCATGAATGTTTTTATCCACTGCATCTACTGTAATAGGTGGTTGTGTTCTTTTTGTAGTGCTCATTCAGTAATGGAGGCCATCTTTTTGCTGCAGTTAATGGAAATGTAATTCAAATTTATTCCAGCATCACCTTTGAGAATATCAATAATCTGAAAGGACATAGTGGGAAGGTTAGTAAACAAATCCTACGTAATACAACTCATTAAAGTATGTATGTTGATAAGATGCATTTTGAAAAGGTAAAGTACAATTTTAAATCCAGAATGGGCCCAAAAATAAAAAGTAGGGATAGAAAAGTAAGTTTGGGTTAGATAGAGATCAGTGTATATATTTACTATATGCATCTAAAGAATCTGCCCTTAAATTGAAGGTGAATGATTGGCAGGTAGCTGAACCAGGAAAAGTATTCCAGTAATAAATAAATTATAAACATAAATGTACTACTCACCTTTGAAATGAGCAGTCTCCTGATAGTGCGTTCATAAAGTAGTTCCTACTGATATTATTCTTTTTTAAATGCTAAAATGGAATTAGTTGAGAAATATCTAGGGATTTTAAAGTGAGACTTAAAAGTATGATTCCAAAGTTGTCCTGGATTTACCAGTAAAATGGCTCCATGCTGTATGTTTGTAACCTACACATTAGGTTCCTTGGTGCATTTTGCTTTTGCCAGATACATGCAGTTAAATGGAGTGCAGACGATGCTAAAGTTTTCTCCTGCGACACACATGGTGCTGTGTATGAGTGGAACGTGTCGGAAGGTAAAAAGGATTCAGAGTGTGTGCTTGAGTCCTGCAGCTACAGCAGCATTGCCCTGTCTTCTGATGCCAAAATTATTTTTGCTGTTGGATCTGACCAAACTCTCAAAGAAATTTCAGAGTCTTCGGTGAGCCAATAAGTATTCTGGGATTTTGCTAAATTCTCTGGGGAGGGTAGTGGTGCTTAGTGCTTTGGATTCCTTATCATATACATGGTAAGTAGGAATTGGTCTGGTTTTGATCAATGGCTATGCTGGCACTTTTCTTATGTACTAATGTCTTTTGGCATGAAGCCTGAAATATTATTTTGGTTCATATTTCTATAATTATTTACCTAGAAATCTAATCCAGCTAACAACTGGCTTGGCAAGATCGTTTCAAACGTCTTGCTGAAGTACAAGCACATTGCAGTTACTGCTGTAAGTTACAGGCATTATTTTTATCCAGAAAAGTAGATAATTTTATGTGATAACCATTACATCTTTCAGAAGTGATCAGTGTGTGGAACTCGGGTTGAAATTTTAAGAGTGCATATCTAGCTTAATACTAATTACTCCTAGGAGCATGTAGATTCTTTCAATTGCATTATTTGCTACAGGCAGATGTATGACAATTGCTTATGCAATTATAAGTAATAAAATAGTATTAGTGAACTTACTGGGAATTTGTGGGGGTTGCCTTTTGTTTGCTTTTTTTTTTTCAGATCCAGCATGAAGTGTCTGCTTTTGGTGTTCCTTATACTGCAGTAGCTGTTTCTCGTTCTGGGCACATGGCATTTGTTGGTACATCTCTAGGAACAATTCGAGCTATGAAGTACCCATTGCCTCTGACAGGAGATTTCAATGAGTACCAGGCCCACGCAGGGGCTGTTACAAAGGTAACAGAGCGCTTTCTTTTCTCCACAATACCAGCTGCATACATCTTTTTTAGTGCTGATTCTCTTTCCTGTGTTCGTACTGCCACTGTTGACTTTCTGTGACAGGTAGTATGTGAGTGGGGAGAAGAATTTGGTATAAAGTCAAACTGTATCTCCCATTCTTCTTTGTCTTTCTTCTAAGATGTCCATGACAAATGATGACCTATTTCTGCTCACTGCCTCAGAGGATGGCTCTATATTTATTTGGAAAGTGTTTGATAAAAGACATGGGATCCTAAGGCAGCTAAAGCAAGTTGAGTATGCTGAGGAAGTGCTGATCATGAGATCAGATATGGAAGAGAAGGTAAGAGGAGAAACGTGTGGACATGAACCACAGGATTCCTAATGTACAGATTAGGAATTAACATTTGCATAATGGTTGTGACTACCTGTTCCTACGTGGCCTTCTGTTTAAGACAGCTTGCATAGCTTTCATCATAGAAAGAACTTACAGCAAGTAGCTGCAGCTGCTTGTTAGTATGCAAACTGTATTGTATGAACAGTGGGTATGGAGAAAAGTTTAGACATTTCTCTAATACTTTCTCCAATCTCTTGAAAGCAGTTTTGATGGAATATAAAAGTCAGAAGCTGCATTTCTATCAACCATCTTGTAAAATAGCAAAGAACCTTCCTTTTTGAACTTTTTGGTCTGAAAATTCTCTGCAAAGCCTGTCTTTCATAAATATGTGCATGTAAATAAACTGTAAGCTGTTGCTAATGGCAGATAATCTCTCTGTTGAAAGTATCTTCTCTGTGTCCTAACAGAATCAGGCAATGATGGACCTGCAGATTCATGTGAAAAATCTACAGGCAGAAAATGCTTACCAGCTGCATTTCAAGGACATATACTATAATGGAAAAATAAGGGAATTAAAAAAGAATTTCACTCAGGAAATAGATTCCCTTAAAAGCAAACACCAGGTATGATTCATATTGCTAACCAAATACCAAAAAGTCTTTCACTAAAGAATTGAATTCAAGCTTGCATTATATATGTATTAATTCCATAAAGCACTAATTATTCCTTTCCAAGAGAGAGTCTTGATATTTGTAAAGCATGAAGACACCTTTGCGTCAAGTATCTTGTAAATACAAGGGGATGCAAGAGTTCTTCTGGGCAGCCTATAGGTACCTTTACGTAAGAAACAATTCCAGCACTAAATGCTGTCTGACAGATCAGAAGGCTATATCACCCTTGAGAAGAAATAAACCCATGCTTTAAAAACTCCATCACAAATAAAGTTGCAGCTTGAACTTTACTATCTAGGCAGGAATTTGTGCAATGGCAAATTCTCCTCAAGCAGGCACAGACAAAGAAGTAGAGACTCTTGCAGATCACAAACTTTTCATATTAGATTAGGATTATAGGGTACCCTGTATTATATGAACTGCATTTGCTACTTTCCCTTAGCTTTCCATAGCTCTGTAATTTGTCATAATAAATTAACTTCTGGGAAAACTTGATTTAGTGACATACGGCATCTGAATTTTGGTGAGAGACTTTAAACATAAATTTTGTTGTGTAAGTGATCCCTGCCAGGGGCAAGCACAAACAATTTAGACACTGCTTTGCCTAGTTTCAAATTAAGTTTTTGATTTTGTTTGTTTGTGTTTTTTTTCCCAGACTTTAAAGGCAGAGAAAGAAAAACAGGAGCTACAACACGAGCTTCAACTGTCTGAGCTGATGAATAAACAGGCCAGGGAGATGCAACAGCTAGGTTAGACTATGACAAGCATTTGTAACTAGAATCTGGAGGAAGCACATTAAATTCATGTGGCAGGGAGGGATTGTGAGAGTACAAGGGAAAAATGCATATGTGTGATACAGGTATTGCAGACCAAACGTCTGTCTAAACTACGCCACATACAAAATGACCATAATGAGAATATGTACATGGGCAATGTATCTTAGATGTCTGGGGTTCTGAGGGGGTAGCTGACACACACGAAGGCTGTGCTGCCATCCAGTGAGACCTGGACAGGCTGGAGACTGGGGCAAAGGCAAACATCATGATGTTCAATAAGGACAAGTGCAGAGTCCTGGATCTGGGATGAATAACACCAGGCACCAGTACAGGTTAGAGGTCATCCTGCTGGAAAGCAGCTCCGGGGAGAAAGATGTTGGAGTCCCAGTAGACAGCAAGTTATCCATGGCACAGCAATGTGCCCTTGTGGCCAAGAGGGCCAATATAATCCTGAGGTGCATTAAGAAAAGTGTGCCCAGCAGGTCTAGGGAGGTTCTCCTCCCTCTTTACTCTGTCCTGGTGAGACCACACCTGGAATACTGTGTCCAGTTTTGGACGCCTAACATTCTGTGATTTCTTCATTTATCTTGTAGTTCATTGTACAAGAACAGTGAAGCCATACAGTTCAACAGGGAGGCAAACATACAACATACACAGCATAAAAAATACTTGAATCAGATTTACAATCAAGATGAAACAGAAATACGGTGCATTAGTACAAAAAAAGCAAGTTCACCCATAAATGAGTCCATTGCCTACTCATACTCCATAACAGCTATGCTTATAGAATCATAGAAGCGTGGGGTTTGGAAGGGACCTCCAGAGATCATTGAGTCCAACCACTCTGCCAAAGCAGGATCACCTAGGGCAGGTCACACAGGAACACATCCAGATGAGTCTTGAAAGTTTTTAGAGAAAGAGACTCCACAACCTCCCTGGGCAGCCTGTTTCAGTGCTCCATCACCCTTACAGTAAAGAAGTTTTTCCTCAGGTTGAAGTGGAACTTCCTGTTTTCCAGTTTGTGTCCATTGCCCCTTGTCCTATCACAAGACACCACTGAAAAGAGACTAGCACCTTCTTGGCTCACACCCTTCAGATATTTATAGACATTAATAAGGTCTCCTCTCAACCTTCTCTATTTCCAGACTAAGCAGCCCCGGGTCTCTCTGCCTTTCCTCATAAGACACACGTTCGAGTCCTTTAATCATCCTTGTAGCTCTCCCTGGGACACACTGGGGAGCCCAGAACTGGACACAATACTCCAGTTTATACAGCTCTGTTATGGTTGTCTTCTCAAAAGAATGGCTAAATGAGCTCTTATTAGTTTGTGGTAAGGCAGAGTAGGAGATTTTGGTGTATGTTTTAGACTTGGAGCCGAACAACATTCTGTCCCAATGCAACAAACAGAGATATAGCACAGTATTCAGAGACACACGTGTGAGGTGAATGTCAGCTTTGGAACAGGCAGTATTAGTGAAGGGGTAAGTAAAAGAAAGATCAGGAAACTCAAGAGATGGTTTTCTGATGTAAAATTTTGTGTGGCCACAGAGTCTAAATCCCTTATAGATCTGATGAAGAAAGATAAGGGTTTCTAGTGTAACTTACTGCAAGCAGCTGCCAAAAAGGCAGCAAGTAGGACATGGATGACTGTAGAGGATAGGCTACCCCTCTCTTTTCCTTTAGTTTTATTAATTCCATATGTTTCCTGTTACCAGAATCTGACAGTAACCAGAAACTCTTAAAGGAAAATGAGAAATATGAGGATCTGAAAGTGAAAGCCCAGAGGATGCAGGAGGAATACGAGAAACAATTGCACAATTTAGAAGAAAGCAAAAGCAGTGCTGTGAAGGAGCTAACAGAATCTTATGAGGCAAAACTCAAAAATAAATCAGTTCTGCTGGAAGAGGTAGGAAACCTGATTTGCAGTTTGGATTATTGGTGAAATTCATCTCCAAGTGTGATAAAATGTTGCCAAAGAAAGGAGAGATTGTCTCACTCCATGAAAATTCTAATCTGCCTGTAACCTTGGGGAAATATGTTGACAGGTAGAATAGTACTAAGGAAAGCCCAGCTGAGTTACCAACTTTTCTGGGCTACACAACTTGAGCAAGAAACATGCTAAGTTTAATATCCGTGGATATTCTCAGGTTCACCTCTCTTTCTCCTAGATGCAAGAATTCCTCCATTAATATGAGTTGTTATACATTTGCTGAAATTGAAGAAAGATTCAGTGACCTTGTTCTAGTGAAAAGATAACATTCCATTCCTGAGTCACAAAGTTCTTACCTGCATAATTTGGAGAACAAAGACATATCACAGTATCACAGTATCACAGTATCACTTAGATTGGAAAGGACCTCGAGGATCATCAAGTCCAACCTATCAACACAGACCCCATGACTAGACCATGGCACCAAGTGCCACGTCCAATCTCCCCTTGAACGCCTCCAGGGTCGATGACTCAACCACCTCCCTGGGCAACCCGTTCCAATGACGAATGACTCGCTCGGTGAAGAACTTCCTCCTCACCTCGAGTCTAAACCTCCCCTGGCGCAGCTTGAGACTGTGTCCCCTTGTTCTGGTGCTGGTTGCCTGGGAGAAGAAGCCAACCCCTTCCTGGCTACAACCACCTTTCAGGTAGTTGTAGAGGGCAATGAGGTCACCTCTGACCCTCCTCTTCTCCAGGCTAAACAATCCCAGCTCCCTCAGCCTCTCCTCATAGGGCTTGTGTTCAAGGCCTCTCACCAGCCTTGTTGCCCTTCTCTGGACATGCTCAAGTGTTTCGATGTCCTTCTTAAACTGAGGGGCCCAGAACTGGACACAGTACTCAAGGTGCGGCCTAACCAGAGCAGAGTACAGGGGCACAATGACCTCCCTGCTCCTGCTGGCCACACTATTCCTAATGCAGGCCAGGATGCTATTGGCCCTTCTGGCCACCTTGGCACACTGTTGGCTCATATTCAGGTGGCTGTCAATCAGCACACCCAGGTCCCTCTCTGTTTGGGAGCTCTCCAGCCACTCCGACCCCAGCCTATAGCTCTGCATGGGGTTGCCGTAGCCAAAGTGCAGCACTCAGCACTTGGACTTGTTGAATGCCATCCCATTGGACTCTGCCCATCTGTCCAGTCGGTCGAGGTCCCTCTGCAGAGCCTTTCTACCCTCTAACTGACTAACATCTGCCCCTAACTTTGTGTCATCTGCAAACTTGCTGATGACTGACTCTACCCCCTCATCCAGATCATTGATGAATATGTTGAAGAGGACAGGGCCCAGCACTGATCCCTGGGGGACACCACTAGTGACTGGCTGCCAGCTGGATGTGGCACCGTTCACTACCACTCTCTGGGCCCAGCCCTCCAGCCAGTTCCTGACCCAGCACAGAGTGTAATGGTCCAATCCACGGGCTGACAGCTTAGCCAGCAGTTTGCTGTGGGGGACGGTGTCAAAGGCCTTGATGAAGTCCAGGTAGACCACATCCACAGGCCTCTCCACATCCACCAGATGGGTCACCTGATCATAGAAGGAGATCAGGTTGGAGAGGCAGGACCTGCCCTTCCTAAATCCATGTTGGCTGGACCTGAGCCCTTGGCCATCCTTCAGGTGCGCAGTTATTGCCGCCAGGATAATCTGCTCCATCACTTTCCCTGGCACTGAGGTCAGGCTGACTGGCCTGTAGTTTCCAGGTTCCTCCATCCGACCCTTCTTGTGGATGGGGACCACATTGGCTCTGAGTACTCTGAGTACCACATATACTCTGAGTACTTCAAAAAATCCTGCACATTAAGGTCAAAGACAGCTCAGCAAAGGGCAGCCAGATAACTGATACTTAGATATCTAAGGTGAATAAATTCTATCAGCATTACTGTTTGCAGCCCTATGTTGCAATACCAATTTGGAAAGCATGTGAGGAATGAATGCAAGAGAGACATACAGAGACTAATGCAAACCTCAGTGGTTTTGTTGGTCATAACTGATCAGAAAGTGCAATTTTAAGAGATCTTCTCAAGTGTTACTCACATTTGTGTTTTCTGCTGCTGGAACAAGTTTGCTGACGCTAGTCTTTGGGCCAGGTTCCTAACCTGAAGCATCCAAACCTGAAGAAGAGGGTGTTTTTCAAAAAATATTTTATGTTTGCCTTAACAATTTTGAAAGTTACTTTAATCCCCTAAGAACATATTACCTTAAATGTCATTGCTGCAGTTGAAGATCCACTAAATGTAGATCTTCCCAGGAGAAACAAAGTCACACATAAAGAATTCCCCATTTCTTTATCAGACTCTTATTTTCTTAATATTTACTTTCCCTAACTGTAGGCAAAGGAGGATATGAGGGAGCAGCTCCAAGCACAGGAAGAAATTATAAAACAAATGGAAGAAGATGGAGACCAAGAAATTCTGGAAATCAAAGTCAAGTATCAAAGATGGCTTATGGAAGAAAAGGAGTCAAACCACCAACTGAAGGGAGAAATAGGAATCATGACTAAAAGGGTATCTCTTATTCTGTGATGGGATCAGACCTGCACATGGCTGGCCGAGGATTAAATGTGATTAATGGCATGTTAACATAACTTAATTTAGTCTATAAATAGGTGGCATTTCATATGAGAACAGTAGCCCCTTCTTACATTAATTGGAACGTTTTAGAATATTTGAGCAGAAGAAGAACCTGTGTGCTGATTGTATTGCTGATATGATTAGAGATAGAAGAGGTGTGGGGTTTTCAGTGCACTTTCTTTTCTCTTATGTATTTTCAAATTATAAGTAATATTCTAGGATGGGACAGAAATGAAATTTGGGGTTTTTTTACAAGATCTAATGCATTGTGCTTTTTTAGGAAAATACTTCTACTGCTTCATCCAATGCAGTAAACACTTGTGTTTTGTATGCATCGTAATTATTAATTTGTTTTACTGGGATTTTTAAAGAGGCATAAAGCCTTTCAGCTCTTTTACTCAATGCGTACTACAGTTACCTAAGGGTGGTAGAGGTACATGTTTTCAATTTCTTCAGAATCTACCTGGAGACAAAGCATCTCTTTCTCCATACACTCTATTATTATGGTACTGTTTTGAGTTCTCTTGTCTTTCAGACACAAGGGATTTTCTTCATGGGTCCTCACAGTTTGACCAGCACCATTCCTTCTTTGCAGCTTTCTCGGTTTCACAGATCTCAGTACTGAGATGGGGATTTTGAGGGTACCCAAGAGCTATAACAGGGCACCCTTCCAGTCTACTTTTGACATCTTAGAGAAGTATAACAAGTGATCATGTTAAAATAATTTTCCATGGCTTGAATGTTATTTGAAGCTGATGCTCAGGTGTAATACCCATACTCTTCTTACTTGCAAATTTCTTGTAACACAGTGAGCATTTTATCAGAATATACAGAAAATGCAAAAAAATGAGTATTCAACCCACTTTTGAGTTACAGGTATTTAAGTGATGTGATCCTTTATCTTATCTTAGTTTGATATTACATATCCCACAATGTCTACAAGGTATTTTACAGAGTAGGATGGCTCAGTTATGTGCAACCTTTGGAGCCTGTTAAGTTCTTACTTGTTTGCCTTTCTAGTTGAATAACTTACAGGACAAGCTCGCAGAGCGAAACAGGGACGCTGAGAAAATGAGACAGGAACAACAGATGCTGGAAGGCATCATTAAGTCACTAGAGCAGGACATCTTGACACTGAAGACAGAGATTCAAGAGAGAGACAACATTGTCCAAGACAAGGTGAGAAACTGGACAATTAACTGAGATCAAAGTCACCCTCCCTGAACTTTATACAAGTCTTTATTTCAATAGCATTGCCTTGTGATAAGATCACAGGACCAGAAACTCAGTTTTAACTTAAAGAATTTGCAATGTTTAGTTTGGTATTTTAGTTTTCAGTTGACATTCTAAACTTTTCTTGGGGGGTCTCATGCTGAATGTATTGAGTTTCTCATCCCCTCTTCTGGGATCTGTAGATGGCTCTTTCCAATATTTGCCCCCTCCTTCCCACTCAATCTGTGTAGACATGCAACTAAAGGTCAGCCTTCCACTAGATCTGTGGTGACTGCTGGTTCCACCTCTGCCACATTTGTGCCTTGTCCTGGCAATCTGTTTTGAGAGTGCTGTGTCTGAATCAGATCTATCTATTTCTCCCAGGAGAAGCAGATACATGACCTAAAAAAGAAAAATCAGGAACTGGGGAAGTTGAAGATCATACTGAATGAAAAAACAGAAGAGTTTATGAAGCAAATAGAGTCACGTGAAAATGATATTAGAACAATGAAGGAGCAGATCCGTGAGGTGACTCTCTCATTTGACCTTTGCTTCTAAGCCTTTTGTCTGAATACAAAGATGACCTGGCAAGTCCCATGGAATGACTCCACCCTGTTTGTTCATTGACTTCTTTCAAGGATGCACAGCACTGATTCAATATCTTTACAGCTAATAAAAACATTTGTACACAATAGCTACCCTTTAATTTTCTATCATGTGCTACCAATTATCAACACAGTTATTTAAGTTTCTGATTCAGTATTTAATTGTAGACCTTGATAATACCAGTTTTGCTTAAAATTAGATCCTGTCCTTATGTGGTTGCCCTCCACACACCCTGCAGAGTTTGCAAGATACTGCCTTTACTGACCTGCAGGAACAGAAAGTTGCACAGAAAAGTTGCACATTTATGCATCCATACCTCTGTTTAGGGATTAGGTGTTACTGTTCGTCACCTAATCCATGGAAAATTTCCATGTATTCATACTTAGCTTGCAGCAAATTCACTGGGGCAACTTCTTTATGCTATAAACTTACTGTGATGTCCCCATAGATGTACCTTTAGCTCAGTCAAATTAGGGCTATAGTGACATAGCTTATCAGTAACCCATTAGTTTTCACAAGACTGATTATTCTGAACAAAAGCCTTTAAAATAAAAAAAACTAATGAACAACATCAGACTAGCATGAAAGCCCTGTTCACTCTTTTGGTCACCATCTTGTGCCAATAAATGCTGTAGAAACCTTACGGCTTTTTGCCCTGTGTTCTTTCTACACGTGTGCTTTTCAGTGCATTTGCTTCTTTTCAGCATCAGGTTCTTCTTAATGTTGCACTTACTCTTTCCACTATTGGCTGTTCATTTCCATCTCACCTATTTTTATTCGGATGGAACAGTAAAGCCCCAGTTCAACTCAAGGAAATGAAGGGGTATCACATTATTTAAGTTCCTGCTAACTTGAAAGGGAGTTGAAAATCTGTTTTTGTGTTTTCTGTATATTCTGACAGAGGGCAGTGTTGTGCTGACTTTTTTCATGTTGCAATTCAACCTGAAGGGGAGATCTGCACTCTAAAGGCTAATTCTAATCGCTGGTTTTCCTGTTATGTGTTGTTTTTTCATGTCTCCTTTTAATCCTGATTTCCTCCTCCTGTTTCCTTTCAGATGGAGCGGGAAAAGGAGCAATTGCACAAGGAAACCACACAGTTGAAGCTGAACATCACACAAATGCGGCAGAAACTAAAGGCAATGGAGCATGAGATGCAAAGACAGAGGGAGAGGGTACGGAGTACAACCACATAATTAAATTTGTGGGGAAGGAACGCTGCAAAAGCATTAATCTGAGCAAGTGGGTATTTCAGCGAGACTGTGTCCAAGGATCAGGAGTCTCTGGTCAATGGGGACAAAGACAGAAAACTTCCAAGCTTGCAACCAGGGTTACAGAGTTAATATTTTCTTAAACAAATCTATTTATTTATGTGGCAGTTTGTCCAACCAACACATATTCTACTGGGTTTAACAGATCAGTGAAACAAGTGTTTAAATGACTACCCCTTTCCTGCCCAAGCTTGAAATCAGGAGACACTTGGCCTGAACAGGATCAGCACATAAGCTACCACCTATGTAGGCATTTGCAGGGTTAAGAGTGGGCTTATTAATGGAGAAGATAGGGATCTGTTGTGTTTGACAACAAGCCTGTTGAGCACAAGGGAGGAAAAGGGACTGAAAGTGAAGGTGAATGAGCTTAGCAGGCAGTGCAGGAATGATGGAGCAGGTAGAGAGACCTGAAAGAAGCCATGTAGAGGATGAGAAGGCAATCTTGACATGAAATCATTGAGTTGTGCATATATGTTTTGTCCCTCATTAATTGTCTGTGCTGTTTCTAAATAAGATTATAGGTTGTTTGGGAAAGAACAGTGAGGGGTAGCATTTGTGATAAGCCACTGGTTTAAAGGTGAGATCTCTGGATGCTGGCACTTACTTTACCTAATGCAAGTATCCTGGATTATAATTACTGCTAAAACTTAGCATTGTTCTTCAAAATGTAGTGCTCACATCCCTAGCAGATTCTTTTATGATTTATGGAGTTTTTTAACTTAAATGAAAGTAAAGTACATGTGAGCTTTCACTAGACCTTCTAAAAAAGTGCATGATAGAGTGCTCTGATGAGCCAAATAAGAATGTACCTAATTCATTCTTGCAGAAACAAAATATGGAAACTCTTGTCAGCCGATTTAAAACAGATCTTCATAATTGTGTGGGCTTCATTCAGGATTCAAAAAAAATGAAGAATGAGATCCGTGAGCTCTACACCAAGTATGTGCAGCAATCAGACCTGGTGAGTCAGGGCCTTTGGCTTCTGTTTGCAGATTAATTTTTCCGGTAGTCTAATTACTGAGGCAAAGTGCTGTGCCCCCTCAGGCGGAGACTGAACCAGTAGACATAGATTTGCAGCAGGAGTACATGAGACAGCAAGAGTACCTCGAGAGGAATTTGACAGCTTTAAAAAAGGCAAGGGTGAAGGATCAAGAAATCCACCAAGCTGCTTATAGGCGCATCCTGCAGGTAATAAGCCTTTTCCTTATGGTATAGAGAGGAAGAAAGAAGCAGCTGCACAAAGGAGACTTTAGTAGCCTTACCAATATAGTTTCTTAGGACTTTGAAGTAGTTTTGGGTTGATCTCTGACAGAAATTCCTACATTTTTCAAGTACTTATGTTCAAGAATAATATTCCTTGAGCTACCGAAGTTCTATAATTTTCTGGACAAAAAGAGCAAAATCTCTGAAGTCATAAATTGTTTTACAGATACTTTTGTTTATCTCCCACTCCCTAGTGTAAAAGGATCTTGGGAATCTCTGCTGCACAGCTATTTTTTTAATCAATTGATGTACTTATTTTTTATTTCAAACGGTATTTATCATTGCTATCATAATCAGTTTGCACCTGAGTGCCATGCTGTACTTGCTCTGTGGTAGTGTTTAGGAGGTAATTTTGAAGGAGGGGAATTAAAAAAAATTACTTTCTGTGGCAATATAGTCCCGTGCCTACTGGTCTGAAGTCAGAAGAACTTCCTGCTTTTCACATTCAGGTAATTCAGGGAATTTCAGAAACACATGATGAATATACCTGCTAGTGCCAAGTTTGTTTGCTCAGAATCCTTGTTCCTCACACAGCAAGGTAAACCTGTGACTGCAGGCATGAAAGATACAAATTGTTTTCATCTGGAGTGAGAGGAACTAAAGCTCCACACCAAAGGTCCTTGATGAGTACAGCTCTTGTACAGTCTCTTCTCAGCATGATCTCCTTCCACTCAGTCACCGTTTCCTTTTGCCCTCAGTAGTCCTTTCTTCATTGTCAATTTATTATGCTTCCTCAGAATCATTAGAACTCTGTCCTCCCCTAAATCAACTTTATTTTCTATTTATTCATAGAGTTTCTTCAGGCTTAGGAAGCTGAAAGCTTCTTCCCTGGACCTGTTTTAATGTTTTTAATCCTTTTGCAAGTTAGACGTTTCCTTTTGCCCAAACAGTTTCAGAAAATAACCTGAAGAATTTTCTTGCTGGAATACGGTGACAGATTGTGCTCATAAGGATAATACTTGATGTCTTGGATCAGTATGCCTAATATGAAATGATGATTAAAACTGAATTAATAAAACATCTGGAAGATGAAGATATCAAAGGTTACAACCAGCCTGGTTTCTTCAAAGAAAAAGCAGTTCTCTGAATTATAGTTGATAAATGAGACTTCGCAGGCAGGAGGAATTATCATGGTCTTTCAGTCCTTCACAGGGACCTTTTAAGACTAGTTTAGTCAAATTTCTGACAGAACTTGCTTTGAAAAAGTAAATGACATCTTGATGGCCTTCTGCCTCTGTATTTCTATTATTCCTCAGTTATGCTTACATTTTCAGAGCTGTACATTCCTCTGAGTGATTTTTCATAGGTACATTCTACTATTGACTGCTTCAACAGATGATTAGAACTCTCTGATAATTTTAATTATTCTTACTAATTGGCAAGTTGCTTATCATTGGTCTATTCATTTTCTTTCCAGCCTTCTGTGTTGTAATGACTTCATTGTCACTTGCATGCATAAAACCAGACACTGATAAATTATCTTGAAGTAACGCTGCTTGAAATGAAGCATCTATAGGAGGATCTCTTCTATAATCTGCTCTACCTATCTTTGACAGCCATCACTGTAGAGATTTCCTAGGCTGTAGATTGCATCCCAACATCATGTTCAGTTGTACCCAATGGCCTCATCCTCCATGCATCTGACAATCCCTTTTCTGAAGCAATGGATCTGGTGCCACAACATCCCATGAAAATGAGTTTTACCATAAACATTTATTTTAGTCCACTGCACTCACGTGCTGGCTTTCTGTCAGAATGCAAAGATAGTCTTAAAAGCCAATCTCTCTGGGTAGCATGTCTTTTCAGACAAATACTATCAGTGGCAACCAGCAGCCTTTTAACATCCAGCAAACCAAGATACTAGATATTATACTAATAGACTAAAAGCAAATTATTCATTTGATAGCAGCATTCAACCACTTGGAGTGAACTTATGAAGATGTTCATGCCTAAGGTACACCTAAACAGAAATGCTGTGACCTAACCCTGAAAGCTGATCAAAAGAAAATTACCTTGACCGATTCTTGGAAGTTATTGTCTTCATGTGTTCCTCAGCAATTACATTTCATCTGCTTAAAGACTTGAATTAAGCAAGTTGGAGTTAACAAAATACTATGGTTTCAGAGCAGGCTGCCTGAGCTCACCAACTCATCCTACACTGTTTACAAAGGCCTGCAGTGACAGGACCAGGGACAATAGTTTCAAACTAGAGAACTGTAGATTTAGATTGGATGTTAGGAACAAATTCTTTACCATGAGGGCAGTGGAACACTGAAATGGGTTGCTAAGGCCCCATCCCTGGAGATATTCAAGGTGAAGCTTGACAGGGCTCTGCACAGCCTGATCTAGTGGAGGAGGATGCCCCTGATTAGTGCAGAGGGGGTTGGCCCCAACTATATGAAGATACATATTGCTGAGCCAGATAGTATCTGTGCTTTCCCTCATAGACATATTGTTTTTGCAGGAAAATGTGAGTCTCATTAAGGATATCAATGACTTGCGGCAAGAACTGAAGGTGGCCCAGAGCCAGGTACATGACCTCCGGTCAACACTAAAATTAGCCAAGAAAAAACAAGCCATTCAAGACACAGGTGAATAGTACTTCTTGTATGTTTTCTCTATTGTCAGTGCTCCTTCCATAAGGCCTTTTTGTCTTTGGTGAACAATTCTGTTACTGTCTGTACATCATTCCAGCTTCTCTGTCTGGTGCTACCTGTTATATTGCAACATTAGTTGTAGAGGGTGCTAAATACTGCAGAATCCTACTGCATAACTCTATTCCTTCAGCTCTGCAAAATGCCTTTTCTTGTTCATGCTGAAGAACTGTGTGAGCTGAATCTTTGTTACTCTGCTCTGTCCTCTCTGATTTTATCTTCTAGCTCCTGCCAGTGAAGTGCTGTCCAGCCCAGCTGTCTTAAGGCTGAATGCAGAGAAGGAAAGTGAGAAAATCATAGAAATGCAGCAGCTAGAAATTCAATACCTGCGAAGCCAAATCCAGGAGAAGAGTAAGTCCCTGGAGTTCTCTTAATCAGAGATCTTCCTAAGCTGAATCCGGAAAGAAGCCAAAAGACACAATAAGGATGTGACCTGGTTAAAGGAAACCTTACATTATTATATTCTCCTGGCAAGATCAGAAATGCAACAGTGTAGATTAGACTTCCATGATCCTTTACTCTTCCACCAGAAACCTATATGCAGCACTCACTGCTCTGAACACAACACTCCCTTCTACTTCCGTGGAATCTGTGCTTTCTTTGGTTTATGAGTGAAGAAGAAAAAAAATAAATCTGTGTTCATGCAAGACTGATCTTTGTGCCTTCATGCTAGGGCAGATATGCACCTTTCTCTTGAAAAATAGTATGTCCTAGGTCATAAGAGCTCATAAAACTCTGTAAGCCTTCTCAGCTATCATTTTAGTTTGCTATCATTGTGCTGCAAATGTCAACATCTTGTATTTTCCAGTATTGAACTGCCTGTGTCCATGCAAGAGATTACCTGCATTTAAGACAGATCTCCATGTTATTCCCAGCAAGTATCTGGTCACAGACTAAAAATCAACCTTGGCAGAGCAACCTTTGACTAGGTGTCAAGGACACCTGAGCTAGAGCCCTTACTCAAGCCTTTGCCTCTTATCTAGAGATGTGTTATCTCATCTCTCAGCAGGACAAAAGAACAGCCCAGTTTCAAGCTCTGAAATCTGCAATAAAGTCCATGCTTTATGTTGTAACTCTCCTATAACTTTGATAAATTAATCTTTGCTGCTTGTCCCCCCAACATTGCAATCCCTTTAGTTCAGTTTTTCAGTGAAATCCTTTTAAAAAGTCACTTTTCAAATTACTTATGTATAAAGAAAGGCAGACAGTAATCCATTTAATTGTGAGGAGGTCAAAAGTAAATTCTTCATCCTTTCTTGTCAGTGCCCAACGCTCTCTCATTGTGGAGTACTTCACATACATCAGAAGTCTAAGCATAGAACTACATATATGGTATTAGAGCAGTCAGTACATCAATGTTTCTATTTCCTATCCTGAATTGTAGAGAAGTGATGAATGCTTTCTACAGATTTAAAATAATATTGTACAGAAGACGGTGGTGCCAAGGCTGGATAGCATGTAGCTATTATTATGGTTACGGATACTAGACTCATTTCTAGGCTAACATCATGGCAAAACAGATGGCTCCACAAGCTCCCATGACCTGGAAGACCTCAGTTGACTGCTTTGTCCATGAATGTGGAGCTAAGTTTCTTCAGTCTTGCTTTCTTCTTAATTTGCAGGAGGACCTTATGATAGAATTGGCCTGTTAATGTGGTAGCTTAACACCCCTTCTTTCTTCCCCTCTTCCCATATAATCATCTTGATACTTCCTGTGCAGAAAGAGGATGTAATTAATGTAATTAGCAAATATTTCAGAAACTAGTTCCTTCTTAAATGTTCAGAACACACCCATTTTAATTTGCTAGACTCCCATGTGGTATAATTTTCACCTCTGTCAGAATAAATTGAGTGGTAGAAGCCACTGCTTTAATAGATGTGGTTTAGAGAAATGGAATCGATCTTTCTGAAAAAAAGAACCTTGTCCTAGTAAGAGGAAGAAGCATATGGAAGTGAAGAATTATTTCTAACTAGTGATTAATATGCATAAACTATGCCCTTGTGTCACCCCCTTTATAGAGATTTTAAAGGCAATACAAGGCCTGTCAGCTGAAGCCTCTGTAGATAGCTGGCAAACTAGGTTCAAGAAGATTTTGAACTTGATCTTAGTGGGTAAGAAGGAGCTAAAACATTGTTTGTAAGGGAGACCATTAAAAGTCAGGCACAGCAGAGTGTTACAGCTGATGTTGATCAGAGACCTGCTGGAATCAAAATAAGATGTATGAGCCCCTTCCGCCCTGGGCAAACTACACCAAGGTCAATCTCCCAGGCATGTGCTGCAGAAATGTTTTCAGAATTAAGTTGTAATTAGGTTATGGTTTTGTATGCTAATGGTCTTACGAATTGTCTCAAGGGGCAAAGACACTTTCTGCTTTCTCTCTTGGTCTGCTTTGTCTGTTTCTCTTCTTGGTACCTCTCTAAAGGAACTGTTACGCATCTCATGCTCTTGTAAAATAACAGCTCACTTTTTAAAGTGAATATATGACTACCTCTAAAGCTGAATAAGGTTTCCCCTTGGATGATGTGTTTGTTAACTGGCCTAACTAAAGCATAGGGGTTTCTGAGTGGTAGCAAGTTCATTGTTCAAGGGTGCTTGTACAGAGAAAGCTGCCACATCCTAGTTGTTTTAGGTTTGGGACAACCACTGGACAGATTATATTTTGCAAGTTTTTAAAGACCTGTCAGATTTTACTCACCCAATTTCTTGAAGCTCCCATACTAATTGCTGTCTGTTGTATTAGCATATCTCAAAGCCTCCCTTCTCACAGCCTGCTAAAAAAACTGGGATGCAATTTAAAAACTGAGCCTCCCTTTGTATTAGTCAGGCAAGAGCTGTTGTTCAGCCCCGTTCTCTTCTTCCTATGTCCCCCAGGAGATTTTTGAGCTGCTGAGACTCACAGTATTGATCCCCTCTGCTGTCATTAAACCCAGACACAAAGGAGCAGGCATGCACTCAGTTTGAGAGTCTCATGCCCATGCTGACTGCAATATTCTTGCTACTCCCTTTTTTTTCTCTTCCTTTCTCAAATCAGTGTTTTCATGTGTCCCTAACTCCTTTCAAAGTGGTCACCTTTTTCTTTCAGTTAGTCTTTTGTGCTCTTCTGGTGCGACTCTACTGATGCAGGATGGGGAGATGGGAGGAGGGGAACGGGGTTGTGGTGCTACTGTAGCTGCCTGGGAATGGGGGGATGGCACCACAATGACATCCTGCCTGACTTAAGTGCCTGCTTGGCCTAATGCCATACAAAGATCCAGTCCTGATGTGATCAGATGGCCCTAGCCTATAAAGTACTGCAGGAGCTGTATCATTTAATAGCAAATACTTGCTGATTGTGGCAAACTGTCCCTAGGGCTGCCAACCTGGCTGCAGGTTTCCTCTCACCTGCTGCCTGGGAGCTGCTCCCTGGCTCTGGCACCCTCCACCACCTGGGAGGAAATGAACCGCCTTCCAGGATCGTTGCAGGGCCGGATCCTGCCCGGGAAGGGAGGGGTAGTGCCTGCACGCCAGCGCGGCTCTGGAGCCTCTCCAAGGCCGGCAGCAGGTTCGCTGAGCCACCACCCTGCTGGGGAATGCACCTGCCCAGGCGAGAGGTGAGAGCCTGCAGCCTGTTGTAGGCGCTGCCCACTCCGCACCAGGAAGGGCAGCTGGCAGGAACACCTGTTTCTTGGCAGGCAGTTCCCAGAGGAAGAGAAGAGATCTTCCCTGTGAGCTCCCTCCTTAGCTCGATCCAGGTGCAGGAAAGCCAGGAAGAACCACTGCTGCCAGCCAGGAGCAGGGAGCAGCGTTGGGCAGCATCTCTGCAGGTGAGTGAGTCCTGCTCTCTGGGACTGTGTGTGTGTGGGAAGGGATGTACCTCATCAATACCTGCTGGCACGTCTAGGGGCTGCTTCACAAATACTTCTGAAGAGATCCTGCCTCTCGCCTCCATTTCTTCCTTGTGCCATCGTGTTTGATCTTTGCACTTAAGGCTTGGGAGTTCCTTGTTCCTTCAGGACTCCCAGGCTCCCTCAGTGGAGGTGCATCAGGACAGGCTTTGTGAGGCCGGGATGATGGATGTCTGTTACACATACAGAGAGGAAAGGGAACATGAAATTTTATAATGGAGCGGGCATGCTCATCCACCTTCCTTACCCCCAGAGCTTCCAGGCTTGTTGAAAGGAAGGGACAGTCCACCATCATCCAGGGTTTCCCTAAGGCTTCCCAAACGATATCTGGTGGCAGGAGCACTACTGGGATAGATGCTTGCTTTTGGGAAAGCAGCAGGGCAGAGAATGTGGTCTCTCCTAGGCAGTGTAAGTTTGCTTGGACTTTGAGCAGCTACAGAAAAGAGGAGCATTAGAAATTGGTGGTTGATGTAGCAGCCAAAAGAACATGGATCTCTTGCTAGGATTTTGCATGAGAGATGCCACATTAAAGTGCCATTACTCCCCAACAAGTTCCTCTATCCCCACTCACGAGTCTTTAGGAGAAGAGAGGAGACCTTCTCAAGTGTCCCAGGGCAGCAGCATACCTGCTCCCTGGAGCACAAACACCTTGAGCACTGCAACATTAAGAGCTTTTGATTTGTATATTAGCAGAGTTCAGGCATAAAAGAAGATACCTGAGCTTCATTCTCTTTAAGCCTACTAGGCAGCTAGAATAGAATAAGCTTAGGAAGCATTTCTTTACTAAGAGAGTGGTCATTCAGTCCCTTATTTGTCAGCCAGCTGGACTAGATGCTTGGTTTAGATCCCTTCCAACTGAAATATAGAATAGAAATAGAAAGAAATAAAAACAGAATTAAAGAAATAGAAATAGGACTATTTCAGCTGGAAGGGACCTACAGCAATTCACAGCTGACCAAAAGTTAAAGCATGTTGTTAAAGGCATTGTCCAAATATCTCTTAAACACTGATAAGCTTGGGGCATTAACCACATCTGTAGGAAGCCTGTTCCAGTGTTTGGCCACCCTCTTGGTAACGAATGCTTCCTAAAGCATTAAACGTGGAAAAAATATGTGAAAGGATGGAGAAATATTTATGCCTATTCTGGACTACAGGTTTCTGTGAGGCACAGAGTGGTAGCAGGTCCATCCCAAGCAGACTATGGCCAGACCTGGCCAAGGAGCAAATAAGCTGTGATGAACTGGAGAAGCAGAGAATGGAGATGGCTTGTATCTGGGCTGGATTGTGAGGCTTTGTCGGTTCTCATCTAGATGCAAAGCATTTTATGTACTGTTATTTTACATCAAAACTTGCTGGTCTCTATGATGCTCACAAAGCTCAAACAGAATCATAGAATGCATCAGGTTGGAAGGAACCCTCAAAGGTCATCTTGTCCAACCTACCTGCAGTGAGCAGGGACACCTCCAACTAGATCAGGTTGCTCGGGTTATATACCAACATGAAAACCTTACAAGGCTGAAAGCATTCCGGGGACCTGTCCTACCTTCAGGCTTCCCTTCCTGAAAGCTGTGGGTAAGCAGTGTCAGTGTCTCATGGTTTGGGGAAAGGAGGGAAGTGAGGCGTATTTCAGCAGCTGAGTTGTATGTGGCTCTGAAATTAGTGTGTTCATTAACGTATGGTCTGTGGACCCTCTGTCAGGTATCAGACAGGCAGATGTAAAAAGTCTATAAGCAAATAAATGAATGATGCACATATAATTCCCAGGCAATCAGCAGCTGTGCATCTCCCACACCTGCAGCCAGGATTGTCCAGAAATCAGTTCATGATGACCTTCAATTTCTACTTAAATGTTGTCACACAGGGGGGGGAAGGAAAACCACGAACATTTTTGTTTTCCTGCATTCCTGGTGCTTTTCTGCTTTTCCTTCCCAGCTGCCAACCAGCCCTGTGGAAGGACAGCCTGTCAATTTTTTCCTGACGTGACCTTCAGTCAGACAGTATTGTGTGGCTGGGCTGGTCCTTTCCTCTTCCCTTGCATACAAAGTACTGAAGGTACTGGGTTCAGTAGTAAGTAGATTAATGACCTGTGAAACACATTATCAAAGGAGCTTATCTGATGGGCTAACTGGCTTAAGCTCCAAAAAGGTCCGTGTTATGGTCTATCCCAGACCAAAGAGCTACAGAAGGGGCACTTGCTGTGGAAGGTCTGTCCTTCTCATTCATGGCAGAGCAGGAATTCACAACCCTTCCTTCCTTTCCTGCGCAAAGCAATATGCTGCACAATGCCAAGAAATCAGATTCAGAAATCACAGTTGCTGTGAGATGTAGCTCCATCCCTTCTCCAAAGAGTGGTGTGACAGCCCAGCATAGGGCTGCTTTGGTTTACCATATGAAGACAGTCAGACTTTTGTTAAGATGGTGGAAGGCAATGCGCCCATACTGAGGAACAGGAGCCTGTAGTTAGATTTAAGGAAAAATTCATTAGTGGTGAGCATGGTTAAACACTGGAATGATCCCAGAAGGGAGGTGGATCCTCCATCCTTGGCAGTATCTAGTATCTGAGTGGCTGGGGCCCTGAGATACTCAGTCTGACTTTGAGGTTAACTCCACTTCAAGCAGGTAGGTGGACCACTTGCCTTCACAAGCTCCAATCCCACCTGAATGATTCTGTACTTCTAAGAGTAAAAACATTGTTATTAGCAGCACAAACCTCCATGGTTTAGAGAAGCCCAAGCAAGTGTGGATGCTTATAGAGCAAAATATTATCTTCCCTGAATATTTTCAAACAGACACAAAGAAACATGGAGGCATACTTCAGTTGAAGCCTTCACCTCACCAAATAATTTTTTTACTAGAGTACCTGCTCACAGAGGTCACACCTTATTTTTTTCTGCAGCCAAGTGCTTTATCTTGCTCCCTGACCATCTTTTCACCAAATCAAAGTGTTTTTCAAAGTAACATGAGACACAGTGTTGTAGCTTGATTTTTGGCTGGATTTTCCCTCGTTGTCATTTATGCTGTTGTGGGTTTTTTTGCATTCTGTTTAACTCACAACTTGTATGTGCAGCTTCAGTCAAGCAGCAGAAGGCTCCACTTTAGAGTTCTCCGTGTTTAATGGGGTTTTTTTCAGTCCAAAATCTCAATCTAATCTACAAACATGCTATCTACTAGACTCACCCATTCACTGGTAAGAAGATAAGGCACCTCTATGCTTAGAGAAGGCAAGGCAGGAGGAAGCAATACACCAGCACTGAGTTGGTCTGCACAGGACAGGGAAATGTCTCCAGGTTCAACATTTTCTCACCCTTCTATTTTGAAAGTGCTCCATGACTTCCTCACCGTCTCAAGGACCTATGCTCTGGGCACATGCACAGGGTATCTCCTGCCTCATGCAGAAGGAAGTGGGTCCCAGCAGGCACAAATCAGCATACTCAGCCACAGCTTCTTTACTCTCTAGTCAGTGCTTTCTGATGATTGTTCTGGCCTTAGCCAGGAACTGCAGCTTTCCCATAGGCTTCTAGGCAAGTGTACCCTCTGGAGCCTAGGTTTCTGTGTCCCAGCCCACTGTCTGCCCAGGAAGCTGTGCAGGGGGATAGCTCTGTGCACAGCTCACAGTGCCATGGGCCTGAAAACCCACAGTGGTTACAGACTTCCTGGACACGTGCTGCCAGCTGGCAGTATGCCCAGAGCCACGTCCAAAGTGACTTCATGCTCCATCACAGCCGGGGAGTGACTCAGGAGGAGCTTGGCCTGATACTGTCAGGCAGTGTCTGGTTCAGGCACCCCACACACACTATTGTCCTCCCTCTCCCCTCACCCTACTTTGGCCTGTTCCCAATGGAGGAGGATTCTGAAGTGTTTGCTGGTAGCAAGAGTATTGTAATATGTGATCTGTGGAGACTGTCTGAGGACAGGGAGAGCTACAGGAGGAAAGATCCCTGGTGTGTGCAGAGCTGCTGTGTGTGGAGGTCATAAACCTTCCCCACCCATTCATAACAAGCCCAGGGTCACAGAGCAATGCAGAGCAGGGTACAAAGACTAACAGAGAGTGTTTGGCATGAGCTGATGGGCTCCTGGAGAGCCATTTCTAGCAGGCAGGGCTCTGCATTGTTGTCCCCCTGCTTGGGAGAAGTGGCACAGCTCTGACACAGGGTTTTTGCATCAGTTCCTGTCCCTGTCCTGCTCCTGCAAGACTGTGAGCAGTCTGTTTATGTGTGCCCTTGACAGTTGAGCATGCATTATCCTGCCTGCAAGATGATCAGGGAGGCAGGCTGTGGGTCTTCAGGGTCTGCCCCATATCCTCAAGGGCTAAGCCATACCTGCAATACTGTCCTCCCCAACATCTCTCCTTGCTTTGGGTACTAACTGTGCTGAAGGGTCCTTCTGGTGCTATGGGACCAGTTGGAGCATTCACATGCTGAGGCAGGATGTTATGTGAGAGAAATGCAAGTCGTTTTCACTCATTGTAAAACTACTCAGAGACTCCACAGTACTGAGTGGTCAGGACACTGGGGAGGTGATGAGCCCATGAAGCTGGCCTGCAGGTTGAGATAAGGCACTGTGTTGAGCGAAGGTTAGCGAAGCACAGCACCATGGAGCTTGTCTGCATGCTGCAGCCACTGCTACTCTTCCCCTGATCCCCTCCTTCAGTGGTGAACTACTTCAAGGACCAGCACGGGAGAGCAAATTTGTAGGGTGCCAGGTCCCAGCCATCTGGGAACTCTTTCCAGGGAAGTGCTGAGACCACTGGAGATGTAAGCATCATATTTCTGTAAGGAACTTGGGAAGGGGAATCACTGGCAGCACAGGGCTGAGATCATGCAGCAAGGGCAGTTTTCACTCTTCCAGTGACTGGACTGGAAGGGTTAAACCCCAGTCCTGACCCCCACTTCCCGCTGTCACTCCAGGCAGCAGAGCCAGTTGGTGACAAGAGGCTGATGCTGATGAGGGAGCATGTGAAGTCAGAGCTGTGAATGGGGCTTTATCCCAGGAGTTGCCTGCCTCTGCTCGGTCCGTGGTTCCTGCCCTGCTGCCAGCAACAGCTGCAGGCAGAGTCCTGTGGGCAGTGATGTGCCAGTAGCCGCTGAGCTGGACACATGGGGCTGGGGAGCAGAAGACTTGCCCTTCAGACAGGCTGAAGTCTTCTTGCAGTGCATGGAGGTTTCCCGGGAAGATGTGTGTGGCTGATCTGTGCTCCAGTGCCTGGGGGTTTTGCAAGGAAGGCAGGGGAAGGTTTGCAGACCAGCTTGGAGCAACCAAGACCCAGAGCTGGGCGGGGGATTGCTTGGTACAGAGGAGCAGGGTCTCTGTTTAATGATGTCTTCTTGATTCTTTCAGATGAAAGACACAGGAAAGGAAGGACACAGCCTTCGTTTTTACCTTGTGGTACTGCTCTGGGAGTGCTCCACTATGTGATGCAGCTCTGTCTGGGGAGTGGGCTCCGCCCCAGTGTATGGACCATAACTCTCCAGGCGGCACTGCTGCATAAGGGAGCTCCACCAGACTCTAAAGAATGAGTGGGAACCATCCCCACTTGAGGAATGCAGCTGCCTTCATAACCGCTGTTGTCTTGATGCTCCAGTCAACTGCAAGGGTGTAGATTCATCTGTGCAACCACCACACTGTGCCTTCCACACCAGCTACCCACCATGCCAGAGCTGGCAGAGCTGAGCAGCCCCCGCACTCCAGCAGATGCAAACCACATCCAGAGGAACATCTTGGAGGAGCATGTGGAGCTCTGGTGGTTCCAGGACCCCAAGAAGTCAATCTTGTGCTATGGGGTGGCTGTGGTGCTGATCCTGGCATGTGGGATCGGGGGCATCATCTTGCTGTACAGCACCAGCAGCCGGTCTGGGGAGTGGAGGCTGGCAGTAGGCACCACACTCTGCCTCCTGGCCCTGCTTGTGCTACTGAAGCAGCTGCTGAGTTCTGCAATCCAAGACATGAACTGCATCCGCAGCCGGGATCAGATTGAGCTCCTGAAGAGTGGGGGCTTCTCAGACTGCTTAGTGCTGCTGGTCAGTGCAGTGGTGCTGCTGGTTTGTGGGATTGTGCTCACCACCCTCTCCACCACGACCATGCAGCTCAGTCCTGCACGGCCGCTGGCCAGCATGTTCATCAGCGGGGTTGTCCTCCTAACTGCTGGTGGCGCCATCCTCCTCTGCTTGCTGCTCTACCTGCTCTGCACCTCCTGCCGCCCGGCGGCTCCCCGGAGCCTGGAAGCTGGTGAGATCCGCGTCTTCACCATCTCTGGCCGCCTCGCAGGCAGGCGGCTTCCCCCGACCTCCAGCATGGCCAACTTGATCTGAGCCAGGACACTCCTGTGAACCTCATGGGAAACAACCCATCAAGAGGGCTTGCGCTGGCCTTTCCTGGAGGAAGGGTGAGTGTTTCTGCTTCTTTTGGAGGTGCCTGGCATCTACTTTGCCCCAGGCTGATGGCATCGCAAGGACTTGTGGTACCTGGATGGGCTCTGTGACCTGGTTTGTTAGGAGCACAGTGCTGGCCTGGTTGGTGTTTTATCTCCACAAAGCCTCCTGTGACAGCTGCTATCTGCTTGGCTGTGACCCCTGTCACAGAGTTAAGGTGAGCCTGTCCTGTACCTCTGGGGACCCCAGTACTTGCTTGGTTTTTGCAGTTCCCAGAGCTGTGTTGTGTGCTCTCCTGGCAGGAGAGGCTGCAATTGTGGGTTTCATAAAACCACCTTGTTCTCTGCCCAGAGCCACCAGTTCCTGAGCAAAGTAGAGCCTCTAGCAGCCAAAAAAACATCAGGAAATACTCTGTGTGTCAGCAGCAGGGCAGCACAAGTGAAGCAAGCTTGGTAGGAGGGACAACAGCAGGGGCTGCTCCTGAGAAAACACCTGTATCTATAGGAGTGAGCATGGGATTTGCACAGGATTCTGTGAACCTCAGCGTGGCTGGACCACACATGACATGCTGTTTGTGTTTGCAGTGCCAGGATCTGTTCCAGTATCATATTTCTGCAGCCCACCATCTTCTGTGTTTATCAAAGGAGTGATCAAAGGGCGTTGCTGTCAGGGCCCTGATACATTATCAGTGCTGGACTGTGTTAGGGCTGTCTTACCACACCAGCACACTCCAGTCACACAAGCCACAGACAGCAAAGTGCAGTAACTGGGAGATGGTGATGGGATGCCTGAATCCCAGGGCTGGGGATGCTGCTGTGCAAGGGGTGTGCAAGAGGGGAGTGGTTTCCCAAACCAAGGCACTTCTGTGCCACAGGAACACCACGTCTCGTCCTGTCCCTCCTTATGCCTGCATTGCTTCTGTCTCCCAAGTGCTGCAGCTGCTGTGGGGTAGAAAAGTTCTTCTGCTACTAGTTGGGCCTTACCTCGTGCTTTTTTTGGTGGTTTATGCATATAAGGGCATCTATCACCAAGGTGTCTTTCCCAAAAGCAGACTAACAACTCACTCCTGGGAGCTTTTCCTGTGAACAGAGGCTAATTTACCTGTAAAACTTCTCATTTCTCCCACAGAGCCACAAACCATTTCACTGCCCCCTTCATAGATACAGATCCTAACCTCCTAGTGAAGCTGCTGCTATGCAACCTCTTCGTCTTCTGGTCTGCTCCCATCTCCTCACCTGAACTGCTCTGCCCCAGTCGTTATTTTGCTCATTATTTGTTGAGCTCCATCTGTAATGAAAAATAACTGAGAATTATTTTTTGTGCCTAGTAGCAGATGTATTTGGAAGATGACCGTAGCTCATTCCCTTAGTAACAGCACAAATCATTGCCTGTGTTACACCTGGGGGCAATGTCAGAGTTCAGCACCAGTGAACACCATTACATATACACTGGGCAGTGCGGATTTCATCTCTTCACAGCTCCAGATCACACCATCCCTAATGCACCCAGGTTACATGAGAGCATTTCTGTATTATCTGCTCTTGCCCTGCTCCTGCTAACATTCTTTTCCCTGAAGCCTTGGATTGTTCTCCTCAAAGTACTGGAAAGTCATTTTGTCTTTTCTTTCTGGATCTCTGCTATTTCTGCATTTTCCTCTGCTACTTTCACATCAGTAGATTTTATTAAACTCCCATTATTCTGCCCAGGAGTTGAGAGTGTGTTACTGAAATCAGGTCCTTCTGTGTTAAATCTGCAAAGCAAAGAGCCACCCTTCCCTCTGAGCTGTCTGACCCCAGGTCCAGCAGGACCCCCATGCCTACACAGGGAGGGACAGGTCAGAGTTTGGATGGTTTTGCACCATCCCCAGTGCTGATGCCCTGCACATCTGAGTCACTGCATGTGCAGTTATGCCAAGCTGCACCACCTCTGCCTGCATCAGTGCTTCTGCAGCTACTCCCAGCTCCCCCATCCTGCACGAGCAAACAGGGTGCAGCTGTCTGCACACCAGCTGTTTTGCACATCTGGCTATTTCTGTGAAGATGTATGACTGTGCCCAGCTGGCAGCTCTGTGTTGCCTGCATGCCAATGTGAATTCTCCCCTCCATAGCCCCTTCAAAATACGTGCCCAGGAGTTGTGCCAGGAAAGCAAGCTTGTGGGCCCTGTCAAGCAACCTAAGGAAACGTCAGCTGAGAACAAGCTGTCCCCGAAGACAGTGGTTTGGGGGTCTGGCTGCCCAGGTGGACAGGCTGTGCTGCTGCAGTCACTGGCTTACCTCTGCAGCAGCAGTACTGGCTTGTTCCTTTCTCGGTTCCTGTGTTGTGTGTGGAAATACATAATAAAGTGTTACAGAAGTTGACCGTGTTGAAGGTCGATACTTGAGTGTCGGCCTCTTTGTGGAGAGGAAGGCGGCAGGGCTATACAGAGCTTGCCTCTGCTCAGGCAGAGCAGAAATCACAACAGCCCAGGGTCCTTCCTGTGTCTGTGGTTACACCATCACAGCCCCTCAGATGCACATACTTACCTCTTGAGACACAGTTCCCACTTCCAGATGCACATGCATCTCAATCTGCTTACAGGCCTAGACATAGCTTGTCTCCCTTACCACCACACTGTGAACCTAAGACCTTGTCATGCCTCTGAAGGATGCTCACATGGAGCACACAAAGCCTTCTAAATGTGCACAAAGCCTTCTAAATGTGCTGGTGCTAGCTGGTTTATTTACATTGAAGCTGTTTTGTCCTGTGGTAAGGCTGAGCCTAGAGCCTGGTGGCAACATCCTCTGCCTGCAATGAGCCTGGAACCAGTCTGTCTGCATACCTGCTACTGCTCCCATCTGCCGGCCTCAGCCACAGTCCTTCCACCAGCTTCCTGAGGAGAACACCCTTGAGAAGGCTCCTTCTTTTCTGCTCTGACCTCCTTGTACTCCCAGCTCTGCATGCCAGATGTATTTCTCCCCACATGAGCTGCCAGTCTTCTGCCCACTTTCACAGGAGCTGCCTGGAGAGGGAGCTGAGGGGCTGCCACTGGATCAGAGCCCTGCTGTATGGATGTGCAGAACTTGGCTTACTTTCAGCCTTCAAAGAGAAAAAAAAAAACCCCACACACAAATATGTTGGTTTGATTGATTTCATTCTTTTAAAAGGTTTAGAGGTTGTCACATTAACCCCAGCCAGCACCAAACAGCTGCTCACTTACTCTTCTCCTTTCTCCCTGGTGGGATGGGTAGAAGAATCAAAAGTAAAACTCATGGATTAAGATAAGAACAATAAACTAAAATATAATACTAAGAGAATAAAAATTAAAAGAGTGAAATGAACCCTAAGAAAGACAAGTGATGCACATTGCAGCTGCTCACCGTCCACTAACCCATGCTTAACCAGCCCCTGACCAGCAATCTGCCCCCTTGGTCAACTCCTCCCAGTTTATATACACGGCTTGAAAAGGTAGCTAGCTACCTAGATTGATAGACAGATATATTTTTGCTGCTACTAGCCCACTTTAGATGCCAGCAGACCCCTTGAAGAGGGCTCCAGACCCCCTTTACATGCTCACAGACCTCCTTTAGATGTCCCCAGACCCACTTTAGATGCTCCTTAGAATCCCTTAAGTGTCCCCAGAAGACATTCTGATATACCCAGATGCATTATAAATGCACAACCTTTTAGATGCTCCCAAAACCCCTCTTGCTACCCCCAGACTCACTTTAGATCCCTGAACACCCCCATAAGAATGCCCCAGATGCCCTCGACGTGCTCACAGACCTCCTTTAGATGTCCCCAGACCCACTTCAGTTGACCCTGAAAGATCCTTTGATATACCCAGACCCATTTTAGATGCTCCAGACCCCTTTAGATGCCTCCAGCCACACTTTGTCACCCTCTAAACCCCGTTACATGCCCCCAGCTCGCCTTTAGGTGCAGAGGAAGACATGGCTGGGGGTCATGGGGCTGTAGGGACACTGGAAACCAGAGTGAGACCTCCCCAGTCCTGTGGGACCCCAAAACCTGAAACCCCAAAGAGACCCCTAAACCTCACTGACACCCCACCACCACCTCCTTCAGGACGCTCCAGAGACTCCCCGCGAGTCCCCAGAGGATCCTCCAGAGACCTCCAGACCACTTTAGACGCCCGCCCCGAAACCATTTACATGCCTCCAAAACCCCTTTGGAGGCCACTAGCCCCCTTTGCAGCTGGTGGCAGCAAGCAGTACCTCGCCGTGCCCACAAGGCGGCAGCAGTGAGCGCGAGAGTCCAGGGCACTAAGTGCGCCGAGACCCTAACAGCGCCACAGAACAGCCCAGACATTGTGGGGACCTGACAGACCCCCCAAAATCACATTGAGACCTCTCCGACTCTTTCAGAACCCTCTTGAGACGCCCCCGGGAGCCCCCAGAAGACCCTCCAGAGGCCCCCAGACGCCTCTATATGCCCCCAGAACCCTTTAGATGCCCACAAATTCCCCTTTCATACCCCCAGACCCACTTCAGATGCCCGCAGACCCCCTTAAGAGTCGGCTACTTCCGATTCGGCTCGGCTCCCTTTGGCTCCGTTCGGCTCGGCTGAGTTCGGCTCCCTTCGGCTCGGCTCGTGTCCATCAGACCGTCTCCGTACCGCATGCGTAACAAGGCGGCGCACTAACACTCATGCGCCGAATCCATAGCAACGCGTCACTTAGCCAAGGCAGGGGCGGAGTCCGTAGCAAGCGTGCCGCCCCTGTCCCATAGCAACGAGGGGTTCTGTGGCACACAGGGCCGCCCCGCGGCAGCACGGGGTGCTCAGTGGTGCATTGGTAGCGCCTGCCGCGGCGACGCAAGGGCAGTGCGGGGGCTGCGGCTGCGCGGCTGCCCCTCAGCCATGGCGGAAGAGAAGCTGGAGGCACTACGACAGCAGCGGCTAGCTGCAGACCGAGCACTGGGTAAGGCGCCGGACGCCTACTCCGCCACCGCGCCAAGGGCCTGTACCTCCGGCTCTCGGGAACCCGTGAGCGGGGGAGAGGAGGGGACGCAGCTGGAGCAGCTCTCTCTCTAAATTAAGGCTTCGACTGCGGGGCGGGAGGAGCGGGAAGGGGCAGGGTCTTGCCGGTTGCTTTGGACTGGAAACGTCGCCGACTGCAGCCTGAGTGACAGGTGGGGGATGAGGACCCGGCCCCCTACTGCTGCATGAGTAGTTACCGTCTTCAGGGCGTTAGGCCTGCCTCCTGCCCTGTTTGCTCAGGCTGCTGCGTTGGAAGGTTCAGTGAATAAACCTCCCACCGTTTTCTGTGTCGCTTGCAAGTTTATGGATTACCGTCATTAGCCTTTTCAGTCACCTTAATTTTCAGAGCTCAACCGTATGAGCCTGTCCTGTGTTCCCTGTGTGGGGATCGTCCGTACCTATCTTCCACCCTTGTTTCCTGTCTGTCTGGTTTTCCAAGGGCAGATTCAATATAATAATAATTCAATGCTAAGATTGCAAAGTGTTACATTGAATTGCATTTGGCCTGAGCTTACTTGAGGAGGTGTGTATGCCTTTATCTATTTTTCTGGGCTTTGGGAAGGTACTTTATCTTAGACCTAAAAGGAAGGCCTTTTAATGTCCAAGCCTACAACAATCTGTGGACAGATCCAATAGCACTACGTGTCACAGTAGTCTGGATTACTGCCATACTATGCTTTCCTCACAAAGCATATTTATTTGTTAGGGCAGCAGATTCTTATTCCAGGATCTCATTGATGGTCAGGGAAATTGAGCAGAAAGATTTAGCCAAAACCAACTCTGCTGTAATATTTAAACTTAATGGCCTGTGTGGAATGTTTTTGGATGATGATACTTATTCAGTTCTTATTCTTCAGAGTAATGGCATGGCATTTATTGCCCCCCCCCCCCCTTTTTTTTTTCTTTGGTGGGTATAGCTGCTTTTTTTCCTAGAACTTGCTTTGAGATGCTTGGTTGAAAGTTATACATCTTGCTATGATAGAGAAAATCAAGAGCCTGCACTAAAATGCTCTAGGAGTGATAAGACAGAGGTGGCTTCATGTTTCCTGTACCCAGGAAAAGGTTTTTATTTCCCAGGTTCACTAGGAATTACAAATATGCAAACCCATTCTCATCAGCTGAAAAATAAAATCTTTAAGAAAATTTTAAACCTGTTGTATGCCTTTTTGCTAGGAAAAAGTCAAATTGTTAGCTTCTTCCACAGTTACCTGCTTTATTCATTAGCATTGAGGGAAGGACCAGAAGCACAACTTTCTAGATTTCCTGAAAAATAATGGGTTAAAACAGGAAAAATTAGGGGTTTTTTCACTTTGAAGTTTACAATAGCTTTGCAATTCCACTTAAATTAAGTAGGCTAAGGTACTTTCAGAGCCCTTACTCTGCTAGGAGAATCTATTAATGAAGAAAACTTATTTATAAACTGTCATCCAAACAGATTTTTGCTAATTTGATTATTCACTCATGACATACTGATAAGAAAAAAAAATGGCTTAGCATTCTAAATAAAGAGCATTTCAGTTATTTATTTTTTAAACCTTCCCTATGTATGAAATGAAGATCAGAGAGAGTGTATCTGCTAAGAAGTTCAGTAAGTAACAGCTGTCAACTGCATGTCTGTTCCAAAGTGCTTGTTTTGGTCTTTTACTGCAAGCATTGGGCCTACCAACAGCTGGGCTTTTTATCAGAGTGATTCATGAGACAGTGCTGAGAAGACCCAAGCTACATAAACTAATTAAACTGGAAACACAAGAGACAGTAATCAACTTCCAGTTAACTGAGGCTGGAGGGTAACTGAGGCACACTTACTCCAATTCTCCATGATGAGAGTATGTTCCTATTAGAGTATACCCCGTTCATATGAAGACATGCTGTACCAACTCCTCATAAAAGTGACACATGCTCTCAGTGAGATCATGTTGTTTGTATACAGATCGTAGCTTTCTTTTATCCAGCTTAGCCTTCCTTTTACCACTGTATTCCAGAGACATTACAATTAATAAAAAAGTCATACCTGTTTTCTTGAGTGACTCCTGAATATACAGGTGCATGAATTCAATACCAAACATTTCCTGCTCCTCCTCCTCCTCTTTATTTTCACACGGAGGGAGTGTTACTTGTAACTCCAGTGGGTTGTCTCTAAAGTTGACGAATCTGACAGTTCACCAGAAAAGGTTACTTGTTCAGTAGGTTTTGTTCAGAGAAACTGTTTTGAAACTGAATTAAGATTTCTCAAACAGTGTTTTGAGCAAAACGTAGTGTCTTTCTTAGACTAAACTCATCACTGTATTAATAGCATTAAGTAAACTAAGCTCAAAAGAACCTTATAATAACGATATCCGATTGTGGTGGGAAGGAAAAAATCCCACTGCAGTTTAGTTTCAGGTTTTTAATCCATTCTCAGCCTTACTGAACTTTTACAGATGACTGGCTAAGAACAAGCCTGCATCCTCCCAACTTTGCCAGCCTTAGCTCCCTCTGTTCTTGGTCCACCCCTGGGCCTTATTTGTTTACAAAGAGACACTGCTGCTTTCAAAACATCTTAGAATGGGAATTGTCTTGCTGGGTTACATGCCATTTATTTAGACCAACATTGGTTCTCCAAAATGGCCAGCATCCAGTAATTCAGTTCAAAATGCAAGCAGCAGGGAAATTTGTCTCAATATACAAAACAATCTCTGCTCGCAGGGCTCGCAGCCCTGCTTCCCCAGGATGGGTGTAACCCAGCACACAATCTTACCAGTTCTATCCATTAAAAATGGGTATTCATCCTTTGTTTTTTTTTATTTTTCAAACCAAGTATAGCAGAGTTTTATCCATACCACACAATCACAGAATGGTCCTTACATCTACTCCTTTGTCTTTAAGTACAAATGCTTGACTTCTTGGTGGCAAAATTCTACGTTTGGCATTTTTATGCTTGTCACATGTTTTTTATGGCTAGCTCTTGGCTTTAGAGAGCAGTATAAAAGGCCAAAGTGGTACTTGGACCTTTTAGAAACATATTACAGTCTCCGTTTTTGTTTGGGACTGTGACTATCATAGCTTCTTTAAATGATGTGTGCTACACAGCTTTCTTGACCAGGTCCTCAGCTGTTCTGAGTCTGTGTAATTATGCTGCTTTATATGGTATGGTGACGACCTGCGGACATGCCTTCTCCACTTCCTCAGTATCACTTTATGATTATACAACTCCAGGTTGGCTTTAAAGCCTATCTTCTAGTATTTCTATCTATATTTTCATTGTTTTCTTACCTCAGGTTTGCCATGTCCTTCATACAAACTGGAATATCTTTTAGTTTGTTGTTGCTAAGAACAAGAGTACTAAGATTCTTCATATTACCAATGGTTTCTGGCAATGAGTTTATCTCATTCCTTTGGAGCCATAAAGTGTGGAGATTTTCCATTCTGTGAAACACATATTTGGGTAATTATTGAGATTTAGAAAATTCATCTCATGAATTGTTGATATAAAGTACTTGATTCACAGCCACATAAAGGACTTCCATAAAGAATACAACAGTTCTCAAAGAAACCCAAATACCCAAGATAATCATCTGACCACCCAGTGAAAATACCGCTGGCAAAAAAAATTGATACCAAGTTTATTGGGTTTTGAAGGCATTATTGCAGCTCATCCAAAATACCACATCAGAGTTGATAAATCTTAAGTTTGTAGTGAGGTTAATATTAAAATAATCTTTTTAAGTAGGATTTGGTGATTATACTTTCAATGCAATGAAATTGAGACCAAAATGTGAGCTTTGAGCTTTATTTACCTGTAAATTGCATCAGGAAGCTCCTGGAGTTTATTTCCTCCCATATCTAACCATTCTAGATTCGGCATGTTGAGAAGAGCTGAAGGGATGGCAGTAAATTGATTCATGCACAAATCTACATGTGAAAGCTTCTTTAAATCACTGAGCTGAAAGGGAAATTCAACACAAGTTTATTACAGAAGTGCTGTAATAATGTTGATTGAAAACAAGAAACAATTTTAAAACATTATAACACATTTTGGAGGTTAGTAAACAGAATGGGTTTGGAGTTACATTACCTAAGGTATGTAGGTTTGAAACTCACCAGGCAGAACTTTTATCTCCCACCTAGTAGTGAGTGCCTTAACTGCTGAAAAGCTGAATGCCATGACTACAATGCAGACATACCCCTAGCCTTGAGGAGAAAAGGAGGTTTAGATACTACTGTCCTTATTATCTCAATATGCCATTTTTCACTATTCAAATATTTAGATCTTCATGGATCAAATTACATGGACTGTGTTTTAGAGTGAACCTCAACAGCTTCCATGTTCTGACACCTAGTACTATGGCAGTACACTCTAAAAATTAAACACAGCATCGCTCAGTGTTGCAATATTTGGTATTGCAGTATTAGTTGCAGTCCTTTGGTGAATCATGCCTTCAGGTGCTTTTACAATGTTCAGGTGATGCAAAAATGTTCTATTGCAAATCTGGTCCAATTGTTTAGACACTGAATGCCACTCAAGTACATATAACCAAAGCTTCATGGTGTTCACTTTGTCACAGTCTCCAGTAGGACAGAACTATGTATTGGCTATGAGCTGCCTGTTTAAAAGCTATCGCTGTACGTTATGCTGTGTAACATGTATCCACACAGATTTTTGTCAACTCTGAAGTCTGATTAATAGTGTATATTTTCATTTGAAAATTTGTTGTTAGGTTTGGACTCACTTAATTTTGCAACTCACAATCAGCTATTGCCATTACTCTGTTTTAAAATAAATGAAAACAAGCAAATGCCATTACATACTTGTCATCTCCAAGATACTAATACTTGGAGATGCCCATCTCCCTCACATTGAGGTCAGTCCAAATTAAAGCTCAGTAGCAGATGAGCACTTATTTCTATTCTCTCTTAGTTGCTTTCAACATCTCAGAACAACGTTTGTTCAACTTTTTGTGCATAGACAGCAGTATAAATTACATCAACCCTTTTCATAGCTAACAGCTCTGATAAAGATGCTGCTGCAAAATGTGCATTAAACAAAACAAAACAGTTTGTGAGAACCTGAGGAGGAAGATCACAGATATTCCTGTTGACAGCCAGCTCCAATCTTTCCAAACTGACACAGCTGCTTATTTCCTTAGGAACAGACTTTATTCTGTTGTAACTGAGAAGCAGCTCTTGCAGGCTAGTCAGCTGGCCTGCAGAGAGCACAAGTGAGAAATTATAAATGTTCACATTCATTCTACCTGGAATACCATTTTACTTGATTTATGCGACCCTTGTACTGTTCTAGAAGTGTTCTGTGTCCTCAAAAAAAACCCAAAACAAACACACACACACACCCCCCCCAAAAAAAAAAACAAAGAAAAAAAACAAAAAAACACTGAAATTCAAAAAACTAGGGCTTCAGGACTCTTTAGTACAGAACTGCACTACAAAAAAGCCTCACCAAACCCTCAGAAAAGCCCCTTATGAACACAGGCGACTCATGCTGTGGACTCAGAACACAAGAGCTGTTTTTCAATATAATTTTTCTAGCTGCATTCTGATGTCTAATAGCTGCTGTGCTTACAGGCTTATCTCCTCATGGGGAACTTTCATAAAGATGTCGCCTCCAGCCAGCTTTTTGCTTTTTTTTTTGCCTTTTTTAATTTATAGGGAATTGATAGTTTTAAGAGCTATCTGTCAGATTTAAATAATCTGTTTTAAGTACTTAGCAGGAGCGTTAGATGAGGCAAGTGCACAAAAATGGCATGTTTGTGTGGTTTCTTAGAAAACCAACTTAGAAGAAAAGCAAAGCTCACCAATTTCCTTGGGTACACTTTCAATTGAGTTCCGGGATAGATCCAGAACAACAAGATTGTGAAATCTTCCAATGAATTGAGGAATTTTCTGCAAACTAGTTCTATGAAGCTGCCATTCCTGGAGATGGAGTAGTTTCAGTAAGCATGAAGGTAGTGTCTAAGACAAGAAATATGAACCAGAAGAAATTCAGCTTAATATACATGAACACAGGCTTAGGCATAATTTTATTTGAAACAGCCTTATGATTAAACATTGAAAAATAAAAAAATAATTTATATATACATCTATATCCTCCTTAAGCTATACTGTAACATCCTGAAATGAACGCCATCAATGTGGTTCATTCTCACCACACTTAACTTGCCCGCTTTTTGCTCCTAGGTTTCAGATATCAGCACTACTGTCATTGCTTCAAAAACCTCAAGTCTGCCTTTTGGTTTTTCCCCCTTTTTTCAACCAAAGCAAATATAATGGAAGAATACACCTATCTAAATGGCTTTTTGCATCCAAATGGTGATCTGCATTGTATTTCCTATTCTGTTAAGAAAAACAGTGAGCAGCTGAGAGCAGGAGAGATGAGGGATAAAAAAAAGTACAAAGTCTGTGCTATGAGCTCTGAACAAGAAGCACTGACCTAAGGACCACCAGAGTATTGCTGGGTGTGGCTATCACTTATTGGCCTAATCCTCATTACTTCCTTAACACCTGCATTTCTGTGTGGCTTAGACCTGACTGTTAGCTTCCACTCCATCCCTGATTCCACAGTTCACTGCTTTCCCCCATGCATTAGAAAATAAAATAAAATAGCCTCTTGGAATGCACCAGCTCACTCTCACTCTTACAAAGATGTAAACACCACCAGGATATATTTTCATGCAGCTGAACACAGAGGGTTTTCACCTGGATGCATTTCAGTACTTCTGGTGTGTTAATGTTAAATGAGGATTTATGTAATAAAAATTGTAATTTGCAGTGTAAATAATTTCTAATGAAGAAAAGCCATTTGGGCTATTGTCCTGGTTTGAGGCCTGGCAGATCCTCTCTTGCTCCCAAAGGGGTAAAAGAATGACACTCACACAAATGGATTGCAGAAGTGATGGAAAGTTTAAATGGAAAAACAATTGGTGTTTTACAGAAAGCTACAAGCATAGTGACAAAAGAAACCCAAAGTGTATAGAGTCCCCTACAGCACGCCCAAAAGCTTCCCAACACTTTCCATCTCCCCACCTGAGGGTATACCCAAGACCCCCCAGGGCTCTTTCTTGCCCCCCCACTGCTAGGCTAGTCTCAGCTGGCCAGGTCTGAGACTGCCCCTACCCTTTCTTCTCCTGGCATTAGGCCTGGCTAGGCCTAAGAGGCCTTGAGATACTCCCCCACCATTACCCAATAGGGAGCATCTCCCAATAGGAGCAGAAAGGGAAGAGGACAAAAAACACTTTGTAGATAGATTTATAGAGTGTAGGATGTTATGGGTATGAAATATGCTATTTCCTGTGACCACCTACTGGGCTGGAGGCTTGGGACACTGGAGGTGTAGCTTGTGTGACAGGAACAGAAGGCACCCAGCCTAAACTGCCACAGCTATATTTTTTCAGACTAATGCTTAACATTCAGGACTGAGAAGACCAGCTTGCTTTTATATTCTCACAACAGCATCTCAGTTCACTGGCAGCAAAGCACAGTGAGCACTTCATAGATGAAAAATAGCACAACTGTGAGTGTAAAGGTGTAAACAGTAGCTTTCTAATACATCAGTCATTCAACCCCAGCAACATTCATTGCTATCAACATTACCTTCCATTCTTCTTCCTCTATCCTTAAAATTGCTCTTCCACCTTCATTAATAACCTTTTCTTTGAGCTTTGCTAAAGCAGCTCTCTCCTCCCAGACAAGCAATAGCCTAGAAGGGAAAGATACAGACAACAGATTTAACCAGGTTGGAAAAGACCTTTGAGATCATCAAGTCCAACCTATCACCCAACACCATCTAATCAACTAAACCATGGTTCTAAGTGCCTTGTCCAGACTCTTTTTAAACACTTTCAGTGATGGTGACTCCACCACCTCCTCAGGCAGCCCATTCCAATGGCAAATCATTCTTTCTGTGAAGAATTTCTGCCTAACATCCAGCCAAAACCACCCCTGGCACAGCTTGAGACCATGTCCTCTTGTTCTGTCACAAGTTGCCTGGGAGAAGAGACTGACCCTCACCTGGCTACAACCTCCCTTCAGGTAGTTGTAGAGAGCAATAAGGTCTCCCCTGAGCCTCCTCCAGGCTAAGCAACCCCAGCTCCTTCAGCCCCTCCTCATAAAGCTTAGCTTGTGCCCCAAACCCCTCACCACCTTTGCTGCCCTTCTCTGGACACGGTCCAGCAACTCAACATCTTTCCTAAACTGAGAGGCCCAGAACTGGACACAGGACTCAAGGTGTGGCCTAACCAGTGCTGAGTACAGGGGCACAATGACTTCCCTGCTCCTGCTAGCCACACCATTCCTGATACAGGTCAGGATGCCATTGGCCTTCTTGGCCACCTGGGCACACTGCTGGCTCATGTTCAGCCTGTCAACCAGTACCCCCAGGCCCCTCTCTGCCTGGCCACTCTAGCCAGTCTGACCCCAGCCTGTAGCACTGCACGAGGTTGTTGTGACCAATGTGTAGAACCTGGCACTTAAGATGTGTTAAATCTCATGCTGTTGAGCTCTGCCCATCTGTCCAGCCTGTAAAGATCCCCCTGCAGAGCTCTCCTACCCTCTAACAGATCAACAGCTGCCCCCAGCTTGGTGCCATCTGCAAACTTACTAATGGTGGACTCAATCCCCCCATCCAGATCATCAGTAAAGATATTGAACAGGATGGGGCCCAGCACTGATCCCTGGGGGACACCACTAGTGACTGGCTGCCAGCTGGATGTGGCACCATTCACCACCACTCTCTGGGCTTGGCTCTCCAAAAAGATGATCCATCAGTGGTGCATCAGCAAAGAGAGACAAAAATTACTACCTATTCTACTTTGTGGAACAAAGACAGTAGTCTTTTTGGAAGTAAAACAACATTTATTTTATTTGGATGCTAATATACTGTCAGTTTGAGGCTGAGGTAATTTATAGCAATCCTACAGAATTTTACAGTTCTTCAGATTTACAGTCCCAAGGGAGACATAACTTTGTGTTCTGTTGCCTTGCTGCTACATGATGAAAATGAAGTCATGTGGACTTAAGTTTCAAAGCCACTGATTTTGAAGCATTCTCCTAAAACAAAAGCCTTCAGTTCCAAAGGTAAGTGTGATCAAACAGGATCAATCAGCTAAGGATTCTTTTAGCTTGATTTCCAAAGGGGACTTAAACAAGAGTTACGCTAGTATTTTCCACCAGTACATTTTCAATTTGTTATTCCATTTCAATAACACCTGACAAATTAAGAAGAGTTCCAAAAATAGAATGCTGAATTTCTTCACATTTCGTGGAATTGCTGACCAGACAGCAGACCAGACTGTTAATGCCTCTACTGAACAGAAAGCACAGTGAATTAAATCTCCATGGGTTTGCAGATCCACACAGGAGAGGATTTTCATATCTGAATTTAGGTGATTTAGTATATATACTAACATTGTTTTCACAGGACACAATTCATGGTTTGACCTGACCATTTTGCTAGATTCTAATCAGTGGGGATTCTGCTGGAATAACAACTAAAGACTTGAACTCTGGATGAGTTTGAAAAGGCGACTGGTATAACTTCTCAGACAATTAAACAATTTACCTACCTTCCTGCAGATCTCTGTCTGAACTCCTTTTCTTTCTGTAATTCTTCATTTATCTTGTGTATTCTCACTTCCCAAAGTGTCTTCACTGCAGAGAATGTTCCAAGGCAAACCACATTTGCAGTCATGATCCTTACATCTTCAGATTCAGTCACAGGAATTTGACTGTGAATTTCAGGCTCAATGCATCGGTACACATATCGCCTACCAGATGGGAACAGTGATGTGAAAACTAAAATATGCAGCACTCATTTGGATTATATTACTAAATTTAGTTAATGTACAGAACTGACATAATTTTACCAACTGCTTTCTTCTTATAAAAATGGATAATGGCACCTAATTAAATTTTCTTCTAATAAGAAATGGTATTCTTGCACTCTCTCTGTATTCTTAGTGAACAACTGCCTCTCTCTCAGTTCCTTCCATAATTATTAAATATAGAGATAAGCATTTATTCCCTTTCCAGGAAGAAATTGAGCTGTTACCTGCAATTTAAGGCAGTTAATTCCTGGTAGATGCATCCTGGCTGCTACCTGATATAAACACTTGTAACTAAAGGAGTTTTGCACCTGAGGGAAACTCAGCTCTTGCTGAAAATAAATTAGTGTATTGTATCTGCATTCATTTCCTTCACTCATTATAATACATTTTTGTTAGTAATGCATTACCTTTAAGAAAAGGCTTCTAAATTCTTCAGATTTCTCTAAGGCCCTGCTGAGTGTCAGGATCCACACTTAAAAAAAAACCAACAAAATTCAACCTCAAATTTTTAAGTCATCTCTTCCCTGTGAGATCATTAATAAGTATTTTCCTGCAAAGCTGAAAAGCAGGATACTCAGTCATCCTAATCAGTGCAGCCCTCTAGAAAGCATTCTTACTGCCATTAGCTTAGTATTTGGGGAGCAGATATTTTGGACATGAACTGCAGGCAAGTTATTGATATTCAGGCAAGCTTGGAAGGCTAACCTTCATGCCAACAGAAGTGTACTCTGAACATTTGTGATCTGAATTCTCCCTTTCACATTTTTAATTAATATCTGCAGTGACAGGTAAGAACTATGTCTTATGTATCCTTTCAAAACAAAAAAGTGGGGATAACTTTCTTCCAAGCAGGTAGATAATAACAATAGTGGAATTTCAAGTCTTTTCATACATATACTTCCCTACAATAACAGCTGCAGGTCTGTCTTTCAGAGCTATCTTATTCTATCATAATTTGTTCCACTGTAATTTTGTGTGGCATGGATAAATCAGAATTGCTTAGTGAATATTTTTGTGTTCAAACTGTCCATCCATTCTGTTTTACATTTAATATCCAAGTTATTTATAAAGCTTGATTATACTGAAATCACAATCAAGTTATAATACTCAAATAATCTAGTCCTGTAGGTTATTACTAAGGATTCTTAACTGCTCTTTGTTAAGGAAAGATGGCAGGATTTGACAGGTGACACAAATGGCAACCACAGTGCAGTCTGGCATTTGAGTTCCTAAAGAGGGATTGGAATTCTTTCCTCTATAGAGAGGATTTTATCCTCCTCCTCTTCCCCACATAAATGTGATCACATTTACTAGTTACAAGTATTAGCTTCTTTTTCAGTGCTCCTCATAGTAATTACCTTTCCCATTCCTTGTCTCAATATGCAACAGTAGTGACTAAGACATAGTATGAAGTTTTTTGCTATGATGCATGGTTACAATTTAAATTTTCAGGATTAAGTTTCTACTGATAAATGTGATTTTCCTGATCTATAATTTCTTGTTGTTTAGAGACATTTTTTGAACTACAAGCCATTTTAGGTAGAAAACTAGACAGCTTTCTATATAAAGGGTGCAAAAAGTAGACATTTCTTAATATACATACTGCTAAAGCCAGTATCAGACTATACAGTCAAATACTTATTTTTAGTAAAGCCTATACTGGAAAACTATTTTTGCTGTGGAATGTCTATTATCCAATAAACATTGCTGTATAAACCATGAAATATGAAAGACCACCACATTATACAGCTTTTTTTCAGGGAGATGCAATTATATAATAACTTCAAAAGCTTCTTGTTCTTAGATATTATTATTTGTCGGGGGAAAAAAATCCCATAATAATCATGCCATCACAGCCAACAATTCAGAAGTGAATTCCCCAGCGTGGCTGTAAAACAACTGCAAATTTACTCCTAAGTAATTAGACTTCCCAACAACTTTACCTCCAAGCATCTGAAAGAGTTTAACAAAAACTTACCTCAATTTGGTGTTTTCAAGTGTTTTCTGTGACTTGGTGCTTTCTAAGCAAGAGCAGAGAAACTGTGAATCTTGTCTATACCATCAAAACCATCTAGGACTGTCACCCAGACTCCAATGCAATGTCAGTCCAGTTCTAATTTTATCCTATGCTGAGAATAGAAGGTATCACATGAGGCACTGCTGCCAGACACCCAAGCATTTACAACTCCAAATGTCTTCCCAATTCACTGAACAGCACTGGACTCCCATAACCTCCTGGATTCCCAATAGCAAAAGTTACAAATTGTGAACAGAAAGAACAAAGGACTACTTGTTATGCTCCATGATGAAACATAAGCAAGGTTTAAATTCAAAATGACAATTACCTGTTTTACTCTAGTAATCTCTCTGAAGGATAACCGAGTTTCAAAGTGCTATTAAATGGCAACTGACTGACTAGGAAAAGTATGACATCACTAAGTATTTTATTCATTACTTTTGCCCATGCTGAAATTCTCCTGTTGAAGATTTTTAGTGCAAATTATCCAAGTCCAAGCAGAAAAGTAATCTTTATAAGGATGTGCAGAGGGGCTACTACTCACCCCTTTTCATGCCTCCAATCATGAAATGTTTTAAACATTCTATTTCTTCAAACAGCCCTTGGAGAAGACAAAAGAACAAGTCTCAGAATCTTTTTCTTCAGCCACAAGGAGAAAGACAGCAATAATCACAGGTCACTATTTGAGGCAGAAGCCACAAAACTGGATAACTCTAACCAATTCTTTCACTGGAGAATAAAATGTGAAGATGAAATTATAAAAATATTTGGGTAAAACATTGGGTTAAAAGCCTCTTTCAGCAGAAATACTTTTTCCTCACAATTAGCCTTAGATTCTGAAGAGTTCCCTGTAGAACATTATATCCATAGAAAACCTCTCTCCAGGTCATGACCAAGTAAATACCTGAACAATGATACCTGTTTTAGAAGACATTAACTGCTTTAGCTTTCCATCTTTTATGTTTGGGGTGTTTTGAGTTACAAAAATGAACCACCAGGTTCCTTGCTATAGGTACTTCTTCCTTCAGTTTTGGCATAGCTTCAATTCCCACAGTCTTTTTTTAATATCATAGCTAATAAACCAAACACCCCAGCTACTTAATTTCCTCCTCCTCCTTAAAAGAGACAGATAATTAGAGCTAGGGGGCAAAAAAAAAAACCAAAAAATAACCATCCCTTTTATTGCAGTTTTGAAAGACAAAAGAAATTTCAGGCTGCTTGTGTAAGCAAAATTATTCTGTCTGAAAAATTTCAAGATCTCTTTATTGCTTTCTATCATACACTCATTTTCTCAAGTTATTTTTTCCCATGGTCTTTAGATTAAAAAAAAACACGGCTCAGACTAAGCTCCTGCCACAACAATGTACTTGTAGAAAAGTAGCCATTAGGCTGTGTTCTTTTGGTAGAGTGCAGCCAGTTCTTTCAGGTAAGATGAAATACATGTTTGGGTCACCCATACAGGACTCCCTGTATAAAATTCACAAATTAAACCAATATTACTACAATTCTTTGTGGCTTTTTTTTTTTATTAAGAATAAACAGATCTGATAAAAATGAAATAGCTGATAAGCATGATATATTAATCAAACTCTGCAAGAAATTACCTACATATAGAAGGCCCTTATACCACAATAGAAATAAAAAACAGCACCTTACATGTATATTTCCATGCTTCCCTCCTTAGATTACCTGCTTTCCTCTTACTCAGTCTCAGCATCAAGGATGGCAGAAATTCAGTGTCTGGTAAACTCGTGTCTTGTATCTTCACAGCTAAGTACAATAGAAAACTTTGGTCTACAATTTTGGAAAATGCTCTTGTGAAGGCAGTTTTTGATACTAGAGAATCTAAAGAAAGGAGAAAGTGTCCATTTTGTGCCTCACAGCTCTCTGGTCTTTTCTATCTGTGCAACTTGTGTTTCTAGGAGGTATATCTAGCCAACAGTTTTATTCATATCTCCTAGTAAACAACCAGTGCAATCGTCATCATCTCTTTAGGTTAGCTTAAAGCCACATAACTGTTGTCTGTTCTGAAGGCTTTACATGAATCCATTATGTGTCTCAGATCCAAGTTTAAAAAGCCCTTATCACACAGAGTATTTTTTTAGCATTAGCTCTTTGTTGTATCTGATTAATCTTCAAAAATCTAGTATCTGAACACCAACAATACAATGCAAGTGTTCAGAACATGTTCTGCTTACTGTCAGGCTTACCTAAATGAGATCCTCCTGGTTTTTAAAATAGACAGACACTTTTCTATAAGAAACAAAGCTAACTGGAACGTTTTTAAAGATTAAAAATACAGAATATTTGAGAGTACTAAGTTATCAATAGAAATTATTGGTAAGCATTTGAATAAATATACCCCCTTCATTCATAACTGATGAAGAGTGCCCCTGCAGGTACTTGCCAAGAAAGTAGACTAGTAAAATATTTGAGAGGTTTACTCAGTTAACAACAGAAAGCTCTCTGGACATCTTACAGCAGAAGCATAAAAGGCATTTTATTTGTATATGATTTTTGCATAAATTCTTCTGGTAATTTTGGTTGTTATTTGTTAAAATAAATGTACTTGTCCAACGAGGAAGAACTCTGAGTATTTCCCTTTCAAAACAGGTTAATCAGATTATAAGTGCTGCAGATGTAGATCAGTGTTATTCAGTCACACCAGCCTCACAACCGTATGTACTATAAAAGGCAAATTAAAGACATTCCACCACCATACCAACAAGTCACTCCATGACTTACTAAGCTTGACAGTCTGCTGTAGAAACTACAGCACTAATGAAAAGAAGTAACAACTAATTGATAGATTGATATCAACTGTTGAGAACTTCAACCACATAAAAGAATTATATAATGTGAGTAGCAAAGGGCACATGCTAGCAGAGCCAGCTTTTGTAGTTATTCAGTTTAATCCACAAAATGTTTGAAGGCATATTCTATCCATAGTTTCCTTCATTTAAGGTCTAGCAGCATCGAGGCAGGGTTCTCCAAGTAAGATTTCCACAGGTTAGAAAACCGGGCCATTGTAGCTCCATCAATGATGCGGTGATCAGCTGACCAACTCACATTCATTATCTGTGCTTTAAACACTTCACCTTTTTCATTGAACCGAGGGAGAACCTAAAATTCAGAGGAAAGGAAACAAAAGAATAGAAATATTAAATACTTCTCTACTTATGCTTTGTTAATGCATTCATCTCAATTTAAGTATTTTGCTGAAGTAGACAGCAGTAGTACCATTCCAACACAAGGACATTCCCATTACTGTTTGTGCTGCAGTTTAGAATATATTGCAAACCTACAGAGCAGGTTTTCATCATCATGGAAATACTGAAGTAGTGGAAACCTTTCTTGACTCAAAAGTTTCTTCCTGAATAGTTTAATGCATTATTATTGCTCAAAGTGGCAGTTTCCTTAAAGCATCCCCCTAAACAAAGTCTGATAGGAAGAACATATAAGAAGTTTCATAAATTAATACTAATTTCATTTCCAGCATTGATCTCAAATGTCTATGCTAAAGAATAAAGCTTGAAATTCAGAAAACATGAAACTGCCTTCACCATACAGAGTTCTGGATTATGAAACTGAACGTCATTTATCAGAAAATTTTCTAGTCTTAAATTTTCTCCTTGATGACAACAAAAATGCTATTGCCATCTTGTAAAACTTGTAAAAATAGATTTATATTGTTTCTTAATAATTAAAAGGCTAAATGGAGATGTGAGTGAAATTTAACAGGATTCTAGAAACCCAAACAAATCTAAACCTAAGAGACTTCTATTGAAACACTTGATGTTTCTGCACAATCATCTAAGAACAGCACACAGCTTTTCAACCACAGGCTATGCAGCTTCTGTAACATAAATAGGAAAAGTTGATATGAGACAGACAAAACAAGGGCACACTCCATGTTCCATTTTCATTCCAAATTACCTTGGTTAACTAAGTACTCACATCACTAAGGTAATTTTAATATACCTGTATCTTTCCAAGTGCTCCAATGGCTACTTCAGGAGGTAGTATCACTGGTTTGGCGTAAGTGCCACCAATCTAAGGGGAAAAAAACCCAAAGCTGAGGATAATAGTTAACAGTATGTTTTTTTATTTAAAAGCAGATGACCTCTTGCATTAATTGCTACAAGTTTTGTTCACTGCACATTAAGCTTCACTCCAGTATTCATTTGAGAAGCAATTTTCAGATGTAAGATCTCATTTTTCCTGTACTTACTGTGCCAACATTTGAAAGGGTGAATGTTCCCCCAGAGAGATCATTTGTTCCCAGTTGGCCTGCAGAGCCCAAGGACTGTAGGCGATTTAATTCAGCAGCAATCTCAAACACACTACAGACTTGAACATTTTTCACATTTGGGACAATTAAACCTTGCTCTGTGTCCATAGCAACTCCAATGTTGTGTGAAGCCTGCAATGAATTTCATTAAGCAGATAGTAACATGATCGGTCAACATTAAATGTATTTTACACAAAAAACATTTGAACAAGGTCTTATTTATCTTTTTAACTTAAGAAGTGCTTTTTATAGTAGGCAACTCTGTTACACATCTTTGAGGGAAGAAGGGGACATACATTTTTTTAGTATCAGTTTTCCACATCCCGAAATCAATTCTGCACTCAAAATATTTCACATGAGGATGATTGTGATGGGCAACAAAACATGACCAGCAGATTCTGAAGACAGCATTAAAAGTTTAAAAAAAATAAACTAAAAGAAAAAAGAGAAAAAGAAAACCCTGAGCTGCCTTTCATTTCCTAGAAGGAATACACAGAAACACATCTCAGAGATATTGATACATCACAAAAGGAGTTTGTACTTCAAAGAACATGTACACATCACCTAAGAAAATAAACACTTGCTGCCCAGAAGCATCAGTCCAGCACCTTGTATGAAAATTAAATAAATCTGTATCAAAATTGAGTTTAAAATATTACTTTAATACATAAAGGGTTGAGCACTGGAACAGTAGAACCACTGTGCTATTACTAAAAATAGACTGTATCAGCTTTAAAATGTTCTCATTTTAAATGTTTGGCCAAGCTTCAGGTGAAAAATAGGAAAACATGTTAGTTTTTTCGAGGCAAGCCTGAACAACAAAATGACTCTCAGTAAATGAACTAGTAAAATAAGATCAACAATAAATGAAATCCCATCTTAAAATTTGGAAACACAAATTATTTTTCAGCATGATACCATAATTTTGGTTCTTACAAAGAACATGGCTGAAAAGACCACATTAGCTGTTTGTTTAGGTTTTCTGTTCACAGCTTTTTTCAGTAGTTTACCAACCTTGTATGTGACATTTTGACAGCTTTCATCCAAAGAAGCATTAAGAATGGGGTACTGCAACAATCCCAGAGAGGCAGCCTGTTAAATATAAAGAGAAAAAAAGGATAGGGTTTTGTATTTTATAATTGGAGAGCTGCCTGGAAAAGAGGGAATGGTCAGAGACAATTTGGACTAGTAACAATGCAAAATGGTCTTAAACTCTTTGGTCTTGTCTGTTGATATTCTGTCATTATCAGGATGGCAGGGGAGGAAAAAAGACTACTTACAAAACCCAACTATACATCTGCCAGACACATAAAACATTATAATTACTCTCCCAACAATTCCAATCAAATATCCCAAATGTCCCCTGGGTACCAGCCCTCATGAACCAAGGGGTTCAGGAGGGTTGGACCTACTTCAAACAGGAGCTCTTGAAGGCACAGGAATTGGCGGTTCCCATGTGCCGGAAGGCAAGCCGGCGGGGAAGGCGACCGGCCTGGATGAGCAAGCAGCTCCTGGAGGATTTAAGGGGGAAGAGGAGGCTGTATCACCTTTGGAAGGAGGGGAAGGCTTCTCGAGGTATGTTCAAGGAAGCTGTTAGATTATGTAGGAATAAAATTAGGGAGGCAAAGGCCCAGCTGGAACTGAAGCTGGCCACCACAGTCAAAGATAATAAAAAGCATTTTTATAAATATATTAACAATAAGAAGAAGGGCAGGGAGAACCTGCACTCCCTATTGGACCTGGAGGGGAACACGGTGACTGAAGACGAGGAGAAAGCTGAGGTCCTGAACACCTTCTTTGCCTCAATTTTTAACAGCAAGGCAGGAGGAGTTCAGGACAAGTGGCCTCCGGAGCTGGGCGTTGGGGAGCAGTGTAATGCCCCGGAAATCCATGAGGAATTAGTTCGGGACCTGCTGAGCCACTTGGATATTCACAAGTCCATGGGACCGGATGGGATCCATCCTAGGGTGCTGAGAGAGCTGGCAGATGTGCTAGCTAGGCCACTCTCCATCATTTTCCTCCAGTCCTGGCTCACAGGTGAGGTCCCAGATGACTGGAAACTGGCCAACGTGGTCCCCATCCACAACAAGGGTCGGATGGAGGAACCTGGAAACTACAGGCCGGTCAGCCTGACCTCAGTGCCAGGGAAAGAGATGGAGCAGATTATCCTGGCGGCAATAACTGCGCACCTGAAGGATGGCCAAGGGCTCAGGTCCAGCGAACATGGATTTAGGAAGGGCAGATCCTGCCTCTCCAACCTGATCTCTTTCTATGATCAGGTGACCCGTCTGGTGGATGTGGGGAGGCCTGTGGATGTGGTCTACCTGGACTTCAGCAAGGCCTTTGACACCGTCCCCCACAGCAAACTGCTGGCTAAGCTGTCAGCCCGTGGATTGGACCATTACACTCTGTGCTGGGTTAGGAACTGGCTGGAGGGCCGGGCCCAGAGAGTGGTAGTGAACGGTGTCACATCCAGCTGGAGGCCAGTCACCAGTGGTGTCCCCCAGGGATCAGTGCTGGGCCCTGTCCTCTTCAACATATTCATCAATGATCTGGATGAAGGGGTAGAGTCAGTCATCAGCAAGTTTGCAGATGACACAAAGTTGGGGGCAGATGTTAGTCAGTTAGAGGGTAGAAAGGCTCTGCAGAGGGACCTCGACCGACTGGTCAGATGGGCAGAGTCCAATGGGATGGCATTTAACAAGTCCAAGTGCTGCACTTTGGCTACGGCAATCCCATGCAGAGCTACAGGCTGGGGTTGGAGTGGCTGGAGAGCTCCCAAACAGAGAGGGACCTGGGTGTGCTGATCGACAGCCACCTGAATATGAGCCAGCAGTGTGCCCAGGTGGCCAGGAGGGCCAATGGCATCCTGGCCTGCATTAGGAATAGTGTGGCCAGCAGGAGCAGGGAGGTCATAGTGCCCCTGTACTATGCTCTGGTTAGGCCGCACCTTGAGTACTGTGTCCAGTTCTGGGCTCCTCAGTTTAAGAAGGACATCGAAACACTTGAGCGTGTCCAGAGAAGGGCAACAAGGCTGGTGAGAGGCCTTGAACACAAGCCCTGAGGAGAGGCTGAGGGAGCTGGGATTGTTTAGCCTGGAGAAGAGGAGGCTCAGGGGTGACCTCATTGCCCTCTACAACTACCTGAAGGGTGGTTGTAGCCAGGAAGGGGTTGGCTTCTTCTCCCAGGCAACCAGCATCAGAACAAGGGGACACAGTCTCAAGCTGCGCCAGGGGAGGTTTAGACTCGAGGTGAGGAGGAAGTTCTTCACCGAGCGAGTCATTCGTCATTGGAACGGGTTGCCCAGGGAGGTGGTTGAGTCATCGACCCTGGAGGCGTTCAAGGGGAGATTGGACGTGGCACTTGGTGCCATGGTCTAGTCATGGGATCTGTGTTGATAGGTTGGACTCGATGATCCTCGAGGTCCTTTCCAACCTAAGTGATACTGTGACAAAAGTTATGACATTGAGCAACATCATTCTCAGCTATTTAGAGTACAACTATTTCAAGGAAGTAACATTAACTCTCCCTTAAGACAGCATAATGAGTGCTTACTTAGAATTCTGATTGAAAACAGCATTACCAGAACTTCCAGACTAAGCTCTGTATTCAATACATAGCTTAGGCAATGCATCAGCCTTCACTGATGCCAGCCATTGGAAATAGCAATTAAATGAGTGCAAATGCTTGGTCTTCTGAGCAAGGGACATACTGATTCACCTAAGGGACCAACAAAAACATAACAACCATAATAGCAACACCACATTTCACATGAGGTTCATTTTAACAGAATTTAGAAAATGTACTGAGAGCTTCCAAAATTTGTTTTGTGTAATTCAAATACCTAGTGAGATTTACTCCCACAATGAATAAAGCTTTAGCTGCTCTATCCTTCCCTATTAAGTATATTTTACAATTTCCATGATATTATATCATCCTAACTACAATTCCAGCAGGAAACTGGGAAGCGGTTCAATAAACAAGAAAAAGTGAGACTTTTTTTGTGACCTATAATTATTCAGATGATAGAGAGGTACACCAAACTTAAAACAATCACTGATTAAAGCTGGGCAAAATCTGGGTTAAGTCCTCTATGCAGCACTCTGCTGCACATCTCACCTTTATGAAGAAAGGCATAAAGGAAAGCTTAATTCCACGGATTTGTGCTACAGGTTTCAGCTCTTCTCGCAGATGAACAAGCTGAGTCAAATCAATTTCATCACAATAACCAAAGTGGGGTATCTTCAGGGCTGCACTCATAGTCTTTACCATTGCCTTGTGAAAACCTGGAAAATATTTGTGGATTTCTTAAACTAACAAAACCAGCTTCTGGAAAGGCAAGGTGACGTTTCAGTTATTTGTTTCTATTAGATAAATTAGATTACTTAAAAAATAAATCCCCAATTACAAAAAAACAAAAAAAAGACAGAGTAAAAAAAAGCAAAAACCTTTTATACTTATCTTCCTCTTTTAATGTGGAGTTTCTTACCTTAGTGTCTTGTGTGGTACTCCTCTCCTGAACAAGCGTGAATGCCAAAGTACATACACAAATATACAATATACAAAGTACATACAGTCAGAATCAAAGGGGCCTTACCTCCAGACAGGTGGAGGAGAGGGACAGCTATAGACTTACTGCATTGTGCAAAATCAATGGCTTGGCAGAGTGAAGAGGTGGAACCCATCTGTATTTCTGGTGTGACTGAGGGCTCTCTGCTACTGCATGTGTTGGAAGCTGAGCACCAGAATGCAAGCTACAGTTTGCTTTCACTTGGAGGGGTGGAAGGAGTCACTGAACTCAACTGCCCCAGGGGTGGAAACACAGCCCCACCATTCAGACTGTCACAGACTGATCCAGGCTGTATTGGAACAGAGTAGAGCTCCAGAGCATCTGCAGTGAGCAGTCTTCTGTGTACTGCAAAGTGATCTCATGTTGAGTGAGAATGGACAGTGACTGACATAAGGCATCTACTGTCTGATGTTCATTGCTGCTGGGCATGATGCAGATGGTACAGAATAAGGAGTAGAAAATATCAGGGACTGAGTTGAACCTGCTGCTGTTATCCATACCATGCTGCAGTCATGCCAGCTTCAAAAATGAAAATCCTAACCAGAGCAAAGTATTATGGGGCTCAAAGTTTGGACTGCAACATGGGAGGCTTCCTGTTCTGGTTGCTGTTTCTGGGTTCCTGCTAAACCCTTAAATTCACTGCACTTTGCTACTAACCACAATGTGACAAATTCCCACGTTTCAGAATTCCTACCTGTTTCAGCATACATTTCAAGAGGCATGAATTGAAAATGAGAAAGTACAGCTTGCAGTCCAACTCCATCCAACCGAAACATGAACAATTATCTCCTAAAACAGTAGCATCATACAACATGCTCCCATCAAAAGGAACCCAACTGTTGACTACGTAACATTTGCTGGTAGTCTATTGCAAACACTGTCTCAAGATTTTAATCATTTACCTGTTATAGGTTCAGTTTTGTCTTTTCCTGAAAACACAATGGGTCTGGAAAGAGGCACAGGAATTTTACGTGCTTTGTCCTTTGGAGCAGCTGGCATAGATTTTGGCGAAGGTGGCATAATTTCAGCTTTTGGTGATGGAGGTAAAATAGCTCCTGTTTGTTTGGCCAAGTAATTGAGTATGTCTTCTTTAAGGATTCTGTTATCTTTCCCCGTTCCAACAACTTCACTCAATTTAATCTGGAAAGCACATAGAAGCTATGATGCTTGTGTTTTACAGCAATATAAATATGTCATAGTATGAGCTATGGCTAAAATTATTCCAGTTATTGACCTAACATACCTACAGGGTATTTTTCCCCTTTCTATGATTCATTAGGTTCTCAGCATGACTCAAATCACCCAGAAGGCATGATGTCTTCATGTCTTACTCCAAACATTGAGGAGGAATTATGAATATTGCTTAAAATGTAATTGCTTCACAGGATCAATAGTGAAACGTTAATTTGAGGAAAGCTCTTTGTCACTTAAATTTCTCTACTTATTGTTTTATTTTGCTCCTAAAAATGCAAAAGCTTTCAAATAAAATGGAATATTCATAGATCCATGGCAAAAAACCCCAAACACTTTAAAAACCCCTTAGGAGATCACCTAGCATATCCTCTGCTCTAATACAAATCTGAAAAATACAGCAAGGTAGCTAAAGCTGAGATTACGTTTTTCCCTCCTTCTTCCAGTCTGTTCTGACACTTCATTATTTTCATTCTAAAAAGATTTTCTTAATTTACAGCCTAAGGCATCCTAGCTACATTTTAGGACCAGCAATTCTTTTCCTATCCAACCTAATCATCAGAAAGAACAGTCCTCTTCATCTTTACAACAGCCTTTACACATTTGAAATGTGTTTAGAAACAAGCAATTTCTCACTGCACTTCCCTCTAGATCAATGTTCTCCTAGCCAGTCAAACTGCTATATAAAAGATGGATAAAATTGCAGTAGGACCCAATTCAGCAAACTTACATTGTTCTCCATGGCCAGACGACGAACTGCAGGGGTTGCTAATGTCTTGTGACCTTTAATCTCTTGGTGAGTGTGCTCTTCGTGAGACATAGGAGGCGTTTCAACAACATCTTCTTCTGGGGCAACACCTGCAAGCAAAAAGGAAAATATTTACTTACTATATTACAAGTATTTGCTAAATTCTGACCCCAACTAGTCTGCAAATCTGTGACAGCTGGAGATTTTAACATGTACTCTGAGCTACTGTGGATGGGAAGAGAACTTGTTCAAGGCTGCTGCTTAAGCTAAATTTTAAATAAGAAACGTCTAGATCGTAAGATTTTAAAGCCTAATAAAACAGCACAGCTTTTTCTACTTAATTTTCTTGACTTCATAAAAGGAAAAAACATTTGGTTTAAGATTTTCTGGAGGGAAAAACAAGCTCCTATGTTAGTGATGGGTTTCTATGACAACAAACCTAAAAAGCACAAAAGGAAAAAAAATAGCTTACAGTACCTTTTGAAGCATCAATTTCAATGTCCACTAATGGTTTTCCAACATAAGCAATATCATCTAAATTGTAATGGAGTTTTCTAATGATGCCATCATAACGACTAGTAATAGTAACAGAAGCTTTATCGCTTTGTACTTCACAGATGCTATCAAACTGAGACACGCTGTCACCTTCTTTTATGTACCTAAGAGAAAAGACACAGGCTGCTGTAAAACACATTAAGTGTAAAAATTTGTGCTGTGTATTTTATTTCGGTAAGTTCAGCTATGTAAGTCCTAACAAGATGAAAACGTATTCCAGATAAGAATTCTACATAATGGATACATTTGCTGAATACCTTTTGCCTCACTGTTCCACAGCTGTTTGTTAAGTGAAATAACACAAAGATTTAGAATATTATCCCACATACATTTTTACTATTACTTTGGTAAAGCTAAGTTTTCTTGACAGATTATAAATCATCTGAAAATGAGTCCATCTTAGTCTGACGCTAAGGAAGCTTAGTCTCAAACTGCCAGGATCAGTATATAGTCGTGGGTTGGTAACTGGCTCAAAGAGTTCAGAGAGTTGTGATCAGCGACACCCAAGTTCAGGTGGAAGTCTGTAGCCAGTGGTGTTCCTCAGGGATCATCACTAACCTGGAAGAAGGGATTGAGTGTTCCCTCAGCAAATTCACTGATGATACAAAACCTGGGCAGGGTGGGGGCTGACACCCTGTCAGGCTGTGCTGCCATCCAATGAGATCTTGACAGGCTGCAGAGCTGGGTGAAAGTGAACCTCTTGAAATTCAATCAGGACAAGTGCAGAGTCCTGCATCTGGGGAGGTACAGACTAGGGGTCATCCTGCTGGAAAGCAGCTACAAGGGCACATTGCTGTCCCACGGATAACTTGCTGTCCACTAGGGCTCCAATGAGCAATGTGCCCTTGTAGTCAAGAGGGCAAATGGCAGGCTGGAGTGCATTAAGAAAAAGCATGTCCAGCAGGTCTAGGGAGGCTCTCCTCCCACTCTACTCTGCCCTGCCCAGACCACACCTGGAATACTGTGTCCAGTTTTGGGCTCCCCAGTTCAAGAGGGAGAGGGAGCTGCTAGATAGAGACCAATGTAGAGTTATGAGGATGACTGCAGGACTTTAACACCTCTCCTGTAGAGAAAGACTGAGAAAACAGGGGCTGTTCAGTCCTGAGAAGAGAAGGGCGAGAGGGGATCTTATCAACATCTTTAAATATCTGATGGGTGGGTGTCAGGATGAAGGTGCCAGTCTGGTTTTGGTGGTTCCCAGTGACAGGACAAGGGACAACAGGTACAAGCTAGAACATAAGAGGTTCCGTCTCAACATGAGGAGACACTTTATGGTGAGGGTGACAGAGCACTGGAAGAGGCTGCCCAAAGAGGTTGTGGAGTTTCCTTAACTATAGAATCATAGAGTCAATAAGGTTGGAAAAGACATCAAAGATCATCAAGTCCAACCTGGCACCCAAGACCTCATGACTACTAAACCATGGCACCAAGTGTCACATCCAATCCCCTCTTGAACACCTCCAGGGACAGTGACTCAACCACTTCCCTGGGGAGCCCATTCCAACAGCTAACAACTCTCTCTGTGAAGAACTTTGTCCTCACCTTGAGCCTAAACCTCCCCTAGCACAGTCTGAGACTGTGTCCTCTTGTTCTGGTGATTCCAACACCTGCCTGGATGCATTCCTGTGCAGCCTGCCCTGGATGATCTTGCTTTGGCAGGGGGGACTGGACTCCATGGTCTCTAGAGGTCCATTCCAATACCTAGCACTCTCTGATTGTGTGATCAGTTTCAGAAAAGAAAGTGGGAAATATTGTCTTCCATGCAAAGAGAGGTATTCTCACCTACTTGTACAAAGAACAAGTCTGTACAAAGAACAGTGTTGCCCTCCCTCATTGTACACTTTGATTTTGCCTAAGCCATTCATCACTGGCTTTTTATAAACTATTTAATGCCCCAATCTTTTACTGAAGTCAATAGAGAAGGAGTAAAGGGTAAAATTATGTGGATTCTCCAAACTAGTCTTTAATTTCTAAAGTTTAACATAAAGACAGATTTCCTGAATTCTAAAAGCCATTAATCGCTAAAGGAAAACCTATATACAGGTGCAGTTATGGCAACCTATTTCTTCCTTCCTTCTTTTCCACTCTCAAATAGACCAAATTGTAAATAAACAAAATGTAAAGCTGAGTATATACAAGTTCTTCAACTGACAAAGATGAAGCTTGGAAAACTTAAGGTGTAACCCAGAAAACATAACAACAGACAAATAACCAATAATACAGCTGCTGAACTGCTTGCTTAGTATATTTCTAAGGAAGTAAAGCTTACCATTCTTTCACAGTCACCTCCGTAATCCCTTCTCCAATGTCAGAAAGCTTAAACTGGACAATTTGGCCACGTGAAACTTAAAACAGACAATAAGGAAATACAGCATATTTAATATTAAATGGAAGACATCAGACAGCAAAATATAAATGCATCAAAATCAGTCTAGATACTAATCATATAGAAAGGGCTAATATAACACTCATAAAATAGCAAAATGTAATAAATTATTTTATTAAGAAGAAGATTACCAGCAGATGTTCTGAACAATCGCTGTTGATGACTAAACTTGAGGGCAGCTTTGTCAAACAGGCACACGTATTTTGATTTTATAAAGCCAATGCTGCTGCACGATCTAACACGGTGAATGCAAACCTGGGGGAGAAAAGTCTCAAGTGTTAATACGATGGACTGAGGAATGTAGAGCTCATTTAATATTCCTGAAGCAACACTAATACTAAAATAGTTTAATTATAGTTCATGTAAGAGCAGTTCTTAGGGAAACAATTATACTGACTACATACCAAACATACAATCACCATTAAATTAGCATAAGCTGTGCCAGGTTTTTAACTTCTGTCACTAACACAACACTTGGGAGATCAATCACAATAACAAAACAAATTAACAAAAATCATGACAAGATCTGGTAAGAGATTCATACTTGATGTTGTTTCTGTAAGCAATTATTCAGGACACACGTATAAAAAGCACACATAATACCAACATCAGCCATCTGAAATATTCTTATCCAGAACAGATGCTGGAAGGGTCACCCAGACTACAGAAAAAAAAAATCAGCATATTTTTCTGTATCAGTTCTTATTGCAGTTAAAGCTTGATGAGAAGTACTACTTGGAAAAGACATTCACACCAGAGGGCACAGATAGTTGCCGTTTTATTTCTGTTAATATAAGATGCAGTCATCTTCAGGCAAATATCATTTCACATCAACTTTAATGACATTTTTTAAGAATTAGGTGTGAGATGGTTTTCTTTCATAGTTACAATTAAGTTTACCCAGAAATCAACTAAAAGGCTCAGGAAAATTTTCTGAAAGGTTCTTCAGACAAAACCTTGTGCTGTAAAGCATCATATAATCAGTCATGATTTTGGTCAAAAGCAAAGCCAGTAGCAATAAAGAGGCATTTTATCATTAATCTCAACAGAAGTTAGTTCAGACCCTTTCTTATTTAGTTAAGACTTCTTAAATCTAATGTAATTCTGATGTTATGTTGTCTTTAGAGTGCTGTAAAATTAATAAAAATAATTTCTCTGTAGATACTCTCTCTTAATTAATTCAGAGATACAAAAAAACACATTCGGGTGCTACAATGTACCTCAAGTAGCTCAAAACTGTAAAATTTAGAAATTATCTTCTTAGAGGAGCCAGAAAACAGCATACCTGCATGGGAAAGTTCATTTTAACTTCTTTTTTAAAAAGTCCTTTCAATAATTACAAAATATATCAACACTTTCTGATTGTCCTCCCCACAGCCCCCCACTGCTCAAGTAACTGATTTTGTATTGCACTTTAAAAAAGTAGATCATTCAGAAAACTGTACAATTCTGAAATGACAAGGTACATATTTTGTCCCTATTATTTAATTCAGCATTGGAAATGGTATTTAATATTATTTTCTTTTAGGAACAAATATTTATACAATACAAAACTGGTATATAATGTAAGTCTGCATAAACCTATTTTCTCCTATTTAAAACTCTGTTTTTCTTCCTACTTGAGTCCGTGGTTAAGGTTTTTTTTTTTTTGTCCAGTAAGATGCTTTTATCCCAAACCTACAATAAAACTCTTTTCTCTTTATATGACCCTACACAGAAAACAGTCAATATTTACCTGCAAAGATGATCACAAGGAGCACATCAAATTTCTGAACTATTTCTAACTGTGGAGCTTCATAAAGCTTTCCATGTGTTTTTAACACTTGGTAACCAATACGGGTAGTGAATTAGTAATGTTACTGCCAAAAAACAAACTGGTTTTGCTACAGAACAGTTTAAATGCTGTTTCAAATTATATTTGCATTTTTTAAAACTTTAATTTTTCTGGTTTGCAGTTTTGCACATTCTTTATTAAAATCTTGGTGTGCCACAATGTTAAAACAATAATATAATACCAAGTACCTGCACAGAACAGGGTTCCATCCTAACAAGGGGAAAAATTACAATCCATGAAATAAAAGGGGCTGTGCTTATTAATTTCAGTAACACTATTTTGACCATGCAATCATTGTAATACTATTTCTGTGTCACCCTGAATAAGGAAATGGCAAAAGCATATAAAGATAAAATCAGTTCTAATAGCCATAGCATTCCTATCCACATACCTCAATGTCTGAAAAAATATAGCAATAAAAAACCCACAAGCACAGTATTAGCGGTTATGTTTCTGTCAGCACTATCACGCTGTATCACAATTTAAAGGCAATAGTGTCACAGTATGATACCACTTTTCTAGTGCAAGTCTTCCGAGTGTAGCGTTACTGTGGTGAGAAAAGGGTGAGGAGTCAGTGCAGTCTCTCACTGATGCTAGGGATGCAACAGCCACTGACACCTGGTTGACCACAACTTGTTTGAACCAAGACAACGTGGGAGCTCTACGCTGTTTGAGGGGAAATGGTTTCTTTTTAAGGCAACAACCAAAACTAAAAAAAAGGGGGCAAGGCCAACTGTGCTATTCTGAATCACCACTGATCAGAAATTCTACTGCTGGCTTTAGAATGTTTTTATGCAGCCTGCAGGCAATGAACTACCTGATGAAGTAACACTGAATTTCAAAGTCAAATTGCGGTTAAAGGATACTCCTCCATAGAACTTTTGACTTGCTGTCACACTGAGGCATCTTAATGAACTTACAATGAACTTAACTTGGGGTTTGTTTTGAGTAGGTATACTGTTTCTCCAACTACATAGTTGCCTATATACTAAACCAATGCCCTTGGTAGCACCTTCCAGTCAGACACTATTCCTCACCTAAATAACTGGCACTGTGTTCTAGTGTCCAGGTAACAGTTATTTTCCTACTAGTTAACACAAAGTCCCTCGGGCTCATTTCTCTTCCTCACCACTTAGAGTCCCCATTGACAAACACTATTACTTCATCCTTCCCCCTATTGCTAGCCAAAGTGCTTGCAAAAGCTCTGAGACTATTCAAATAAGCCCCACTAATGTATATAATAACCAGGTTATTTCTTGGATCTTATCCCTGTATCAAAGTAGGTCACAACAATTAGTATATCTAGCAAAATTCAAAATGTGCTTGCAGGAAACACACACTGTAAGTAGCCAATTCTATAGTTCAGTATGCACATAGATAAGGTGAGCACTGCTTTATCAGAACCTTCCTTTGGATTTAAAAGTAGATGATTTATTTACAAAGAAAACTGGAGGAAAAAAATACTATTTTCAATATTCTTAATTAGTAAAATTACTTATATGTAGCTTAAAATTAGATAATTACAAAATACTGCTGAAGAAATTCCTCACTACCATGCTTTCAAAATATAATATGAATAATTAGGGGGGGAAATAATAGAAAGCAGAATTCATCTTTAATTTTGTTCTCACTTGCATTATCTTACAAAAAGATGCTTCTTTTTCTGACATTCCACAAAACAGAAGTGACATAGTTGGAAACCAACACTTCGCTACAGCAGGGAGACTATAATACAGTAACGCCGAAAAAAAAGTACATTCACTTCTTTAAGTATGTTATCTCAACTACTTAATTAACAACTATCAAGGCTCCTGAGATTCAGATAAACATGTTTTCCCTTTTTGTGTGCTTAACTACGCCGCACCTGTGCAGAGGTGCGGTACGTGTGCGGAGGAGCGGCGATGGCAGTGTAACGCTCACCAGTGCAATGCATCAGATGACGAAGAAGGATGCCAGTAGATTATTACAGGACACGCACGTTTCTTTCACATGAAATATAGGCAACAGGGAAGACATTCAGGGAGCAGCAGCGTGGGGCGGAGGAAGCCCGTTCTGGAGGTTCCTGGGGATCGAGGGCACTCTGACCCCCAAGGCGCAGCGGGTAGGCTCCGCCGGCACCGAGGCACCACGGGTTGTGCGGGACTGGCACCGTCGGCAGATTGGCTACGAGGGACATAGTCACCCGTGCCGCCGCACCGCGGGATAGCGGCGGGGCGGGCTGGGGCGCTGCCTGCTGTCGGGCGCAACTGAAGTGGCCGCTGCCCACCCGCAGGCACGGGGGAGGTGGCGGCCGGGAGGGCTGAGGGGAGGCGGCAAGTCCGCGAGCGTCTCCTATTTGCTTCGGGGTCTGCGGCGCGGTCCTCGCCCACTCCCGGCTGAAGGGAAGCAACAGGGCTTCAGGATGCTGCTGCCGCCGAGACGCCGCGCGCTGTCCATCCCCTCACCAGCATACCGGGAGCGCCACCACCCGCAGGATCCCCTGCTCCCCTTACCAGGCGTCCCGCGGCTCGGCAGCAGTTCCTCAGAGCGGTCACGGCCGCCATCTTACTCCGGGAAGAGGCAGCCCCCACGCCCCACACACCTCCCACCGATCAGCCAACCGGACTGCAGCCACGCCGACCGCAGCCAACCAGGCAGCAGGCACGGGCCAGGGTGGGCGGCAGCGGAGGGGGCCGGGAGTGCGGCGCGGTGGCGGGAGTAGCCGGCTGGTCCCGACCGCTCTCCCGGGCGTACTGGCAGCTCCTCGGAGCTGTCACACGGCCACGAGAAGTAATGGGAGGACTAGCGCCTTACGGGGGTTCCTGCAGCAAAGCCGCTAGCTGTGGTGCAAGGAGTGCAGCTTCCCTTGGCCGAAGTGGCGGGAAGGGCTCGACCTTTTCTCGTACACCTGTAATAAAGTCCCGAGAGTGACTGCCAGACCAGAAGGCGTACATCTCTCCGTGCTTCTTGTAGCGATCTCACTTGGGAGGGAAACTATGCGCTTGTGACCGTGACGGCAGAAGCCCGGCCTCCAGACTTCAGCAGCGGCACACGGCGCCGTGGGGCAGAGCTGTGCCCGCGGAGCTGCGTCCCAGATGCCATTTGGTCACGGCCTGCAAGGTGCCGCGTTTGTCACCGCTCCGGCCTAGCGCGGCCCTTAACCATAGCCTTGGGACAGGGGAAAAACATTGCCTCCTCCTGGACGCCGTGCTCAGCTCTGTGCCGGTACATGGTCCTTAAAGCGGGGAGAATGAAGACCGCACTTCGCGCTGCTCGGGCGCTAGGCCCCGGCGGCTGTCTCTCACGCCGCGGAGCCGCCCCTGCCAACCCACGGCGGGTGGGCGCCGAGGTGGCTCCGCCCTGCGCCTGCTCCAACGCTGTCCCCCCGCCCGGGCGCCGACAGGTTGGGGCGCACTGGAGCACGTTTTGTGCGCGCTTCCGTCACCAAGTGTTCGCGACCACGGGGGGCTGCTTCACCGAGGGCTCGCCGTCTGCAGGGCCCCGCTGGGATTCCATCGGCGCGGCAGGGGCCTCTGCGAGAGACAACTGCGCTCGCTGCCAGTCATGGACGGGAAGAAGGTGGAGATAGACGGCGGGATCATGGAGGGGGTGAGCTCCAGCGGCGGTCTGGCCTCTCTTTACCTCTCCCTGGGCAGCGCTGACGGCCGGGCCGGTAGCGGCCGACTGGGTGGGAAGTGTCATAGCGCCTGACGAACGCCCTTTCTCCGTGCAGGGTGGGCAGATTTTGCGAGTGTCCACGGCACTGAGCTGCTTGCTGGGCCTGCCGCTACGGGTGCACCGGATCCGCGCCGGAAGAAGCCAGCCCGGCCTCAGGTAAGGGCCATCCCTCGTCCTCATGTCTTTTTTTCGCCCATAGGGCTGGCGCGGGCGTGGTGGACCAGGGGTGCGTCCAGCGGGGTCCCGTTACAGTGTGTGTAAGTCCAGGGCTGTATCCGTGCAAACTCTTTAGCTTGCTTTTGGCTGAAATACTTCCAAGAACAAATCTCATATTTCTATTGCTTTGAGAGGGCCTTTAAATCAGAAAGTCCTGTCTGTGGCTCACTTATGTGGAAAGAATTGCTTAGGCTGGACGAGACCTTTTCTTTTATATCATAGGCTACAACCGTTAACATAACACTTGCAAGTCCACCACTAAACCTTATCTTTAAACACCATGTCGACACATCTTTTAAATAATTCTGGAGATGATGACTCATACCCAATCTTAACCTCCTCTGGCACAACCTGAGACCATTCTATCATCCTATTATTTGCTACAGACCAACACCCACCTCATAACAATCTTCATTTTTGTAGAGAGCAATAAGGTTTACCCTGAACCTCCTTTTCTCCAAACCGAAGAACCCTAGTTCTATCTGCCACTCCTTTTAAGACCCTTCACCAGCTTTGTTGCTCTTCTTTGGACAGCACCTCCATGCTTTTCTTGTAGCCAGGGGCCCAAAACTGAACACAGTATTTGAAGTACAGCCTGCCAAGTACAGGGGACAGTCACTTCCCTACTCCTGCTGGCCACACTATTTTTGATAGCAAATATATGGAAAGATTGAGCATGGAGGAAAGCTAGAGTATGAACTGGGTACCCCACAGTCTCCTGGTGAGAGGACTGGAGCGCTTCACCTGCTCCTCTCAGTGCTGTTCCTCCCTGTCCATGTCTGACTGGCCAGGGAAAGTGAGGGCACATCTCTTAGGCACCACAGTTACAGACCTTCTCAAAAATATTCTCAAAGGTGCTAAGCAGACTGCACCATATGAAACATGAAAATTGAGGTCATGTCATGCCTCAGCAAAACAAGGCTCGTTGAACACACAGTACTAAGAATAGTTCATTTATATCCTATTTAAATTACTCAAAGGGAAAAAAGAACAGCAGGACAGATACATAGCAAATCTGCTAAATCTTTTGTGGCTTTGGCAACTGGTTACTGACTTGGCTGCAGCTCAGTACTGCCATCTTCAACCCATTGCATTTTTGTCCAAGCATTTGTCACATTAGCACAAGCCACTGCTCCTTCATCTCATGTCTGTCTCGACCCAGTCTAATAGAAGACACACCAGAATCCTGCAGTTTCCAGAACAGCGTGAATGTTGCTCCTTTGGCTCCTGTGAACTCAGAAGTACTTTAGGAGTCAGACTGAATTTCTGATCTATGTTTGATCTGAAATTTGCAATGGTAGTATTTGTTAGTTGGTGTTCAGTAGATCTTTTAATGTAACATGAGTATGCAGTCTACTTACATGTATCTTTAATTCATATCCAAGGCCTCAGCATCTATCTGGATTGGAGATGATTCGAGATCTATGTGAGGGTAAGCTGGAAGGTGGAGAAATTGGCTCAACAGAAATAATCTTCACTCCTGGGAAGATCAAAGGTGGAACCCACATAGCAGATACGAAAACAGCAGGGTATGTCTTTGTACATGGATAATGACTGACCTGTAACACCACTTAACTGATTTTGGTAACTTTGAAATTATCAAAAATGAGCAGAGGGGAAAAAATAACATTGATAGATGGGTGAGGAGCTAAAGTATTTGCTGCCTGACCCAAATATATGTGACCAATGAACCTTTAGTGTAGGCAGGATATGTATGAATAAAATTAATGCAAATTAAAAATTATAGTTGCTATGTAAGTTGAATCCTTGGTTAATGTTAAGCAAAACCCAGCTGCCTGTGTATTTAAACTTTATCTGTTATTTTCTCGCATTAGTACATTACATATCAGGTCACATGCATCAAATTAGGTAACTGTCTCAAATCTGTGAGATCTGAAATAATCCGTATCATATAATAAAGTAGATTTTGAGATTTTACTTACACATGCAATGATACAATATGGGATACTAGTGTTGGAACTGGGAACATGCTATCCGTGGTTATACGTGCATGTCTTCCTCCTATTCTATATTTCTGTGTTAGCTCCTTTGTTCTTGGGATCTGCTGCAAAACCAAGTAAGTGGGTTTTAGTTATGGAAGACTGGGGTGAGCAGTTGACTGGAAGCTAAGTCAAGTTAGGCATAAGTTACAGTTTACATTAAGAGAAATATTTTTCTGACCTGAAACAGTGTAAACAGCTAAGCTGATGCCTTTTAGTTAATACAGAAAGGTTTAACTAAGCAATGATACAGCAGAATTAGTGATTAAACACAAGCAAAACAAACAAAAGAAACAGTACAGTTTACAAAAACTTAGAAGTTATTTAAGAAAACCAAACCGTGTTTTCTTCAGTTCAGTGGTGACTGCTGTTTTCACAATTCAAAATGCTTGAAACCCCTATGAGATAACCATTTTCTTTTACTGAAAAACTAACTTTTGCAAAATTTATCTTGGAAGTTGCTTAGTATCTGTGAAATACAGAAAGAATCTGGTTATCTAAAAGCATACTTCCCATGTTCCTAAATTTTCTTGTTTGGCATGCTGACCAGCTTCTAAGAAACTTTGTTGTTTTCTAAATGCTTTGTTATCAAGTAAGTGTTAGAATTACTACCTAAGCTTTTTCTGGGTTTGTCATCTGCTAGCTATACCTACAATTTTCACAATCCTATCAGTGCAGCAAGTAAGCTACATTGTTTTTATTTCAAACAAGTACATTAAAGATACTTAGCTACTTAGACTTGCTAAAGACATGACGTTTTAAATTGATTTTTTTTTTTTAGTACTAATACATTTATAGATTACATTCAAAATCAATTAGTTATATAAATGTTCTGGAAAGCCATTTGTCTTTGATGTATAGTGATTCTATGGAATTATACAGATTATGATTACATGACATGGTAGGGGGTTGGGATTAGATGATCCTTGAGGTCCATTCCAACCCTGACAATTTTGTGATTCTGTGACATTTGAGTATTTTATAATTGCTTTTAGGAGTGTGTGTCTACTGATGCAGGTAGCGATGCCCTGTGTGCTGTTTGCTGCTTCCCCATCAGAACTTCATTTAAAAGGTGGGACTAATGCTGAGATGGCTCCTCAGATAGACTACACAGTCATGGTAGGGAAAAACTTCTTTGGCTTGGTGCATCTTTTATGTGTATATATACAACATAACTGCAATACTTCTGTTGCTCTTCCTGCAAGTTTATTTGAAATTATGGAGTCAGGCATGGGAGTGTAACACTATTAGTGTACTGTTTGCAGAGCGCAACCAGTGTTTCATGGATTTCCCTGAAACAGCAACTAGTCTTTTTGCTTCTAATTATTGAAGAAAACATCATTTAAAATATATTATTTATACTAGAAGTGCGATGATTTGCTAAAGAATTTCTCTCCCTCATTTCATAAGAAAATCCTTTTGCACTATTCAGAAGAAATGTGAAATAAGCTATATGGATGAGACTGGCTGTCTGTTTTGTTTTAATAATGTAATGAATTTATATGATGCTTTTTTTTTTTTTAAGATTATATAAAACAGTGGAAAATTGTAAATGCAAGACAGACTCACTCTGTGATTTGTATATATGCTTGTTTTCCAGGTTTTCAAGCCAATTGTTGAAAAGTTTAATTTCACATTTAATTGTGACATAAAAAAGAGGTGAGTTATGGGAGACATGGAAAGACACATCTTACTGAACTGTGATCACAGAAGCACTCACACCAGGTGCTCCCAATCAAGCTGAGGGATGAATTTATAATACATAAACTAATCTGCATTAGCTGCCCCTGTGTTCTGTCGCTGCATGATGAATGTGATATGGCTCACTCTTGGTTTTGTTTTCCATTGGTGAGTCTTCAGCTGCTATTAACAGGCTACCTCTAGGGCAAGCACATGGTAAACAGGTAGTACATTACTAAGGTTTTTCTGATGTGGCAAGTAATGCTTGTGTTAGGTTGTTAATAAGATGTGCAATGTGAGGTAATACTATTGGAGAATTTAATTCTATTCTAAAATTTTCAAAGGCACACATCAATAAAATTCATATGTACAGAAACAGACTTTAAAATGTATAATAGAATAGAATACATGAAGAGCCTTCTGCCTCTTTTCTTGGTTTCCTTGTGATCTTTGCATTTATATCTGATTAGTGTTTCTAAATAGGGGTTACTACCCTCAGGGAGGTGGTGAAGTTGTAGTCCAGATGTCACCAGTCAAAGAGTTGAGCCCAATAAACTTAACAGAACGTGGCACAGTGACAAAGATATATGGAAGAGCATTTGTTGCTGGAGCGTTGCCTATAAAGGTAAGAGCTGATAATAGCTCTGGTAGTATCCAGCTTCATAAATCTATACAAAATTGCATGTAATCTGCTTAACCTGCCTCTGCTGTTCCTGTGTTTTGCAGTCTTTCACTTTATTAAATGGTTTTGATTATTCAGGCTGTAGAATAGACTTTTGGACATTTCTAAAACGCAAGCAATATGGTAGCAGCTAAACCAGGAAATGAGAATGGTATCCTCGATATCCTTCATATGACTGTTCTAAAGTCTTTAGTACATATTGAGAGGTATCTTGTATGTGATTTACATATCATTCATATTTACATGGATTATTTTAAATCTGGAATCATCCCCTTCATAGATATATGGGTCAACTATGGTGCCATGTCTAGGCAGAATTCAGACTGCATCAATTTTTTGTCAAATATTGCTGAGGGTATTAGACAAAGTTTTGGGTAGCAAAGGTAAAACAGAGATCTGTTCCTTTGTACTCCCTTCTATTTATTATTCCTGTTCTGTCTGTATTTACAGCAAATGGGTGGTGGGATCTCCTTAAGGCTCCCTCTCTCACACAGGCTAGGAATTAGTAGAGGAAGGAAAAGGAGAAACTAACTTAGTTTTTGAAGAGCTGTGGCCTGCTGGGTTTGGTCTCAACACCTTCAAACTATGAATAGTGACTGTGATTGGATCACAAGAATGAGATAAGCTTCATTTGCTGCTACCTGCCTGATTTAAAACTGTTATTTTTTATTATATCTTACAGAATATATCCTGTACATAATAGTTGTGGGGTGCTTTAGTTTCGTGGTTTTGTTTGGGTTGGTTTGGTTGGTTTTTTACAATCTAATGTTTTGAGATAATCAAGGCTGAAATGGTATCATTCTCCTTATGAATGGGAAAATGTCCTTGAATTTCTAGTGACAGTTAAGCTTCTAGATACAGCAATGTAATTGTCCTTTAAGCATTTAATGTTACCATAATTTTGTCAGAAAATTCCTAGAAGAGATGATCTTTAGTGCTTACTTGTAGGGGTTTTATAACAATCCTTTGTTTTCTAGTTAATAAAGTAGCCCCTTTAATCAGAAATTGATGGTAATAATTAGACTTATGAGGATAAAGTATTACTATAGTTATATAATTGAATCAATGTTTTTACCTCCTATCCTGTCAGCTGGCAAAAGACATGGCAGCAGCAGCAGTGAGATGCATCAGAAAAGAAATCAGAGATCTTTACATTAACATTCAGGCCGTTCGAGAACCTGATGATCAAGCTGTTGGGACTGGAAGTGGAATAATGTAAGATGAGCCCAAACTTTATATTGCTACCTGTAACTTTGCTGGTTGATTAGCTAGATATTGATTATGTATCTGCTAAATAAAGTGTAATGTGTGTGATTTTGTTCTTAATACAGATTTTGTTTTTTCTGCTTAGCATTGTTGCAGAGACTTCAACAGGTTGTTTGCTAGCTGGATCATCACTTGGCAAGAGAGGTAGGAGTTCCATGAAGTACGCTTCCTCCAGATTTAGCTTGATGTGCTATGAGTAAATAGGAACCTGAAGAATAATCTGTTCAAAGAGCTGATGCTTTGAGCGTTGGATTTTTAAATGCATGGGTTTTAGTAATAAAGGACAGTGCAAATGAGAAGATTTTAAGACAGCTAATATAATCTTACACTTTGTACTAAGATACTTCTGTGTAGTGACAAAAATTACAAAATTATTAAATTTACTTTTTATCAGGGTGGATTTTTAAGGATCATTGAGCAGAAAATGCTTATGGACTTTAAGAACATACAGTCTTTGTGTGGTTTTAGTTCAACCGTGAATCTAGATGTGTGTCTATATTAAAAGGAGCAGAAATTATTTTGATTTAAAATGGTTTGAATGAAATATTTCTCTGCCTAAGTTGGGCTACTTTCTTTCCACTGCTTAGGAAGTATGAATTGTATGTCATGTCAGATGGAAGGGGTTTTTAAGTGGACATTTGAGGCAAGAACATGGAAATAAGACTTAAAAAGTTGATCATTTCTTGATTTATTTTTTTTCCTTCTGTATTTTTATCCCTATGTCCTGGATTTCTCTATTAGGAAAGAATCCTGACAAAGTTGGCATTGAAGCAGCTGAGATACTGCTTAAAAATCTTAAACATGGTGGAACTGTGGATGATTCTCTGCAAGACCAAGTAAGGCTCCTGTATGTGTTTCCATGATGTTGAAGTAGCAAGAATACACGTATGTATTCCCTCTAAAGAATATAAATCTAAGCCAAGAAATAATTGAGATGTAGACTGTATCTCTATAGGTGGGCATGGCTTTACATAATCATTTTATAATTAGAAGTTGTAGGAGGTTTCCAGGTGTGGTCACAGCATCAGTAAGATTAGCAAATTATATGGAGTTCTTGGGAACCACAGATTCCTCTGGCTTTACAGTAACACCCTTACATTTTCCCTCCCTGTAAATTTTATTAGGTATTGATGAAAGATGTAGGAATTTACTTCTATTTGGTACTCCATGTGATGGAATACAAATAGCTTCCTGGTTGCATATTAAGACTGATACTAAGTGAAGCTATTAGAGAACAGAATATCTAGGAGGTGCTCCTCTGTGCCTTGTTCACCCCCTTTCACTTGAGAATGATGATCCCTCCCCTATCTTATTTTCGGTAACGCAGCCTCATAATAATCTTGGACTGTTCTAGATGGGATGCTGTTAACTCTCACCTGCAAACACCTGCCCACACATTATGCAGTATAACAGGAAGTATTTAGGTCTTGGACCCATCCTACTTTTTCCAAAGCATGGGCAGTACATTTGGTGAAACATGCCACAGCTAGAGTCAGAGTATAAGGGAACTGCTCAGAGTTATGCTTACAGAGTACTTGTGGTGGTGAAGTTTGTAATTCACATCTCCTCTTCTTTTTTTTTTTTTTTTTTTAATATCTGTCTGGGGAATATGTCATCAGAAAGTGTAAGAGTTGAGAAACCTTCCTAAGTTTTTTGTGTCCATAAAGATAACTTACCAATCTGGAGTACTTCAGGATGGGAGAGAATGAAGTATAAAAGTAGTAAAGTAGTAAGTAACAGGAATTCAGTGGCAAACTCCACTGGACAAGTAGCAGCCCTTGTGCAACAGGCACTTAGAGTAGTCACTTCCAAGCATCCTCAGCCTTGCATCATTCTTAGCATTCAGCATCATGAAGTTTTATGAAACTTGACAAACCACACTTTCACATCTGCAGACATTTTGCGTGACTTTCCTTTTTTGTTGCTGTTATCAACTCCCTAGGATCTGAAGAGTTACTTAATAATTAATTACCTTTCCTTCCCTTTCAGCTGATTATTTTTATGGCACTAGCAAAGGGAGTATCCAGAGTGAAAAGTGGACCAATTACACTTCATACTCAAACAGCTATACACTTTGCAGAGCAGCTAACAAAGGTGAGCACAAAAGTTCAGGAAATTGATTGTCATCCAGTAACTAGGTAGTGTAGAGTTTAGCAGGCATTGTGAACTGAATTTGATCATGGAGGGCAAACACTGATAAAATAATTGCTACAATATTTATATAGTTTTCCTGTAGAAAGTTAGCTGTTTGGGTGGGTTAGCTGTTTGAGTGGGTTGGATTGGTTGATGGGTTGGACACGATGATCTTGAAGGTCTCTTCCAACCTGGTTTGGTTTATTCTAAAGTGAATATACTTTAGAGTTAAATGCTTCTAGAATGGTGAGATACTTTCACCACCTTTATTAAACATTTAATCAAATCAAAGTTGTAATACAACACATGGCAATATGATTATTGAGCATCAGATACTCAAGTAATGAAGTTATAACATAAATAAGTTTAAATATTATGTATTCCTAATTCTGTTTTAGGCCAAATTTACTGTGACAAAGTCAGAAGAGGAAGATCCCAGTAAAGATACCTACATCATTGAGTGCCAAGGAATGGGGATGATAAACTCAAACTTATAGGGTAAAAAGGAAAAGAGAAGCATCAAGATGACAAAAGCAAAACTCAACATACCTCAGTGATGCATTGCACTACATTTTGATACATGTGTGAACAGGAAGAGCCTTCTGTCATATCTGAATGATGTAATTCCGAGCATGATGTCAAGTTTTTCCTTGGTGTGCTGAGAATGAAAAATTGATATATCTTCTTTTCTTTTTTTTTTTTTTTTTAATTATTTTTTACCATGAGCAGCAAAAGCAGTAAAACAGGACAGCAGATAGAATATGTTGTATGTATTTGAGAGCTTCAGTTTAGCAGAAGTTCAGATTCACCAAAGTAGAAAATAACCATGTCAGTTTTGAAAGCACATTGATGCATTCTTTCCCCTTTGGAAAAAATGAAGTTCTATTGTTAGGGGACTTTTGTGTTACAAGGTACGTGGAAAGAAGTGCACCATTAAATCTCTGTCCTTTTTCTTTAACCACTGTGCTTCAATTGTGCCTGAGGAAATAATAAAGCACTATCACCACATGAAGGCCTGGTTCTTATATTTGCTGTTACCTCAGGGAGTAGTGTCAGTAGAACATTGATACAAAGTAACTTGACAGAATTTCCTTCTCTCCCTACAGGAGAAAAAACAAACAAAACATTGTATCAAATAGGTTTGTTTTAAATCTTTCCATCTGTTTTAAAAAAACTTTCTCAGGCACGGTAAAATAATGTGCTACATCACATCCTAAACACAAAATACTAGCTTTATGATTGATTGGATTTTCTGTCTATGGTTGTCCTTATTAGCATACTAACTGGGTCTACATTTTCACCAAACTGTTTGTTGTTTTCAAAGGGAGTACTTAATTACAGCTGAGATTAGGAAGCTACTGAACACACACACGTACACACAGATGCATGCATATATGTACAATGAGCACTCTATCTACACAGGTGTATGTAGGCATATAAAATCCACCTGGGTTATTCCCATTATGTAGACTATGTGTGGAAGACCTTCTGTCCCTCCAGCTTTGATCGTGCCTTTTCTGAAGTAAAAGGAAAATACAAGAAGTAGTAGATCATAATTTGTTCTGCAGCTGAAGAACTGGATCCCAGAGTTGGAATCACATAACCAAAACTATATAAATACTCTGTAAGCTTGAATTAATTTACACATTTTCCACAGCCCACTTTGCAGCCTTTGCTCTAGGATCTTTTTCTCAATTGAAGCTAACAGCTGAAGATACATCTTGAAGTATTGTTGGTCGTGCTCATTAGGATAATCAAATTACTGCATTTATGACATGAGAAAAATCCTTTGCTAATATACAAAAAAAGTTCAACAACTATCTGCTTAACAATGTATTTCTTCTTTGCATTCTTCCCCTCTCCCCATGCAAAAACTAGTGCAAAAGAATGGCTTGCAATTAATTGACTACATCTTTTTTTTTCACTAATACTGGGAACAGACTGAAGGCGGCAGCAGATACCTGCTGAAGTTTGTAACAGTGATCCTGGACTGCCCTTGAAGAGCACCTCTGGGAATTACTAGCCTGTGCTGCTAATGATACTCAAAGTTTCCTTTTGGAAGAACTTTGTATTGGAAAAAAAAAGAAAGTAAGTTTCCTTTTTGTTATTTTTGAAGTTTCATCCTTGGATTCTCTGCAAAACATTACAGAAACATTCATTTGGGTTGGAAAAGACCCTCAGGATCACCAAGTCCAACAGATAACCCTACTCTACAAAGTTCACCACCAAACCATATCCCCAAGCACCATGTCTAAACGACCTTTAAACACATCCAGGGTTAGTGACTCAATCATCTCCCTGGGCAGCACATTCCAATGCCTGACCACTCTTTCTGTGAAATTTTTTCTCCTAATTCAGTATCTTTTTGCCAGTATCCAGCCAAGCAACTTTCACAGAGTACAGGCAATTAAATTTATCTTTTATTATGCAATTCCAGTGTTTATAGAAATGCTGCTTGAGAGATAATAAAATTGCCATTCTTTCTACTGTTATTCAAAGAACATTGTAAATTACAATACAGACTTAACAACTTCCCTTTAGGTTTTAAAATCTCTAGCTAGTGCCTTAGCAGTGATTACAGGGCTTTCTCACCCTGTAATCACTGCTTAACTTTAGCAATCAAGTAAGAATGACCCACTTTCTTGCCTAGTAGATTCTTTGTGGACTATACTTAGATTTAGTGCCTAGGTGGTTTAAATAAATAAATCAGTGTAACTAGCTGCTGTCACATTAAGAAAGCCTTATGAAGAAGAGCAAAGCTAAATTACATCTTTTAAATTTAGGCCGACTTCTATATATTTGTGCACATATACATACTGCATTATGTATGGAAAGTAGGATAAGCTTGAGCATGATTTTATGTCTGGTCTCAAAGGCTGTCTGGAGTATCTTGTCACAGCTTTGCTTTGCTTTTGAAAAATTATGCCAGCTTGCACACTGAGATACTGCCTGCGGTGCTACAAAATTCTTTCCCACATTCACAAGACTCTTAGAACAATCACAGCAAGACACAAGAACCAGTGAAACATTGAGAGAACTATCTCACATTAGGATTCCTATCTCTCACAGAATCACAGGTTGGAAAAGACCTTTGAGATCAAGTCCCACCTATTACTCAACACCAACCATGGTACTCAACTAAACCATGGTACTAAATACCCCATCCAGTCTTTTTTTCAAACACTTCCAGGGGCAGTGACTCCACCACCTGCCTGGGCAGCCCATTCCCACGGCCAATCACTCTTTCTGTGAAGAACTTCTTCCTACCATCCAGCCTAAACCTCCCCTGGCGCAGCTTGAGACTGTGTCTTCTCATTCTGTCACAGGTTGACTGGGAGAAGAGACCAACCCCCACCTGGCTACAACCTCCTTTCAGGTAGTTGTAGACAGCAATAAGGTCTCCCCTGAGCCTCCTCTCCTCCAGGCTAAACAGCTCCAGCTCCTTCAGCCACTCCTCATACGGCTTGTGGTCCAGACCCCTCACCAGCTTTGTTGCCTTTCTCTGGACACATTCAAGAATCTCAACATGTTTCTTAAATTGAGGGGCCCAGAACTGGACACAGTACTCAAGGCATGGCCTAACCAGTGCTGAGTACAGGGGCACAATGACTTCCCTGCTCCAACTGGCCACACTATTTCTGATACAGGCCAGGATGCCATTGGCCTTCTTGGCCACCTGGGCACACTGCTGGCTCATGTTCAGCCTACTTTCAATCAGTACACACAGATCCCTTTCTTCCTGGCCGCTCTCCAGTCACTCTTGTCCCCAGCCTGTAGCACTGCATGGGGTTGCTGTGGCCAATGTGTAGAACCTGGCACTTAGATGTGTTAAATCTTATGCCATTGGACTGTGCCCATCTGTCCAGCCTGTTGAGGTCCCTCTGCAGAGCTCTCCTACCCTCTAACAGAGTGACACCTGCCCCCAGCTTGGGTGTCATCTGCAGACTTACTAATTTTGGACTCAATCCCCTCGTCCAGATCATCAGTAAAGAGTCTGAACAGGATCGGGCCCAATACTGTTCCCTGGGAGACACAAACACAAGTAGTGACTGGCTCTCAACTGGAAGTGGCACCATTCTCTGGGCCTGGCCCTCCAGGCAGTTCCTAATCCAGTTCAGAGTGCACCTGTGCAAGCCAGGGGCTGACAGCTTGGCCAGGAGTTTGCTATGGGGGATGGTGTCAAAGGCCTTGCTGAGGTCCAGGTAGACTAGATTCACAGCCTTCCCCACATCCACCAGGTGGGTAACCTGATCATAGAAGGAGATCAGGTTGGTCAGGCAGGACCTGCCATCCTAAATCCATCCTAGCTGGGTATGATCCCTTGGCCATCCTGTACATGCCAAGTGATTGCACTCAGGATGACCTGTTCCATGGTCTTGCCTGTCACTGAGGTTAGGCTGGCAGGCCTAGAATTTCCCAGTTCCTCCTTTCAGCCCTTCTTGTGGATGGGTATCGCACTGGCCAGCTTCCAGTCATCTGGGACCTCTCCAGTGAGCCAGGACTGTTGATACATGAAGAAGAGTGGCTTGGCAAGCTCATCTGCCAGCTCTTTCATCGCCCTAGGACGGATCCCATCTGGTCCCATAGAGATGTGAGGAGCCAAGTCTATCCAACACTTCCTGAAATCTGGTCTATCTAAACAAAACTTTATTTTGGAAAGAATTAAAAAATGTGCAGGCTTTGTTTTTAAGCAAAAATAAAAGTAAAGAAAACAAACCAAAACTGAGTTGAACAAAAAATTCCCAGTGAAAATTTGAAATGCAATTCCTGTCTTCCAAACAGACATACAGAAGTACATGAACACTTGGCCACTATATTAAAAAAGATTAACAAAACCCAGAAAAAAAACTCTTCTTAGTAAATGCACAATTAAGAGCAGCTCAGCAATATAATTAGTGCACTTCCTCACTCTGTGTAAGTCTGTTACAAAGAGCAGCAGGTCATCAGTAACTGGCAGTCCTTGGGAACTTTCTTGAGGTCTCACTCAAGTGTCCATCCCTGTCTAGTGACATGACCCCTGGAGCCACTATTAGATGAATGTGAAGGTTGCTTTGCTGGCCCTCCATTGCTTGCTTTTGCCATTGTGATGTCTGTCCCCTTATGCTATCTTTGCAGTGCTGTCTGGATTGAAGGAATCTGGTACTGATTAAATCAGGCTTCACATGCAACCCTTTTCTCCTCCACAGTTAGAAAATCTGTAGACAGCCACAATGGATTTTACCCTTCAGCAGAAGAGTGTGCACACAGAATTTTATTATCCAGGCCTAATTCACATCCTGTCACCTCATGCTGACCTCTTACCAGGAAATGTTAATCATAATTATTGGTTTTTTTCTATATACAATAATTAATACTCTTCATTACATATGTACTTGAACAAACTTCAACTGAGGTAATAACATTCTTTAAATTAATTTGGGGCTACTAGTATAATTCATATTCTGCCAAGTTGTTACTTTCCCTTTTCAACTGGGTTCCACATCATTAAACTTCAGCCCTCCAGGTTTTCATTACTTTCAGTTCACTTAGATTTTAAATCTCTAAGTCAAAACATGAGCTGCAGATCTGGTTACATCACACTCCTACAGTGCTCGTGCTTTGAGTACTTAAGCTTACATTTTACAGCATAATTAATTGTTAAAATGAATGCCGTGTGTGCAAGTTAGTTGTTGGTAGTTGGTGGTGTAACTTTGCTATTTTTAAACTTCCTGCCCTTTGTGAATATTAACTAATAATTACAGTGCATTACTTGAAGCTTTTCAACTTTCATTTATATCCATTTACAATCATATAATTTTAGTGATAAGGTTGGATTAAGTCACTTGTGGGAATATATTAACCTTTTGTTCAGGAAGAGATGAGACATAATTTGCACCTGCTCTACGAATATGCACTGGGTTTTCTTATGTTAATCAGACACATTTGAATCTTACATAAAAACTTCAGTGTGGGTGTATAGATACAACTAAGATGCTTACATTTAATACTGCTCAAACAGGTAGTGGCAATGACTCACAGGTTCTATATACCAAGGAAATGGATTGATCCTCTCACAGTCTCAAACTGTGTGTCCCTGGTGTATTTCCATGAGAGAGAATTGTGTTTGGATGAATGTAATGTTCAGAGAAAGGCACTGCACTGACACATGCAGGCACTGAAGTCTCAAGACAAATAATAAGGGCATTACATACACCCAGTTACAAAAAGTTCCCCAAGGAATACTGCTTTCTGATTCTGACTGAAAGCCATTACTCTCAAAAAGAGTACCTTTGAACCTTTTCTCATGCCCTGAAATCTACTTCAGCTCCTAACCATTCCTCTTGTCCTATGTTGGTCACTATATTTAGTATTTTCTAGACAATGTTGAGAATTCTGCATCAAGTTTTGGGTCCCTTCATACTAAAAAGGGAGCAGTGGTCTGGGGCTGGAGCTCTGTGAGGAGAGACTGAGGGAAGGGGGCTTGCCCAGCCTGGGGAGGGGATGGGTTTGGGCACCTGTCAGCAACCTGCCCGTGTCTGCATGTAAGTTGCAGAGGAGATAGGGCCAGGCCCTTCACGCCGCTCTCTGGTTGGAGGATGAGGGGCAGCAGGAGTACACTGAAACAATAGATGCTCAGGCTGGACAAAGCCCTGACCAACCTGGACTGAGCTCATGGCAGACACCACGCTGAGCGTGGGGTTAGACCAGAGCCTTTCCTACCTATGCTCCTTTCCTACCTCAATTATTCTATGATCCTCAATGCCAGTCTGGCAAGTGATAATCATCTAAACACAATGCAGAAGAATTCTCTAAAATATTATAGCATGGGTTATTTATAACTGCCAATGTTAAAATGAAATGTGGGTTAAATGAAACATTATACCAAACAAAGGTACACAGGAGGGGGAATAGCAAATTAAATTACTTGCAATGGAAACAATGAAAAAGGGGTTTTTTTATGATTAGAGCTACATCTTCTGAATGGAAAACAAGTGAATGTAAAACCATTGGTGCTTGGAGAGAATAGGAGGTGATACCAGCATATGAAAATTAAGTGAGGGAAGTCAGCTGGAAAGTGCTTCCCTAATACAGGACTGCAGAAACGTCTGTAAAGACTGAGGTAAAACAAGTGGGAACACAGTCCTCTGTAAATTTAAGCATAAACAGAATTTTTCCTTCAATCTGAGATTAAAGTTTAGGAAATCTCCTCATAAATCTACTTAGAAGCCACAAGCTGTGTGTGTGGAGAAGCTTCAACTAAAAGCTGTTTGATTTTCAGTTTTCATACCACCCAGCTGTGTCTTAGGGGTTTCACACTCTCTCCTCCTCTGCCCAGGAGGCTTTCTGACAAATGCTTTCCAAATCTGATACCGCAATCCCCTAATTATAGGATATCTGCTGAAAAAAAAACAAACAACCTCTGATTTGAAAATTCTACTTTCAAATAATGACTGAATATTTTCCTTCACATACAAATATCTTAGGATGAAATCTTAGACAAGTTTTCTGCCACACCATGCAAAGATTAACAATAAGAACAACTTTTATTAGAATAGAATAGAATAGAATAGAATAGACCAGGTTGGAAGAGACCTTCAAGATCATCGCGTCCAACCTATCACCCAACACCACCCAATCAACTAACCCATGTAACCAAGCACCCTGTCAAGTCTCCTCCTGAACACCTCCAGTGACGGCGACTCCACCACCTCCCCGGGCAGTCCATTCCAATGGGCAATCACTCTCTCTGTGTAAAACTTCCTCCTGACCTCCAGCCTGAACTTCCCCTGGCGCAGCCTGAGACTGTGTCCTCTTGTTCTGGTGCTGGCTGCCTGGGAGAAGAGACCAACCTCTGCCTGTTTACAACCCCCCTTCAGGTAGTTGTAGAGAGTAATGAGGTCACCCCTGAGTCTCCTCCTCTCCAGGCTAAGCAGCCCCAGCTCCCTCAGCCTCTCCTCATAGGGCTTGTGTTCCAAGCCCCTCACTAACTTTGTTGCTCTTCTCTGGACTCGTTCCAGCAAGTCAACATCCTTCCTAAACTGAGGGGCCCAGAACTGGACACAGTACTCGAGGTGTGGCCTAACCAGTGCAGTGTACAGGGGCAGAATGACCTCCCTGCTCCTGCTGGCCACACTGTTCTTAATGCAGGCCAGGATGCCATTGGCCCTCTTGGCCGCCTGGGCACACTGCAGGCTCATGTTCATCTTACCATCAACCAGCACCCCCAGGTCCCTCTCTGCCTGGCTGCTCTCCAGCCACTCAGACCCCAGCCTGTAGCACTGCATGGGGTTGTTGTGGCCAGTGTGCAGAACCCGGCACTTGGATGTGTTCAATCTCATGCTGTTGGACTCTGCCCATCTGTCCAGCCTGTCGAGGTCTCTCTGCAAAGCCTCTCAACCCTCTAGCAGATCAACTCCTGTCCCCAGCTTGGTGTCATCAGCAAATTTACTGATGATAGACTCAATGCCCTCATCCAGATCATCAATAAAGATGTTAAAGAGGATGGGGCCCAGCACTGATCCCTGGGGGACTCCACTACTGACTGGCTGCCAGCTGGATGTGACACCATTCACCACCACTCTCTGGGCTCGGCCATCCAGCCAGTTCCTAACCCAGCTCTGAGTGCTGCTGTCCAAGCCATGGGCTGACAGCTTGGCCAGGAGTTTGCTATGGGGGACGGTGTCAAAGGCCTTGCTCAGAAAACATCTGGAAGTATTTCTGTTTCTCTCCTTTCAAATAAACTTGTCTAGCCACCCAAAAGTTTCATTATCAGATGAAGGATTCTTGGGGGAAAAAAAAAAAAAAAAGACAATTTGAGAAAGGATTTAATGATTTTCCATATGGAAACCTCTATATAAACAGAGAACTTTACACACACTGCACTGTTATAGTTTATAGAACTCCAGATGGCCTGAAGTTTATGCAACTCTTGTAATCCAGGAATGCACTAATAAGCATATGTTTTCTCAGGCATTAATGCTTATAATGTCTGAATAAGGTCAGGCTTGTTTTAATCCCAGACTTCTTTCTTTAAAAAAAAAATTCACTTTTTTTTTCCCTCCCCCCAGAATGGGCCCTTTTACAGAAAGGCTGGGCAGAATAAGATAGGTTCCAGTACAGTGTATTTTAGAAGCAGTGGTCAAGACTTTGCTGTGATAATTACAACAGCAAACCTTTGCTTATAACAGGATGAAACCATGACTGAGGGAATGTACAATTGCATAACTGAAGACAGAATTTGGACTATATGCACAGATGAAAAAGATTATCAGATTACAGCATTTGACAAAGAAAGGAAGGGAGGGTAAGCAGGGGGCCTGAATGACATTTCCATCACTTTTATTCTACCATCATACCCCTTAACTCAGCCACAGGCTACTTTGATTTTGAATTATACTTCACCGTAACAGCTTGTGAGTGAGTACTACACAGCAAATGACTTATGCTCTTTCACCTGTCTTTCTGCCATGCAAATTTACCAATTAGGTTCCTTTTTACAACTGTCACATCTCTCTTCCCCTTTCCTAAGTTTCGTTAGATTCTTCTTTACTCCCCAACCAAGGATATGTTACAAGTTAGGTCCTCTATCACCACTATTTTAAGATGTGAGTCTACAGAAAGGTTCTCAGTTAACAGCAGTTAATTCACAGAATATCCAAGTGAGTCAAAGAAGCTACAATGAAGTAGCACTGGAAAGCAATGGCCCCAGCTGAACAGGGAATATCAACATGTGCTGACAAATGTTAGATAGCTACAGTGGGCTCGTCATCAGACATGAGGGTAAGCACATGGCCCCCTTAAGTGATTGGTGTTGTATAAATATCTCTTATCAGAACAAGATTGCTAGCATTCTCTTCTATGTGGGAAAGCTCATTTTCATAACCAAATTATCAGATGTAAAACTGTAAAGGAAGACTATGTGAGTGAACTACACCAGTTCAAAACAGGGCTTAAAAATTAATTACATTGCATTAAGTCCAGCAAATCTTTCACCCTCTATCCCTTCAAACCTCTCATCATATTATTACTCCCCAGATTGTAGCTCTGGACTTTAAACTTCAGCTCCTCAGTTTTAGCAGTGATTTTGCACAACTGACTTCTCAGATGAAACATTCTTAATAGTACCAATGATTTTTTCATACTTTTTTCTCTTTGCATTCCAGAGTACAAGTCTCTGGTCTTGAAAGCCTTTGAAAATAACTCCTAACAACTCCAAAGAACAGCTTTGAAAGCTAAGAAGAGACCTACACAACTAATTGATTAATACATTCAAATATGCTGATTTCCTTCACCTTATTTACAACATTCCAACACGATGAACTGCTGGACTAACTGATTTAGATGTTTTTATCTTTCAATAGGACAGGGCCTGCCCCCAGATAAAGAATACTTACATACCTGGACAGTTTTATTTCCAGAAGTGGCTGCTTGTCCTCTTACTAAAATTTACAGCTGTTGCAGTGTGTTCAAGTACATGAAAACATACTGAAGTTTACTTTGCTGTCTTTTGGGTTTTTTTTAAATGTATTTATACCTGCACCACTGAAGACAGATTAGATTAGCAGTAATGGAATAGAATATTTAGCATGGGTTAATATAGTTAAAAAAATCAAATATTAGCTGAAAATACTTTCTATATTTAGGCTCGAGGTGAGGAGAAAGTTCTTCAAAGAGAGAGCTGTTAGCCGTTGGAATATGCTACCCAGGGAGGTGGTAGAATCACCATTCCTGAAGGTGTTCAAGAGGGGATTGGATGTGGCACTTGGTGCCATGGTTTAGTAGTCATGAGGTTTTGGGTGACAGGCTGGACTTGATGATCTTTGAGGTCTTTTCTAACCTTATTGATTCTATGATTCTTATTAACTCTTCCTACTTGCATAAAACAATGAAGTTAAAGGAACCAATGATAACCACCCTCAGAGAGAAGGGGCCAGTGTAAAGCAGAACTAAGCTGCTTTGAGCACAATTTGGTCAGTCAGTGCAAATAATTTCAAAACTGTTCTTTTAGATAGATTTGTTTGCTTCCGTCTCAGAACATGGTGACCTCCAGGACCACAAGACTTATGCCCTCTGACTGCAAGCCAGATTCCTGTATCCTGTTTTTTTATGTAATATGTGCTCTTTAAAATAAGCACAATTCAAATGCTTTGCCACTCAATCAAGTATCAAGCCAGAGCCCACATTTAGACAAAATCTTGGTGGGTTTTATCCAACAATTATTTAATGATCCTGAAACAGATCCAATGAAAACTTCCTCATGAACACCTCAGCAAATTGTATAGCTAGTGACTGCTGCTGTTTGGAGGGAAAGCTATTTAAATTATTTCTGGCAAAGGAAGAAGTTAAATCCCTAATTTTTACTTTCTGGATGATACCTTAACTCACATATTGTGAAAATTAAATTAAATTAAATTAAATTAAAAAAAAAAAATATTAAAAAGGCGAAAGAGGGAAACCATACCACATTCTCCTGGTCTTGACTGTTAAATGAGTCCCATCTCACATTGCAGGATCACAAACAGATAGGAAGATGTCCCTGCAGTAAGAACCAAGTTTTGAACATATTCGTGTACCACGTAGGTCCCAGCAGCAACCACCAAGAATTTATACAGAAATATACAGAATTAACCAGGTTGCAAAAGACCTTTGAGACCATCGAGTCCAACCTATCACCCAACACCATCTAATCAACTAAACCATGGTACTAAGTGCCTCATCCAGTGTCTTTTCAAACACTTTCAGGGGCAGTGACTCTACCACCTGCCTGGGCAGCACATTCTCCTTCCGTGAAGAATTTCTTCCTAACATCCAGCCTAAACCTCCCCTGGTGCAGCTTGAGACTGTGTCCTCTCATTCTGTCACAGGTTGACTGGGAGAAGAGACTGACCCCCACCTGGCTACAACCTCCTTTCAGGTAGTTGTAGACAGCAATAAGGTCTCCCCTGAGCCTCCTCTCCTCCAGGCTAAACACCCCCAGACCCCTCAGCTGCTCCTCATAGGGCTTCTTCTTGAGACATCTCACCAGCCTCGTTGCCCTTTCCTGGACAAATTCAAGTGTCTCAATGTCCTTCTTAAATTGAGGAGCCTAGAAATGGACACAGTACTCAAGGTGTGGCCTAACCAGTGCTGAGTACAGGGGCAGAATGACTTTCCCTGCTCCAGCTGGCCACACCATTCCTGATACAGGCCAGGATGCCATTGGCTGGCTCATGTTCAGCCTACTGTCAACCAGTATGCCCTTCTCCACTCCTCATGAGCTGCACAGTGAGCCTTGAAGTGTCAAACCTAGGAATTTAATTCTCAGATGCTTCTCCAATCACATGACTGCATGAAATTCAAGCTTCCAGTAAATCCTAGGCAGGCTGTTTCCAGGAGCTACTATTTCCCTAGAGATGTCAGTAGCCTGGGTAAGACAAATAAGGTCAAAACTCAGTGGAAGAAAACAAGGAAATCTCAGCAAAGCCGGCACAGTTTTTCTTATGACCTCATGACATCTTACAAAATCTGTGATATTTAACAGGTTAAAGTTACACTATCTCACACCTATTGTCAAGAGGTATTACACCTATTGCAATAGCTATTACACCTATTGATCCAAGCCTTTCTTTTGCCTCCTTTCACATTCTGCCTCCTTAGTTACTATTCACTTTCTTTGTATCACTGGCAGTATGTAGCATGTGAATCCGTGACCAAGACAGCAACTCAGGGCCCACTTTCTGGGCTGCAGACTGTGAGCACCTTCAGCTTGCAGACTCAGTTGCAGTGGAACCCACTATTTGTGATACACAGTATTAAAAAAAAAAAAAAAAAAAAAAAAAAGTCACATTTACTTTCTTTTACTTCCTTTTCTGGTACTATTTTTATCTTCTACGCTCTGCTTTCAAGTTAATTTCTTTCCTGCTTTAGGTGCATTTCTTCACCTTCCTTCCGAGTACACATTTCCTTTCTCCCTCCTCTCACATTCACATCTACTTACAGAAGCATTACAGTATCACAGTATTGTTAAACTACAGAATTAGAAGCACAGTCTGGCTCCAGCTAACCTTGTGCAAAACCATTTTACATCCTGCAAACTACAACAATTGGAGGTGCAGAAGGCATCCAAGGATATCTCTGCAAGCCTCTCCTACAGTTTAACTGGACAGCGGCTCAGTTCCCACCAATGTAGCACTAATCCCTGGCTGCAGAGACAGCTACAGTAATTGGTGATTCTTATGAAAGAGAAGGAATACTGGAATATGGGATTCACCTTATTTCTATGTGAACAGAGGAGAGACCCATTCTGCAGTGTGATTGGAGGTTTTTACATTAAACCATTTGTTCTTTAAATTACATGAAGCTGAAGCAAATTAAGCTCATAGATATAAAATGCTGTAGCAGTGCTTGAGTTCATGCTCCAAGTTCCTGAAGCCAGCTGCACCCATAGAGCCTAGAAGGGGAGGACTTTCATGTGAACCTGGCTATCCCTATGCATGAGTCACTCTTCCTGGTGAGCCCTTAGCTCAACCAATTTAGACAAAGTGAGATTTAATGTGTAGGTGTCATGGATTATCTGGGAGCTCCAGCTCAAGCAAGCTGAAAAATTAAGTCTAGATGAATACGTAGTCAGCCACCATTCCAGTAAAAAAAGGATCCCCATTGTATAGAGAATGTTTTGTGAAGGCTTGCAACTACCTCCTTAGCAAAATAAGTTATTGGCAACAGGTATCTTTGAAAGAAGGATGTTTTTCTTTTAGTTTTGTTTGTTTAGGTGAGAGAGTATTGTTCAGGGTATGCCTAAGACTGCATCCAAACTGCTGGGAAACTCTGATGAAATTTCACAACAAAACTTGTGTAAGGTTCCTGAGGTTTCCCAACTTCATCCAGGAAAAGAACAAGACTGGTCTTCAACTAAACCAAGATATGCAAAATGCACAAAATATCCAGAAACAAAACAGATTAAAGAAAACTTGATCAAGTTTTAGAAAAATCTCTTTTCTAGCATATGCTTTATCTGCCCCACACTCAAACTACCACCCTATGAGGAAGAGCACTCTTCTGCTCCAGAGTATTTCTCCTACTAGTTAGTGATTTACATGAATTAAGCTTCACTATACGCCTGAATGTAACAAGGCAGGATACAGAACCAAAGGGTAAGTGAAATCAGTTGCTAAAAGGCATATTAAGAAAGACTGAGTCAAAAAACAGGATTTAGGATCCCTGGTTCTCAGTTCCTACCTGCAGCACCTGTTTGCTTTCACTATGTTGTAGTGACTGTGAAATTTTAACTATTTTGAAGATTTACACTTATCACTGATGACAATGGCATCTCAAATCTTTCTAGTATAGGGCTAAACATTTAGCTTTTTATTTTCATGCTAACAAATTTCTCAAAAGCGCAGAAGTACCTTATACTGTTCAAATTTGGCACAATTTTCTTCTCTGCAACAAAATCTTGCATCCAGCTTGTGTGCTGTACCACAGCTGTTCTGGTAGAGCATTAACACTTGCAAGCCTCAGAACATATTTAATGCCCCTTGACAAATAAGAAGACAGAATAATAACATGACGAGAGCAATTCAGGAACAACTTCTATTTATGAATCTAGGGGAGGTCTCGGATTAGGATGCAGTGCAGTTTTGTGGCATTTTTTAGGATCTTGTGCATGAAATCAAATGGAAAACCTTTGCAGAGAAACTGCTACATCTGGAACACTTGTAAACAGCACCAGCTTTCACTTAAAATGCTTTACAGATTTTAGTAATTAACAGAGTAAAACCTAACCTGGCACAGCTTTACAACTACATGCAGATGGAGACATTATTTCCCTTTAATCTTAGAAGCAAATAGTAGTAGTGTTGATGGTGGTGACAAACACCCAGATTTAGGTCAGAGGATTAAAGAGCTGCAAGCACAGCTGCTGGTTCACACTCCAGTTATGATTCTCTAAAAAGCCACAGCTGTTGTTTGACATGAATTTTGATGCTACACAGATATGTGTCTAAACCAGATGACTCTAGATTACCACAGAAAAATTATTTCCTAAGCAATTCTTTATGAGAAGACACTAGGAAGACAAACAGTAGCAATTTGCAGATTTATGCTCTTGACTCAAGAATTTTGACACAAATTTGAGGACTTTTTTTGTGGGTTTTTGTTGTTGTTTAGAAAGTGAGTGATAATACAAGATGACAGGAACAGCATGAGTTCTTATCTAACTTGCTGATTCAAAACAGTGCTGCAAAGCTGCTGGCATACCAGTATGTTTGTATCATTTGTAAGCCAAAACTGCTGAAAGTAACCTAGAGCACACACTCACAGCTCTGCTCACCAGGTTCCTTGGGGAAAGCACCTGGCTCCACGCTGAAGGCTTCCTCCAGGGGGAGTGAACACTAAACACTGATGCATCTTATAGCTCTGCATTTGTCCTGTGCACTGGGTGTCCCACTGTTCCACCCTGCATGGCTCTTGGTTAATGCCATCCTGAGGTGAAAGACACTGAAGAGGGGTTATCTCACTAATATGAGGAAGCACATACTGGAATTCAGGCTTACATCTGGCTGCTATGGTCATAAGACAGATGAGAACTTTCAAACAGGAGAAGAGCCAAAGAGGTATTTTCTGTAGCTAATACTAAGAACAAAATACTTATTAATTAAAAACAGAACATGATGACCTTTCCCTCACATTAAAAGTTCCTATAACTTTCCATAGTGAGCAAATATATATTTTAATTGACTCCTGATGATATTGGAGATATATGGATGGCTGATCCCAAATGCCATTTCCAATGATCTGAAAAGGAAAAGGATATGGCTGCAACGTGCTACCAGGACCATGGTAGGAGAGAGAGAGAAAGCGAGAGCTCATCATCACATCTTCTTGCTTAAGGGATGAATCTTGTATCCTCTATAATCTCTGATAAGTCTAGTTTATTTCTACAGTACAGGTCTCTGCATTTATAAGAATGCAAAGACAACCATAAACCCTTTTTGGGAATAAAGATTTACTGGAATACACTTTTCAGCCAAGGATACTCTAAAGGAAGTCCTAAATGCTATTACTTAATACACTGTAAATGTTCAGGAAAACAGAAAATATTTCTTAGTCAACTTTCTTGAAAAATCCAGGTCTTACTGCAAATACAAATGCTTACTAAAATTACTATTACATCAGTAGAATGACTACACCCTGTATATAAAAAGATCAGTTTTCCGCCCAATCCTAAATCTATATGAAACAATTGAGCTAATTTTTAAAGTCATTATCCAATCTGCTTACATTTGTTTAAAAATTTTCTTTTAATGTTACATATCAGAGGGAGAGTTCTTGAAATATGTAAATAATTGGTTACTCACTTGTACTATGTCAAATACGGTAACTGGCAATCCAAACTGTATGCAGCATTAGTCTTTAATAGATTTTGCACAATCAGCACTCCAGCTATAATCTGTGGGATCACTGCCAAATCCCTCCCTCCTGATGCTGACAGTTTATAGCGATGCTCTGTAAAGCTCCTCACACTACATTCTTCTGTGCCCCAGATGCTATCTGGAAATCATAGCTCACTGCTGGAAGTTTGCTGAAATGTTTTCCCACTTTCTTCCATTTTGAAAAGAGTACAAACCAAGGAAGTTTAAAATAGAACCTTCAAAAGGTCCCAAGATATGAGATATGGAACTCAGGAAATCTGTACTTCTTTCCTTGCAAACAAGGATGTTGTGCATGCTATGAATTTGCATACTTTCAAGTGACAGAACAAACAGAAAATTAGTAAATGCAGTGACGCAAACTCTGACTCAGGAAACTTTTGAGCCTCAAAACTATAGTTTTTGGTTTAAACTTTTACCCACTGGTTAAAAAAACCCAACTTGGTTTGGCTTGGAGTGGTCATTCTTACACTATACATTATTGTGCACCTTATTACCCTTTCCTTAGATCTTTCTACAGTTATCTTGTTACCTCCTATATTGGTTTAAGCTAACTGGCCCCACTAGGAGGGACAAGGGATGGGGGGATGGGGCTACCCCCCCATTCCCTGCTAGTGCCATAGAGCAATTAACTAGGCTGGATCATATATTCTACACTGTGCTCACATCATACTCACTGCATGACAGGAAAGGGGTTGTCCAGGGTTTATGGGACTTGTAATGTATTCTATAGCTTGTAAAATTTCCTGTTACAGGTTTTTTTGTGTTTCTTACCCAGTTTCCAGACTGGGGTTCAGGCCTCTTGTTCTGGGTTCAGTTTCCGCATAGCAGTGGTGGTTTTACAGTTTCATCTGCTGTGTATGCTGTCATCTTTTATCCTGCTCTCTTTGTTTTTCTCTTCATGTAGCCTGACATCCCTGCAATATAGTAAATTGTCCTTATCTCAACTAACATCTGGGCCTCCTTGCCCACAAAGACAGAGGAGGAGGGGAAAGGAGAAACCCCTCTGTTGCAACTGGACTACCATGGTTCAGCTGCCAGCTGAGTTAAAACCAGGGCACCTTTATACCTGGGTCTGGTTCCAAATGAGTGTGTGTGCACTCATAAAAGACTGTAGAAACCTTGGGCGTGGGTCAGAATTTCCAGCCTATAAATTTACCTGTAGTTGTGGAAATAAATCTTCCTATATCTTATGCATTTCTTAAGGTGTTTCTATGTATGTATCAGTGGTTTTGGCTGGCAGACAAAGCAAGCAGAGTGCTATTCTTCCATGTTCTTCCTTTTTACTTCACATCAGAATCTTGGGAAGAATGGGTAAGGCTAGCATTGTCACAATTCCTCAAAAGCCGTGATGATCTTTAATCAACACAATATCTTGCTATCTCTTCCATACCTGCTCTGTTATCAGCACCAAGGCCATTGTGACCATAAACTAAAACAAAAGACTCAACAACAATGCAGCACCACAACTGCATTTTGTTTGTGAAAAGGATTTTGTCTTTCCTTTTTCCCAGGGTTTATCTGCAAAAAAACAAATTACCTCTCTAAAATGTTTATGTCTGTATGCTTTTCAGATAAGAGTGTCTGAAAGAATCATTCAATAGTGAGGAATCATGCTGCCTCGCCTCACTCAACTGTTAGGATGCTTGAATATGCTTGGAGGGACAAAATGTTCCCAAATTTATTTGAACAGGGAATCAGTCACAACGATAGCAGATAGACTTTTGACATGACTTTAAAAACTGCAAGCAGTTATGTTTACACTCTATTTCATGTGTATTTCTGATACTGAAACAAGTAAATGAAGTCACCATTTGTGGTAAGATTTTGTTAAGACTGTTAAACGGAAGCCAATATACAATGCCACTAACAATGCCAACCTCATTTTCTGAAATTCTTTCTTCAGCTACTTGTAGCAGTGCTAAAGGATCTAGTGCTGGGCTTTTTCCACGCACACCACGTGCATGGGAATGTAAAAAGCTGGTTTGATGTACTAGGTTTGAGTTGCTAAACAGAGAGGCTCTGTGTCTCAATGGGTATCAGTGTCTCAAAGTTACATAACGGTTAAAACCAATCCTCCATCACTGTAAGTCTCAGTGCAAGCCTGAAATAGGTGGGAGTTTTCCAGACATGGCATCTGTGTTGAAAATGTGAATATATTCAACACCATCCAGCACTGTTTCTTTCAAATGCTGAGAGCACATGTCCTTTACCTGCATCTCATCCAAAAGAAAGGTAAAATATTTTTTAAAAATCAAGAGCATTCAGTCATAACATAATACTTTTTACAGTTAAGCACAGCAAAGAGCAGTTAAGTCATCCATGTGCTCCTTTCTGGTTCAGTTAACACATACAGGTATAGTTTCGTTGTTGCCCTACTTCAAGTCATATAAGCAGAGTCCCAGTACATATCTGCCTTTTAAAAATATATATTCAATTAGTCCTGGCATCAATCCTAGGATTTAAATGCCTAAAGTTCTTCAAACTGCAAAAAACAAAAGGAGCCCTTGCAAGGGTAAATTTTCAACCTGTCAAAAAACTGTTCCCCTTGTTTTATTAAAAGTGCACCTTACCCAACAGAATCACTATGAGGAAACATGAACACAGGAAGCAAGGGGAAATTCACACCTTTGTATCTCATAGAGACACATTTGTCCATTCTGTGTACTTCAACAGCACCAGAAGGACTCTTCAGGTGGGAAGGGCAGAGGGACACACAGCAGATTCCCTGTTTACATACCTGGTGGTAGCCAGGGTAGGGTGACAAAACATTTTAATTACTAAGATGCCTGGTACCTAACAACAAAGTGCATAACTCTTTTTACAGGCATTTCTGTATTTCTGTTATCATCAGCAATACATCACCTTGGTGGCAGGATATCTATAACATGTGGACCCCAAAAGCTTGTGAGGCTTAAAGGCTGTTGAGACAACAGAACAAGAGAGGTAGTTTCACTGACACAACTGCTGCTTCTCTCATTTCATTTTTAAATGGGAAGTGATCTTCAAACAGATTAGAGAGTGGTGTCAAAAACTACTGTCAGTTTCTGATCAGCCTGGTCTGCTATGACAAAGTTTTAAATAAAGGGGAAAGCTGACACAGAGATTAAAGGACAGAAAACACAATTTGTGCCAGTCAACATGATTTTATGGAATGTAGGCACTATTAAACAAATTAGGTTTTAGGTATTTGGATTCATGAGGTATTTGACTTTGATTCACATAGCTTTGTGTTTAAAGGAAATGTATTAAGAACAGTTCTGAGGGACTGTGTCCTACAAAAGACTGGGAAAGAGTAATGGGAATAAGGAATTTATTAATTCTTTATACCCTACAGTGATTCTCTAACAAAACAGAACAATCAGAAGGCAAACAACTAAAACAAAAGGGCAAATGTAAAAAATGCTGTTTATGAAAGCAGAGCTGCACAGAGGAAAACTAAAGAAACAAAATCACTTTTGGCACTGGCAGAAACAGCATTGGAGGCTCATATACAGATCCTTTGTCAGACATTAAAGGGTATAATAAAGTGCTGGAGGGGATTTAGAAAGATCACAAGGATTATTTACCACTGTAGAAAAGTCCTTCTAGAGAAAGCTAGGCTTACAATAGTTCAATCTGTTAAATTTATTAAAGAAATAACAGACAGCTTGACTACAGTATGTAATTGTCTTTTGCAGAGGAAAGTGTCAGAGGTCAGGTAAATTGGACTAAGTAGTAGGCCACATTCATATAGCAGAAAGGACATGGATTACTAAGGGTAGTATAAAGTACCAATTCTCCATTTGGGAGGAATTCCTACTCAGAATCAGATTCCTTACAGGGCAACAGGCTCTACTCAAAGAAGTTAACCTGGTTCGGCACAGCAGCAAGTCAATGAAGTCAAATGGCCTGCTGCAGCCAGAGACACTACATCATCATTTAAACATGATCAGGCCCTGCTAGGCCCTGAAACTGAGGGCAGCCTGTTCCTGTAAACAAGGCTCTCAAGTCTCATCTCCAACAGATAACAGCACTTCTGTCATGGTATATAACTGCTGCTTTCAGTATAGCATTTGAAACCATTCTTGAAGAAGTTCAGAAGAACATGTCTTCTCCTGCTTGAGCTTTAAATTTCAAGGAAAATCATGTTCTAAACCAGATGCAGGGAGTAAGGTTGTGAAACCACCTTTAAAATCCAGGCTAATGTTCACATTAGCATTTAGCATTGCCCCATGGTATTGCTGTGATAAACACTTGCTCTGAGGACACAAGGGTAATTGGTGTGCTTGAACATAGGCCCAGGACTTTGTAGAAAAAATCTAAGTGGACCTGTCACAGCCCTTTGCTTTACAGACCACTTTCTTGGTTATAAATCAGTGCCTGTGGTAGGGACTCTTACCTAGATCTCCAAGCAGCTCTGACCCCTCCTGAAAGCGCTTGTTGGCCTGGGGCCAACAGGCAAAGGCTTCATGCCTTTTTGCCAGAACAGAGGCTCTGCAGTTTGCTTGACGAGTAATACTGGGAAAAGAAATAACATTCCTTCTGCAATTTAAAAAAACAAACAAACAAAAAACCAAAACCAAACCCCACAAAAAAATACACAAAACCAAAACAAGTTATTTGTCTGCAAACTTTTAACCTCCATAGGACAAACTTCTACCAAAATCATTAGGCACCCTGAACAATATGGAGAATGAGGCACTAAGGGAGGAGATCCCCTGGCAAGTTCCTTCTTTGTGATTTCCCTGGGAGGAAGCTTGCTGCCCACACAAGAGCAGCCTCTCCTAAAATGAGCACTACAAGCTCCATCTATTAAGTTAATGTTTCTGGGTGACAAAACAGGCATGTTGAAATCCTATTGACATAAACAACTGAGCCAACTGCTATTGACATAAATGACTTAATGGGGACCCTGAGAGGGCAGACAAGCCATGTACATAGTAAGGTCTGTATTACAAATAGTGGTGAAACTAATGGCAAATAATAATAATAATAATAATAACAACAACAACAACAGGTTGGAAGAGACCTTCAAGATCATCATGTCCAACCCATCAACCAATCCAACCCACCTAAACAACTAAACCATGGCATCAAGCACTCCATCAAGTCTCCTCCTGAACACCTCCAATGATGGCGACTCTACCACCTCCCTGGGCAGCCCATTCCAATGGGCAATCACTCTCTCTGTAAGAAGATACTGGGAATTTCCAGGAAAGACTACATGAACATCAAAAGGACGTTTTGAGATGACTCCTATTTCTTTCCCATTCATTTTTCCTCTTTTTTATTCCTCCTAAGAAACTACAGGAGATGGGAAGACATCACAGGAACTGCTAAGACCCTTCTCCAAGTAGGCCTTGCCCAAGACGTCTCAGGAAAGGCATAAGAAGGCAAGACATCCCTTACTGGATCTTACCATTGATTCGACTATCCCAGTATATGTCCATCAGTGACATATTTCTATTTCTGCAAACCATGGCCACTTTCTGAAGTATATTCCCTGAGGGTTGCTCAGCCTTGTAAGCCACTGGATTAAGGATGTTATAGAGTGCATTTCTGCCTACTCCTTTCAGTATCTCTTTATGGGCCTTTAGTCCACTATTTTTCCCATTCCCCTTTTGAGCCATTTGATACTGCTATCCTCCACAATCTTCTGCAGCACCTTCCAGTATTCCACCATTCACTGTGTAAAGAACTACTTTCTATCATTTTTGTTAAGCACCTCTCCCCTCAGTTTGTATGCCCTGCAGTTCTGGCATTGCAAACAGCAGCTCTGCATCTGTTGTTCATTATCAACTGCCTTAACAATTTGGAAAACATCACTCTCACCCTTTTCTCCTCCAGAATTCCCTCTCCAAACTGGAAAGTCCCAGGCATTTTCATTTTTCCTGTTTTCCAGTACTCCTCCGTATCTTTTCTAACTATCCTTCCTGTGATACAAATACCAGAACTATCTGGTAAGAAAATGTGTGCACAAAACTTTTGCACAGTGAAAAAAAAAAAAATAAATAAATCAGGCTTTCTGGTTTGCTCACAAGACAGCAATGAGACAGGCCTGGCATTATTCTGAATAAATCTGCCTGGCACCACCTCCAAAAAAATCTATGTCATAGGCCTGTCAAAGCTCTCCTCCTCCTCTGTCTTCAATCTTTTCTTCACCCTCCTACTGCATGCTCACATTCCTCCAAGCCAAGTCCACACTGCTCTCCAATTTTTCTGCTACACCTCCACTTTCCAAGCCTCCCTTTCCAAATGTAGATAAATGCAGGACCCTGCATGCACTAATTTACTGTGCACAAAACACTGCTGAACATGCTATGAGCAAGATATGGGACATGTACATCACTGCCTCATCCTGAAGCTGGCTTCCAAGAGATATCTGCTTATGTACTGCTGTTGAGGGTAGTTATTACCATTTGTATAATGTACAACTCTTTTCACATGTTTCTGTTTGACCTTATATGCTTGATCTTCTATGTGCAATTTTGGGGCAGCCAAGTCCACCTTCCTAACAGTGTCTCAAGGCTGCCAAGACTAGATGCACTTCAACACCTCTGTTTCAGTGCCTGCACCTCCCACAGCCTTGCCTTCTGGGCTGAACATCACCAACCAGATGAGTCAAAGCAGCATTGCTAGCCAGGAGAAGGAATGTAAGGGAGAAAAACATCAAACACCACCTCTCCTTCCCCCTCATCTTTGCCTCTGCACAGAAAGCTCACTATTTTCACAGGCGTTTTGGAATACTAGAGGGAGTGTATGGTGGGAAAAGACTCAAATCAGGGTGAAGCATGCAGGCATCAGTTGTCTATGGTTTCATTTTCCACAGCTTGGGAAGGGCATTTATTCAGGAAACAACTGAACCACCATTGCTGAGGATGCATGGATCTTGCCTCTCCCCCTCACCTGTCTTTAAGCCTCTGCCTGCCTTGCTTGTGTCTGCAGCCAGGGCTTCCCATGCCACTCAAATCTGCTGTTGCTAAGGACAATAGTTTTTACTGGTTCCTTCACAGAAGTGGGTATTCTAACATAATCTTCAGCAAGAATCACTAGGGAGATCTAGGCAAAGAAACCTACTGGCAGATTATTTTGTGGTGGAAGTTTGTAAGGCACATTTATTGGCAGCTTATATTCTAGATGAAGGGTCTAATTTGGCTCATCACAAACCAACCTAATTCTGACATTGATTTGAGAATGATTAAGCTCTGCAAATCTACCTTGGCTGTTGTAAAACTACTAGACTATAATCCCATACTCTCTCTGAATAATATTTAAAATAAAATGTTTCAGAAAGGAGCCTTGAGATCTTAATTTAAGTTAATTAGGAATGCATAGCCCAGTGATTATGTAACTTCAGTAAAGGTACAGAGTTTATGGCAATATGAAAAAGAGAATATTTTCAAAACATGACTATGAGAGGACAAATTATATTCAAAACATTCATTCTGTCCAGCAATACAAAATAAAATATTGTTATCATGATTCATATCTCTGAATTGACAACGTTTCTCTGTACAGTTGCAGTAAGGCTGTAATTTTACAAACTGATATTCACTTGAATATATTTATAACACAATTTATACACTATGTACAAACTTAGTTCTCCAAGGAACTCTTTGTTCAGCATGCTCCAACACAGAAGTGTTTACCAGTTTCTAGGAGAGGATGCTAGCTTTCCCTGGAATTTAAATACTGAAATACTTATTGAAGCATGAAGAAGAATCTATTTGCTATCATATGGCAGTGTTCTTAAGTCACTTGTTTGTTACCATATGTCGTAGAAGAGAACCAGTCACAACAATAAATAACATTGCTTATTATGAACATAGACTTATACTGATACAATCACACTTTCAGTCTGAGCGCTTTTACAAGACTGTAGGACCCATTTATCTTTGCTTTTCTTGACAGATAGATCAAAATTGCAACTACGGGTACTGCTGTTGCCGCTGCACTGGAGAATGCAATAATGAGTGGTATCATTTGATCTGTTCCTTCCAACTTCCCTATAAATGGAGACAAAAGGAGAAAAAAGTTGTGTGAAACCTGATTGAAACAGATGCAGGTATATTACTGTAAAAGCAATGTTGTTAATGACATTCCTTTGGAACTTTATTTCTGTTTTCATGCACAAAGCACATTTCAAAGTATTTTCCTTATGCTTTTGTCTTTAGTAACTTATTACACACTTAATTTCCTAGTCACTGTCTTGGTCCTGAACTTGCCATGCAAGTTCAAACCCATCTGGTATCATCTGTGATGTAGACTGCCATGCAGTTCACGAAGAGTGCAAGAAGAATATCACCTATTTTTCCCAGGAAACTATATGGGACACTTCAGAAGTCTTTAGATCTTTCTGTGAAACAGAATTTTGTCTGGATTAGTCTCACCATTCATGCATATAGACAGAAACAGAGGATCCACATTTTTCTGGCTCCATCCTTAAAGCTACTGCACAAACTCAGGTAAAAGAGACAATAACATTAATAGTGAGAGGAGGTTAAATACATCTTATGCTCACCAGCTGTTCCATTTTTTTTTTTCAGGTTAACTGCAGTATTGTTGTGCAAGGATCAGTCATGAGCTAGTTGTGCTCACCTTGACACAAAATTCGTCAGAAAGTATGAACAAAATAAGCTTAGGGTAATAAACCTACCTACAACAACTATATCAAGCACTTCAATGTTGTTTCCAATCTCATTGAAAACATCAAACAAGTATATGCCTGTATAATTTTTTTGTGACATTCTAGAGTATAAAGGTTCCATTCACTGATGGCAGAATTATTTCTTTCTCCCAATGGATGTTTTTCAGGCCCATCTGTGATGGCGAGTTACTCTGTGTTCTACATGCCATAGTGACATTTCTCCTTCCTTAACATTTTCTGATGGATATACTAATGCTGTAATATTTTGGGGAGGAACTGCAAAGAAAAGAAATGCAACAAAGAGAAGCAAAAAAATCCTGAGGTGTCCAGCTGCTTGTACACACAAAGTACTAACCCAGTTAATGGATTCACCATACTATTTGAGTACATAGCTTTAGATGCTATTGTCACTAAATTTCACACACTACAGTCAACAGACACTGACAGAAAGAACATTTTATCAGCTTATGGAGTATGTTCTTATCTTTCTACATTATAATTAGTATTTTCTTATTTTCCATTCATTGTTTATTCATTTGAGTTCATGAAAGTACACAGACCAAAGATTCAGAGGTTGATGTCTTCTTTCAAGAGAAGAGAAACAGAAAAGGCAAGGGCAGAAGTCCTATAACAGTATGTTTTTTTTCACTAGGTTCCACAATTTTACATCTCAAAGGCAGAACTATGAAAAATTGTGAAGCAGCAATTATTTTGTGCATCTACAGTTTTGGACAGAAGCTTTTATTAATACTAAGATCTTACCATCTATGACAAGAATCTGTGTAAGTCATCTCAGTTTTCTAAAGACTACTAATTCTTAGTGGGACTAGAGATATTAACAGGGTACAGCTGTTATTTTACTAAACCTTTGCCATAAAGCACTGTGTGCTTTCTCAGTTCATTATTCTACCTGCTCACATGTTCCTGCATCCTTTAGCTGAATCCTGTCTATTGTGTATTTGTCATCATTGAAACAGTAGATGGCAAGATGGCAGTAGATGGTTGTGATCCCATCACCTATCTTCTTTCACAGGGTAGTCTTAACAGATGCAACATATGTAGACTTGCATAAGATGGTAACACTTTCTCCCCTTGTTACTGTACTTGAAGGGAAAACAGTGTATTTTTGGGTGCAGCTGCAAAACTAGCAAGGAATAAGGAAGAGAGATGGATTGGTGGCAGAAGTGATCATTAAACAACACATTGTTGCTATGCAATAAACAGAAGTAGCAGGGCTAAAATCAGAGAAGTTTGTTGGCTACTGAAATTAAAATTGTGCAATGTAGCAGAATCAAGACACGTACGCTGAGGAAATCAGCATTTGGTAGGTCTTAAACGCAGCTTGTGAGAACAGGATGGAGGGTTTTAACTCAAGGGAGAGCCAAGGGGCTGTAATGCAGTCCCTCCACAGAGAAGTTTCATCATGTAGTTTCTCTTTGAATCTTTTGTATGTGGTGTCTGGATCCTCCGCTGAGACCTATTTGGAAGAAAGTACAGGCCCTGCGTAGCTTTTTTGCCTTGTGCATACATTTGCCTAAAGGAATGGGTGATGGAGGCTCAAGGGACATGAGAGCTTTGCATAAGCTTCCTGTGCTAAGGCAGATTTCCCCCTTCATTGTTAAATGATTCCTAAATGTTTAATGACATTAAAGTCATGTTTTAACTCAAATGATAACAAAGACACAATTTCCCCATACTTCACAGAATGAGATCTGGACATAAAAAAAAAACAACAAAAAAATGTGTTCTCTGTTGTTCTACATACCTTGAACAAGTAAATTCACAGATTTTTCTTCTTTGCCAAATTTATTATAAGCTTCACATTCATAAAGCCCCAGATCTTGAATTTTAATGTTCTGTATAGTTAATGTTGCTTCTTTAAAAATTTTCTCAGACTCCCCACTGGATTCCTTTTTCTTCCAAGAGATCAAAGGAGCTGGATTGCCAGAACTAGTACATTCCATTGTCACAGTTTCTCCTTCTTTTACAACAGCAGCAGGGATAATGGAGATCATAGTATTCCTTGGTCCATCTGAAAGGAAGAACTCTGTAGTGAACCCTTATTGAATGTTTTAGATATGGACCTAACATGTCCTACTGGATGCCCGAAGTTGATTTATTTTTCTTTTTCAGAATAAGTAAAGCCCTCAGTATCAGAGCTTCCACACAAACTGTCTATAGCTTAAAGGTATCAACCAAGTCCTTCTAACCAAGAATGTTAAGGCAGAGCTTTTTTTCTGAGTAAAGACTGTCATTACATTAAAGATTTCATGTCTTTGTTTTGCTTATCAGCACTGCTCCTCAGGCAAGAGCACAGGACTATGCTGATTTTTGTATACTCAGAGGATTTTGCTTAGTTTGGTGGTTACATTTATCACTGAAGTGGGTGGAGAATTAACTGGTTATTTTTAAAATGATTGGGAAAACATTGCACATACTTACACTCCACGTTAAGTGTAATTTCACTTTCACTTTCCCCAAACTTATTTTTTGCTACACATTCATAGTTTCCTCCACTTAGGAACGTCACAGATGGAAGGAGAATTCTCCCCTCACTGTAAGGCCTTGTGTCTGCACCGTCAGATTTTCTCCTTAAAATAATCTTGGGAGGAGGGTTGCCGTCAGCAGAACATTGTATTGAAACGTTTTCTCCTTCCTGAACTGTTGTAGAAGGCTCAATGGAGAGTTCTGTGAATTTTGGAGCACCTGCATGACAGAAGAAAAGGCTATATAAGGTTGGCTATATAAGGTTATACCAATACTATAACAGGCTGTAAAAAGTTGATCTAATGCAAAAGTGCTAAAGATGGAGAGGGTTATAAGAAACTAGGAAGTGCTTACTCAAGGATCTGTTCATTTTGGTTTTGGTCCCAGACTTTACCTGAGACTTTTGGCTTTACTGAAATGGTAGCAACAATAACACTAATATTCCCAATGGTTTTATTATTAAATTACTACTACATTTACTACTAATGCCCAAAGCTACTAGTTCAGAAAAGGAAGTTGTGCTGTCCCTCTAAAATTGCTATGGACATTAGCATTTTAAGCAAATAACAATGCCCCCCACTTCACCACTTTCTCAAATTCTTTTATCACTCTAAGTGTGGCACTGCAGGAAATGTATGAAGGTGTGCATGTACAGCAGCACTACAGAGAAAATGAGCTGAAAATTAAGCAGAGAAATTAAAAGCACAGCCCATAAAGAGCAGCAGTAAATTGAAAGCTAAATCCTGAATGCATAACAGAGGCAGCCCCTTAATTTCTTAACTGTCAGTTTCAGCATCCTCCAACCCAGAGGCACCTGAATAATGCAAGCACAATTCAAGCAGACTTGTACCTTGTACAGCAACATTCATAGCTGCTTTCTCTGTTTTATTAGTTACCAGATTGTTTACTTCACAGAGGTACAATCCTGAATCAGTGAAATGGACTTGGGGAATAAAAAGGGTACTGTTTTCTATCAGATGCTGAATACTTTCATCAGCCAGATGCTTTCTCCAAACTATTTGTGCTGGAGGATTACTTTCAGTCACACATGTGAGTTTTAGAGGGTCTCCTTCCATTGGGTACTTGCCTGGAGAAGCAGTAATGTTAGTATTTCGTGGACCAACTGGAAGAGAACAAAAGAGTGACAAGGCAGAAATGAGGAATGGTAGTTAATGAGGAATGGCATACACAGCTTTAGCTTCTCTAGAGGGAAATTTCACACAATACCAAGAAAAAAATTAATGTGTTCCAGTGACACAGTAGGACAATTTTTCCAGACTTGAGAAGACATTTAGTTTGCAGCATTGAAAGCTGAAAGCTTACATTTGTCTCCCCATTGTTTAGGACTATAAACTTAGAACTGCTAAGCATACAATGGCAATTTAAAAAACAATCATATATCTTCATGCTGCCATTTTAATTCTGGCTTTACTCTCTGACTGAGCACCAGGCAGGAGAATGAGAGAGGATTTACTAAAGAATTACCTAACTTCTGTCAGGAGCAGCAGTGGATATTTAATGACTCAATGACTGTTACTAAGTACAACAGAATTCAACTGATTACAGCAGATTATCTACAAAAATAATAGAGATGAGAAGTGTAGATTATAAACGATTTATAGCACACACTTCTTGAAACCATTCTGTGAAACAGTACTTGGTGCGAAAGCCCCAGAATAAAAGTACTTACAGTCTGCATTCAGTTTCTTAGAAGTTACTCTTTCTTTGGGTTCAAAGTCCATATCAGCAATTGGCAACTTGGCTACACAGGTAATCTCTTTCCCAATATCGTCAGCTTTGAGATTAAATGAATATGCCACAGTTTTGGTCTCCACATTTGTGCTGACCTCTTCATGAAATGTCTTCTCAAAAAGAACATGTTCCCCTTTCATTAGGAGTACTTCCAGGTGATCAGAAGGGTACACATTAGGAATTTTACAGATGACAGTAGCTAGCTCTCCAGAAACTAAGGATGGGCTGATCTCAATGACAGGATCACTGGGGAAAGCTAAAAGAATAAAATAAATTTCTTTAGTTTAGTAGAGATGAGCTCTAGGATCAACGTGAGACTAAGACACAGACATCACAAATCTTTAGAGACACTTAGAACATGACCTTACAGCAACTTTATCACAAAACATGTCTTGATATAAAGACATACAAGTCTTTTATAAGCACTTCATGTGCTAACAAGAATTATATTTGTACATTTGTCCAAATATAATCACAAATGATCTAATAAGATCCAGCAGGGCACCTAGACAATGATACAGCTACCTAAATATAGCCATCCAGAGTAATCCATATATCCCATTTTCTGTGTTGCTAAGTTTAAATACCACTACCCTGCAAATTGCAAAGGCTTCAATTAGGTGCTCTGCATCTCAATCACATTGAGGCTTTTAAGAAGAATTTCACATTTTTACTTACAGTAAATTTCTACTTTGATACTCTTCTCTTTTTTGTCTTTCTCACCACAGAAGACAGTGCACAGATAATCATGAGAATTCACAACTCTAACTGGATTCATAATCAAGGTAGAGTAGGTCTTATGGTTGTTCACTGTTCCTCCAAGGGGGTTGTCCATCTGGGTCCTCCAGGAAAAACTTGGTGATGCGCAGCCAGTAGTATTGCATGTGAGTGTGAGTGTTTCTCCAATCTGTGCAACAATTCTGTTAGCAGGCACAATCTCCATTTCAAAAGCTTTAACTACAACAGGGAGAACATACATAAGCTCAGCAGCATTCTCAATATTTACTTTCCCTTTTCTTTCATGTTTTACTGCGACATGAGGACATTACTTTGCAAGCTGACTCCACAGTATGCAGAAGTTAAACTAATAAAGCTCACACAGTAGTTTACATTTCAAAAATACCCTACAAACATTATTATTTTTTGTCTAAGATAATACAGACTCAGATGTCTTTAACAGACAGTTCTCAGGTATAACATGGCATAAATCTAATGTAGAGAAGATAAATGTATTGTTTTTTTGGTTGGTTTGGGTTGGTTTTTTGGTCAGGTAGATCTGGTACTCAAAATTTTGTAACATTTGAGAGGAACATAGCAAGGATAATTGTGGAATCATTTTCAACAGGACACTTAGTACCAAACTTGAATGATGCTATCAGGAATGAGTAACAATCAAATATGCAGTGATATACTGCAGTTGTCTCCTAGACTGTCTTTTAGCAAACTCGATTAAAAAATGGTTGTGTCATTTCAGAGTACAGAAAAGCTCAAAGTAAATGTCAGGGGCAAAAAAGCTTTCTGACATTTTGACAGAACTACTTAATTGATAGTTGTATTCACTGAAATGTAAAAGAAACAGGAACAAAGAGAAATAAAGACAAAACAGTAAACTATAGGTCAGTTAAGACATAACAAAATTAAAACCAAATTAAGCAAACAACAACCCCCAACTTACCAGTCATTAACAAACACAAAATTATTACCACATCTTGGCTGGTTCTTCCCATCTCTTTTAACATTTGTAATTACTGTTACTAGGTAAAGAAAGTAAATTCAAAAGCCTTGCTTTCTGTTTTCGGTGAAGAAGCACATCGGGATCCTGCTGCTCTGCAACACTTTATCAGAATAGCTCCAGCCTGCTCTTTATAAAGGCCCTCCTGGCGGTGGAGCGGGAAATCCCGGGACGGGGAAATCCAGGGCAGAGAGAAAGCGAGCCTTGCCGGGTGGTGCCGCCGGGCTCGGCGCCCTCTGCTGCTCCTGGCAGCACGGAGCGGAGAACCTAGGAAACTGGGCAGGAACTACGGCAACACGGTCATGACCAGGTTTGGATACACTAAATTAAGATCTGATCCTGCAAGCAACTGATAAAATGAAAGAATGTGGGAAACTCCAAAGAATTGAATGGCACTATATCTCAGACAGAAAAGTTACTCGTTTACTTTCAGTGCAACTATTTTTGCAAGCCTGAGTCCTGAAATACTACCAACGATACTCAGTTCTTTGTAGGTAGCTTTATCTAACTCGGTGTTCCCTTTGAAAATTGTGCCGCCAGTTTAAGAGCAGACATTACTCACGCTCCTAAGTATTTTTGATCCCTACAAATGAAGAAATAAATTAGATAAGACTTGATAAGCTTGATTTAGGCTCATCCTGTTTGGATTAACTGAACTAATTTTCCCAACTCTGCTTAAAAAATGTCTCTAAAATGTCCCTCTTTCAAAATGCTGCTGGTATGCATTACATTACTGATATGCCTTTCAGACCTCCTAGGCCCTTTTTATGCATCATTTAAGTACAACAATTGATAATACAGCTCTGGGCCTTTGGCTTCCAGCAGGAACAAGAATACCATTTGGAGTATTACTGGCTAAAATAGTGACAATATCATGAAAAAAGATGACATTTTCAGTGTTTTCTTTTCAACTGGGAAATGTTATGAATGCAAACAATAGTTGAAGGTTTCCAAATCCCGGTTGTTTATTTATTCAACCACTTGAGTAGCTCACGTTAGTCAATTATGAACCACCAAATAAAAACAGCATGAAATTCAAAACAAAACATGTATGTCTTCAAAATATCTGGCAAATAATTTGGCATGTAATAGTTTGGTCATTCGATGTCTATGAAATATTGTCATCATATAGTATATTTTTAAAATTCAAATATCTAATGCATGAGTAATAATTTGGAAACACAAAGGCTGAAGCAACAATGTAGTAAATGCCAAAGAAAGAGAATAGCTGAAAAGCTGGCACAACCCCAACGTGTCGCTTTCTGAGTCTGGCAAATCCTATGGTTAATAACATAATACCAGCTATAAAATGCCACGTTCAGGTGAGAGCAGTACCAGGGGACACAAGGGCCTATAAGCAGTGTGTCTTCTTCAAGGAACAACTATTTTCTCCATTTTCCTTGATTGCAGCTGACCCTACATTTGCATCCTCATCAAAGGATAACTGCACAGCACAAGCTGCTGCAGAAACACACTAGGTAAAATACAAAGCATCAACCACTTATCATAATACTTTTATCATACAATTCATCATATAATATGATCATTATACACTTGTCATAAAGTCATCAATACAAAAGGAATGTCATGATTGTATGAAGGTAAAATGGTGAACTCAGGTAAAAGTATGTCTTCAAAATAATAATAACAAAAACAATATTCAGAAATATGAAAAACCAGAATGATCCAAGAATTAGCTGGAAGATAAAATAAACAGGAAAATCTGAAGCACCTAGTGATGCCTAAGCAAAAGTCACTAAAGCTGACATTCACTGAATTTCATAATATATTATTTTTATTACCATCATAATTGGTTTTATTAAAACAAGAGAAAAAAAAATCCTAAGTGTCATGAAATTCAGTGAAATGTTCCTGAAGTACCAGAAATCCAAAATCTACCCAAGGTAGGTAACAATGGCTACAGAATATGATTTTACTCACATCAAAGGGTTTTGCTGAGGAAAATTGAACTCTCTTAGTTATGTTGTAAATAAATACTTTTTGATCACAGGCACAGAGAAATGAAACTCTTCCGCTTTGACTGCTTAAGTAATCATAAGCTACACTGAAGAAGAAGAGGCAAAATTTCCTTTTTTCTGGGAAATTGGTTTCCCACAAGACACAAGAAGATATAAATACAGGAGGTCACATCCACATGCTGGAAAAATTGTAATCAAGTCCTTCATCAGATAACGTGAAATAGGAAGTAACCGTGATCCAGCTCTCAGTAAATTAAACTGGATAGCTGCCATTGACTTTACTGGAGTTGGATCCCTCCTAGAGGAACTACTATACTGAGTGATTAGACAGATTTAACTCAGACAGTACAGGTAAGAGCACGGTTAGCCAACAAATACTATTAAAGGAAGTGCTGCCAAAAAATAATAAACCTCCTCCCAACCTCTTAAAGCTTGCTCTTTACCCACCTTCAGATGTCCAGTTACAAATGTGAGCCTTACACGTATTTTTTTAAAAAGATGTACTTTACTGGTGCTCCTATTACTCTCAGCATCAGTCTGCAAATAGAAAAATGAATATTAAGTTTGCTTATTTTCAGAACTGGCTGTTCTGTCTGAAAACAGAGGTCAGCTGACAAACGTTAGTAGTTGACCTTAAGGGTTGGAATAATCCAGCTTTTTATTCAAATCCACAGAGAAGGATGTTAGGGATAAAAATAGAGGATACACTGGATTCACAGTGAGATTGAGTATTAAAGAGTCATCTGGAAGAACTCCTATCACAGGCAGAGAGTAAATGAAAACAGTAATGTAACACATATTACAAAAATATTGCTCAAGGCAAATGAGATTAAAAGAATTAAGCACTGGGGTGTAAATATTTGTTTTCCAGTACATCTAGTAATCAAAAGAGACTTTCCTTGGGCTTTGATGGATAAACAAAGATAAAAAAATTGTGTCCCAGAATGGACTTTGGAAATACTGAACACATCATTTTTGGTCTGGCATCCTTCAGGAAATGAAGATTTACTTTCAGTTACTTTTTTGGAATGTTAGAAAAGGAAAGCATTCAGAACTGTGCTACACCTTTAGTTTAAGTCATACTTCTACAACCCTGCTAAATATCTATACAATGAATCTCAATTAATTTCCTATAGATGAAAGAGTAAGTTCTTGATGTCATAATGAATCAATTGAACAAAATGCACATGCTAGTTACCCTACATTTCTAACTCTTTCCCTGCACTCTTTCCCTACACTCTATCAGGGAGACTAGTAGGGGAAAGCTCAAAGGCTAAAGCAGAATTTGGCCTCTTAAAACATTCACCACTGAGTTTGTGATACATGGCCCAGGACCTATGGAGAAGAGGGCTATCTTTCTCTTTTGGCAGGGGAGATGTTAAAAAAAAAAGAAAAAAAAAAAGGAGAAGGAAACTCATTTGATTCAGCATTCTGTTTTCTGTGTCAGCAGTCAAATGCCTCATGGCATTTCATCCCCATTACCTGCATCTAGAACCACCGTTGGGGATTTCTGCTAAAAATACCCAGTGCTAGAATAATAACTTCTATACAGAGCTCCAACAGAAAAAACATATACAACATGTTTATTACTAAGCATCTTTGTGTACTGTCAGCCTGACAGGACAGAATCCTTCTGTGGAAGTCATGACATTCATGCAGCACTACAGGCTGGGGTAGGAGTGGCTGGAGACCTGCCAAACAGAAAGGGACCTGGGGGTACTGATTGACAGCCAGCTGAACATGAGCCAGCAGTGTGCCCAGGTGGCTAAGAAGGCCAATGGCATCCTGGCCTGCAGGAGCAGGGAAGTCATTGTGCCCCTTTACTCAGCACTGGTTAGGCCACACCTTGAGTACTGTGTCCAGTTCTGGGCCCCTCAATTTAAGGACACTGAGAATCTTGAACGTGTCCAGAGAAGGGCAATGAGGCTGGTGAGAGGGCTTGAGCACAAGTCCTACAAGGAGAGGCTGAGGGATCTGGGGGTGTTTAGCCTGGAGAAGAGGTGGCTCAGGGGAGACCTTATTGCTCTCTACAACTACCTAAAGGATGGTTGTAGCCAGGAGGGGGTTGGTCTCTTCTCCCAGGCAACCAGCACCAGAAAATGAGGACAGTCTCAAGCTGCACCATGGGAAGTTTAGGCTCAAGGTGAGGAGAAAGTTCTTCACAGAGAGAGTTGTTAGCCATTGGAATGGGCTCCCCAGGGAGGTGGTGGAGTCACGGTCCCTGAAGGTGTTCAAGAGGGGATTGGACATGGCACTTGGTGCCATGGTTTAGTAGTCATGAGGTGTTGGGTGACAGATTGGACTTGATGATCTTTGAGGTCTTTTCCAACCTTATTGACTCTATGATTCTATGATTCAGGGGAGAAGATTCAGCTAAGTCTGACTTAACACTTCTTCAGCCTCAGATTATAGGGATGTTACAAAAAGCTCATACTTTAGGTCTCCCCCTTCAAACTGCATCCCTCACCCATCTCATGGAAGAGCTCCTTGGGAGGCATACTGGACATCTGAGTTTAAGTAAGCCTTTTAACAGAGCTTCTGATGCTTTATGGAAGCAGTGGAATGAAGAGTCTTCATAATACAAAACACAAAAAGTATCTGATACCTCCACAGTATGACCATGCCTAATGAATAAAAGCAAAGAGAATGTGTTGTAACTAAAATGAGAACTATTCTTGGAGAGAAAACATATCTGCATCAACAAAGAGGGTTCTCATCAGGCCCTATAATCCAACATGAAACTGGAGGATATGGATGAATATTGCTGATTATGTGATTTATACAACAATGACCTGCCAGCCTCAAAACTGCCAGTTCTCAGCAACCTCAACAGCCCGTTTCATGGGTTATATACTGTCTTTTCTTCCTCAGTGCCTACTGGCTTTTTGGCTCCCAGAGATTCCCTGACCCTTTGCATTCTTTAACTCCCTCAACGTTCTTTCTCATCACTTGACAATAATACAACCTCTGTAGATACTCCGAGAGGGGGAGGAGAGCACCACTGACTACCTATAATTTTCATCTCTGGATGGGAAGGATGAGCTCTACATGCAGATCTATTTAAGGGGTTGTGTCTCTTTCAGGAATTGTAACTTTGTTCCTAGCTACAAAAAGAACACCAACGCGTTACCCTGTAACCCACATCACACCTTACAATTGTACACCACATCTCACTTGTCATCTATTGAAAAAAGGAAAAAAAGAAACAGCTTAAGAAAGTTTTGTCATCTGCTTCTTTCCTTTTTCTGGAATTTCTGAAATACTATATATAAAAATAAATGCTTCCTCCATTGTCTTTCTCAGGCACCAACTCCCCAGCTATGACACTTCCTGTTTGGTCAGCCAGAAGGCATTAATATTGCACAAAAGATGCCAGATAAAATAATACAGAAGTATGGTAACTTGAATAGACTACAAAACAGTTAATTTCTTATTTTCTTCTATTCAGAAGCATTGACTGTTTCACTTCATAGAAGGAACAATAAGTTAATCTAAAAAAGAAATACAAGCCACCAGAGAAAGAAATCCCTGAATTTAATCTTAGTCTTTTGTTCCTGGCAAAAACAAGCTGTGGAAATTCCAAATCTCACTTGGAGGAAAAAGAAAGTATGATTTTAATAGTGATGTATGAAAAAGTGAAACTGTTGAATAGTCTTTGAATTCCCAAACTCAGGGTGACCTCAAACTGTAGGTCAGACTATGCTAGTCTGGGTAGCTGAGCTTCCGCTGTCTTCAGTGACATAAGTTATTTTAAAAAATATATATTTTTTGCAATATTCTCTAGTGTAAATCAAGAGCCAAATTCAAACATGAGCCTTGGAATATTCGGAATCTCTTTGGGAATTTTGAAGTAAGAGTCCAGATCTACTGTTCTTTTGAGCCAAAAATACTGAAACATGTCAAAGTCATTTGTTCTCATTGGAATTAGAGTTTTTCAGACAAAGCCATTTGAAATGGTCAGAGTAAAATAACAAAACAGAATTTTGGTCAAAGTGCAAATGCTGGCTGGAACCTGGGATAAGGCAAGATAAAGTCAGTTGAAAACATTTAACAAGGGATACGACCGATTTACTTCATTCCTCCAATGTTTCACATGAAATTCCAATGCCTCTAAATATTGTGTGCCTGTTATGGGTTAAGTTGAACATTTGCTGCTGTTATTTAAAACCATCCTGCCTCATGCCAGCTTTAAAATAAGAGTGCTGGCTGGAGCAAAGTATGATGGGGCTTGAAGTATGGATTGTAACATGAGAGGCTTCTTGTTCTGGCTGCTGCTTTTGGGTTCCACGTTTTTGGGCGGTGGCTCTCTTCTGCTGGGATGGCAGCAGAACAGGGAGGGATGGGTGAGTAGTTTGGGTTTTTAGCTTGTTTCCTTCTGCTTGCTGCTGTGCTTTTGCTGCAGATAGGTTAAGATAATTGCTATTATTATTATTATCACCTCATTTATTCAATAAAATCTTATCTCAACCCTTTGTCTCACCCCAGAGTTTTTTCATATGTTACTTTTCCCTCACTTCTTTGTTGCAGGGAAAAGGCTGTGTTATGCTAGCACAGTACCTCATTAAGGCCAGCATTTTTAAGTTAACCATGAAGAGTGGAGAACTTTTTGACCAAGCTTTCAGCAGCAGCTGCTCTTCAAGGCACTTCTAGATTCTCGACTGTGGGAAAATGGAGGTCAGTCACTTCCCTATTTCTCACCTCCTTCTTGCTCTTCAGTCATGAGGTATGTACATCCCTATGGATCCAGGAATACAAAGGGGAATGATAAGAGAAAAGTCTGCAACAGACCATTCCAGCTGAAACAAACACAGAAATCAGATTCTCCTAGACAGGCTACTGATAAGTGCACTGCTTCTAATTGCTTATCCTTCATCTTGTCTATCATACTACTTCATATTCTTATTCATACTTCATATTCTGAAGAGTTGTGCCCAGCTCTGCAGGTGTTATTTTTGCTGCATTGCATTACGCAAATGTTATCTTTGTAGTCCCACAGTGGACTGGCTCACTAACAGAAATGTTACACAAATACCAGAAAGGAATTAAATGACTTAACATTTCATAATTTCTGAACCTTCCATGTGGGTAAGGATTAAAGGGATTGGGAGTTCTAAAGAAAATGACCCTCCAAAGGGAAACAAGAATGAATGAACTGATTTTTACTTCTGTCAAGCCACAATGACACGTATCCAAGGGGAAGCATTTTGCAGTAGCAAAATATGTGTGTTTGTGTGTGTCCATAGACAAATAAACTCAGTGACACTTAAAGCCAGCTGCAAGTCTGTCAAAGGATCTGGCGCCTTTCCTTTATCTCTTGAATGTGCTCTACCATAAATGAACAATATGCTAATTTGATACTTAAACAATTTCTCTCTTTATTCTCCCCCCCACCCCCCCACCCCCGAGTTAAGTATCATCTTAACTACTTGCTTTGTTAACACTTTCCTGGAAGGAATCCTGGTAGGATAAAGACAACGGACAGCCAAATTTTTCTAGACAAGCAAAGGTAAGAAAGATGTACATTGCTGGATTTATGCCTCCTTTAAAGGCAATTACTTGGCTAGGCATCAAAGCCTCAGTCCTTGTTGTGTGATACGGACAACTGAGCAAGAATGACTTTCATAGTTGTGTCACCCTCTATCACAGACAACATTACTCCCTGGTGATAAGAGAGGCAACTTGAGAAATGTGATGCATGTTTGAAATTGCTGTCAGGCAGGATAAAGGTCTGTGCGGTATTAGCTTGAGAAATGCCTGACTTTCAACATTCCCATGCTTCTTAGGTAGGGATCCTCCTGAAATTTCCCAGAATTACATGAGAATAACAATTCATAAGGAACAGATAGTTTAACAACTCTTTTGGTTGGATAAATTTTGCCTCCATTGGCTTAATTTCTGACTATAATTATCTCCAAGCTATGAAGAAGAGATACAAGTACCTCTCTCCCAATAGTTCAGCTCCAGACAAATGCTCTACCTATAGGATTTTCTGGCCAAGGTTCTTTCCCTGCTGACTGGGTCAGACAACCATGTAGCTACTGCTAGGACTTTTCATTTGGAAGCTGAGACATCCTAAAGAAAACAAAGTGTTTCTGTGCAGCCCACAGGTTCTAAAAGATAAGGAAGATACATAAATGTGGCATATGTGGTGCTGAATTCTTTTGTAGATCAAGAACCAAATCCATTTAAATCCTGGTAGGCTCACTGAGCTTGAGATGAGTTTTACCTCTGCAATGTCTTTCTGTATTCTGGATATCAAGGAGCACGGTGAGTTGGTATCTGCAAGACCATCAGGATCAGGGCAATAGAATATCCAGGGGCAGGTTCAATGGTGAATTCACCAAGATTTTGAGGAAATTATCTTACACTCAGTTTTCTAGATTCTGAATGAATGCAACACAATTATATCACACTGAAAAGGAATACTCTCTTGTAGTTCTCTATTACTGATTTCAAATGTTTGATATAAAACTACCAGCCATTAAATGATTTGTTATTACATTTCATTACACTGATTCATCTGCTACAGTGCCAAGAGCCAGCTGCTGACTTTGCTTTTCTTGAATTTTCAGATGTCTTGTGTCATGACTGCATTGAATTTTGTGTCATGAAGAGATGTTCATTCTGCCTCTAAGGTCAGCATATGGACCTTGCTGTAGTTTATAGCTTCAGAAAATGTGTTTGTACGTAGCTCTCAGGATCTCAGACAATTTGAGAAAAACTGTTTCCCTTTATCCTGCATATTGTATTTATTAATTGGAATGTTACTTTTTTATTTATTTTACATGTGGCTGATTAACTGGAAAATTAATAAATGTCTTTTAAAATATTATTATAAAGTTTTCCTATTTAATATAAAGGAAGACAAATGTTCAGGTAGACTTTGTAGCAGTATGATTACAAGAATGAACAGAAATTTATCATAAGGTTCAAAAGCAAACAGTGTTTAAAAATCCATAACTACCTGGGGGAAAGCAATTACTAAATTAATGTGCACTATTTCCTAGCATCTACTAGAACATCCTGTTACTTTTTTTTTAATACAAGTGATAGCACTGCTTTCTCAGTTTTCAAAGGATTTGGACAACACAGCTGAAAAAGACCATTCATTGAGACTAAGTCTGCAGATGATTATCAATATTAATAAATTATTAATTCAAATTTTTGCATAACAGTCTTTTGTGAAGTTAGTTTCATTTTTGTGAATTATCTGCAAACTTACATTGATCTTTTATTTTACCAGTCTTCTTAATAAAATTTAATGTTTTAATTAATACATTCCGTACAATGGAATTTGCTTATTTAAAAACTCACTTTGTCCTTCCAATCCTGTTTCAGACAAGCAAAACTCAGACAGCCAAGTTCAGTACTTTGACTGGCAGACAAAATTATCCAAATTATCCATTGGACTTGACAGAGAATTGCCCTTTTCTGGCACATAGATATAAAAGAAACCATTGTGAATAACTGGAAATCCTGGCAGGATCTAATTAGAAGAAATAGGACATTAAAACAAGCATGAAATAATCTGTAATTTCTTGGTCATGTCATAATAACCATGTTGCATCAGTTGTAACAAGTTCGTAACTACTCTTTAAGGTCATTGAAGGTGAAACGCTATGGAGGTCTAACCTGATATGTGATAGAGAACTTCCAGTTTTATCTTGGCTGCAATTGTTAGCTGTGTCTCAAAAGAGAAATGTCTACATTATTCAAAAAGCTCTCTCAAGTACATGGAATGTCAAGAGCCTGGAGACAGTGTATAGCCTGCATTGTCACATCAGGGTTTACAACACACATCAGTGTTCAGTAACAGTGAACATGGCTTTGTACTTCCCAAATGAATATGCAGTATGTGCCCAGGAGCCCAGGGGAGCTTTAAAATCTTGTTGTTAAAGAGGAATGAAATCTGCCATTCCTGCCAGTGTAATAGTGCTTTACACACAGCTTAATTTCACAGGCTCTTCTATGAGAAATTTACTACTCAGATGAGAAATTTGCTACTCAATGTATGCAGGAATGCCAGACACAGCCACAAACTTTTATATAAAACTTCCAGTATCCACACAGTGAGAGGTTATTTGAAAGAGCAGTAAAATTCTTATGAACATCATCATTTCTTCTTACTCTAAAGTATAAAACCCTTCCTGACAAACCCCAGCTTCATCTCAGGAATCACAATTGCTCCACAGAACACAATAAACAATGCAGATAGAAGGAAAAAAATCCAACAAACAAACCAACCAAACAAACAACAGAAGAAAAAAAGAAAAAAGGGAAAACGGGAAATGGATATTAAGAAATAAAGGTCTTCTGGCAACATTATTAAATAGTCTGAAGTCTTCAGTATCTCACACATTTTAAGAAAAAAACTTTTATCTTCTCGAATAGTTGAAATGGAAGGACAAGTGGTGCTATCAAGTACAGTTCAAATAAAATACAGCATTATAGAGAATATTCTCCTATTTTAATGTATTATAAAACACTTGATGTTTTGAGTTGGAGGTTATGCTTTTTATGTTGTTACACCAGAATGAATATTTTTCATCCACAAATTCTGCTGCTGCCATTTCTCACCTAGAAGTATTTGCTTTTAATCTTCTACATATTTTAAAAGAAATGCAACTCTACTCCAAAACTTTTGACATAAAGGTCTACTTTTGTAAGAGAAAAAGAGTATTTCCAGTTAACTGAATATTCCTCTGAATCCTTCTCAGAATCATGGAAAGTAGGCAAGGAGATAGCTAGTACCCCAGATCTCACTCTTCCCTATTTACAGTGTTTCTGAACTCAAATCCTGTGTAAATGTGCTCATCAGTGTAGTTTTTATAAGGAGACAGAAATGGCATTTTCCAGACTTTGCCACATCACAGAGGTTTTCTTTTATCAAACTTAGATTTTTATCAGAACATATAAATACCTGCAGGGGATCAGTGTGAATTTTATTGAGTCAGAATCCCATCTTTGACACTGACCAAAACTATGAAAAGATAAAAGCTTCAGAACAGAGGCAGTGCAAGTGTGGGAGGCCAGTGTTAATGGGATGATCTTCAAGGCCAAATGCCAGGTCCTGCACTTGGGTCACAACAACCCCAAGCAATGCTACAGGCTTGGGGAAGTGTGGCTGGAGAGTTGTCTGGCAGAAAGGGACCTGGGGGTTCTAATACACAGTCAACGGAATATGAGCAGTGTGCCCAGGTGGCTAGGAAAGCCAATGGTATCCCAGCTTGTATGAAAAACGCTGTCTCTAGTAGGAGTAGGGAGGTGACTGTCCCCTTATACTCAGTTCTGGTGAAGCCACACCTCAAGTATTGTGTCCAGTTTTGGGCACCTCAGTACAGGAGAGATGTGGGAATTGATGGAACCAGTGCAGAGGAGGGCAACTAAGCTGGTGAAGGGCCTGGAGAGTAAGTCTTATGAGTAGCCACTGAAGGAGCTAGGGCTGTTTAGTTTGGAAAAGAGGAGGCTGAGGGGAGACCTCGTTGCTCTGTACAACTACCTGAAAGGACATTGTGGAGAGGCTGGTGCTGGACTCTTCTCACAGGTAATTTGTGATAGATCATGAGGGAATGCCCTAAAGCTACGACTGGATAGGTTTAGACTGGACATTCCAAAAAAAATTTTCACAGGAAGAGTGGTGAGGCATTAGAATGTGCTGCCCAGGGAGGTGGTTCAGTCACCAACTCTGGATGTGTTTAAAGGTCACTTGGACATGGTGCTTGGGAACATGGTTTAGGGGTGAACTCTATAGAGTAGGGTTCTTGGTTGGACTTGGTGATCCTGGGGATCTTTTCCAACCTGAATATTTCTGTGAACACAGTTGCTTACATAGTGACTTGGAGAGAGATGGTTTCTATGCATTTACTTTGTGCTTTTGAGTACATAATTCAATACCAGAAAAATCCTATGAGCAAATGGAAAGAAACCTGAGATTAGAAGGATATCTTTGCCATAACACAAACATTTGCAAACTTCATCACGAAGAACAATCTTTATCTAAAGAACAAAAGTTGGCTTTGCAACACTACTTGAAAATCCATGTCAAAAGTGATTTCAAAATACAAATAAATTTCAAAGGAAACATCTGATATAGTAAATTTCTAATGCATACAGTCAAAATCAGTTTATTTTCTCATGTGTTTCTTTCCCTTCTCCTCTTGGGAGAAAACTAGCATTTAACATTTTGGTAGCATCTATTACCACTCTTCAAACATTTCTCAATTTTAGCAGAAAAACCTCTACCTTGTCCAAAAATACCACGGATGAAAACTTTCTGTGGCTTCAGTCTTTTTCAAAACCCCAATGTCACACAGGGCATAAAGAAAGAAACAGGATATCCGAGTAAAGTACACAAAAATAGGAAGAAGTTTGTTTATGAAATGGCAACCAGAGTTCTGACATATGGCAAAGGAAAAAACATTGAGAATATTGTATAAGTTTTCTGACCCTTTTGTTTTGTTTTCCTGGTTGATTTATTCACCTTTTTTTTCTATCACTATGGTAAAGGCAACTATCCTTTGGAATGAAGACCATCTACCCTCCCCCACACTTCCTCCAGGACAGAGAAGAAAGAACATCAATTTATTGTCCTGACAAAGCTGGCCACCTGGACAGAGAGACCCATCACTCTCAGGCCATAAATGCAAGACTACAGTGTATTCTGGCAAAATCTGCACGAAGAACAAATAATCTGCTTCATTAGCAGCATTTACTATTGGTACACTTTCTAACTTACAGCAGTGGTCAACAGTAGGGGCCTCAGAAGAAGATGAAGGCTGCACATAACAGGCCAAGTTTGTCATGCACTGCTCTAAATTCTTTCCTTATTTCCTCAGAATATTATGTCCCCTTACTAGAAGCTTGACTTCCTTCATTAACCTGCCTTTTTTTAATGCACATATTATTCCTTCAACAGTGAAAAAACATAACCTTTTTTCTTTTTAAGTCAAAATCCACGCAGAAAGAACGATACATACATATTGAAGCATGTAAATTTGTATAAAATGCCAGCATTTTATCTCTAAAAACAGCAAGAAACTTCAGACAGGATCATTGCCTGAAATCAAAACCTGCTTAATTCAAGGAAATGCAAATCATTTTACTGGAAATGAGAGGAGTTCCCATTTATCAAAGCACCGTGCTTACTGTTCTTCAGATAAGAAAAGTAATCTTCCTTGTTTCATCTATCCTCTGACATTTATAACATTGTAGTTGCCTGCACTTAGGCTATGAGGTCTGTATACTACCTTTAATCAAAATGAATTATAGGAAGACAGATGAAAAAATGTGGAAAGAAAAAAAAAAAAGAAACTAAAGGTTTATGATGGTCTAGAACTTAAAATAATTGCCATGCAAAACCTGATATTCTGTTTTTATATTTTACACATGCCACCTAGCTATGGGACTTAGACAAGCATTGCTACACTTCTACACACACATCTACAGATTATCTTGTAGTTATCCTACATTTAGCTGTTTATATCCACAATTTAATCCCACCCTTTTATGTCCCTTTGAATGGATATCTTTCCCAGTTACAGTTTAAAACTCCTTAGAACTCAAAATGTTATGGCCTAAATACTAAAATTATTAAAAAGTTCTGTGCTATGTGAGACATATGCAGATGCATCAATATAATAAGTTATTAAGGTCTAAGTGACATACATACTGAATAATTACACTCAAAAGAGAAAAAGCATGTACCTAACTGTACTAGTATAGGGACAGAGAATTATGCAACATAGTCTGGCCAGGGCAGTGGTGGAGTCACTGTCCCTGGAAGTGTCTAAGCAGTGCATGGAGCTGGAATTTAGGGACATGGTTTAGTGTTGACCCTTCAGTGCTGGGTCAAAGGTTGGACTGGATGAGCTTGGAGGTCTTTTCCAACTGGATTTCTTCTGTGATTACAAGCTCCATTGGAATCCTTCTAGACAAACATTGAACCATGTTGTAGAAACATGTTGAATTATGCCAGTCATCAGAAGTGCTGTATTCTCTACAGGGCACATAAAGTGTATGGATACAAGGAGATAGGTATCTCAAACTCAGTTCTAGTTCTGTTTCAAAAGTTTTTGAAAAACCCATATCTTGCTTTGGTTTTGCCATCATTGTCCTGTGCTCACCGGCAGAACACAGAAGTGATCTCCTCAATGCAGATTCTCAACTGCTTTCAATTTCTTCATTGGTCTTTTCCTCCTGCGTAATACATTCAATTCCTTATCATATTATTACAGCTTTTTTGATTTGACACTCTAGTCATGTATTTTATAAATGTCCATACAGCATTGTTACCTAGTAAAGCATCACATTGATATGATAGTAACAGCAACAAGAAGAACAGAGATGGCAGTTAGCTGAAAAAAAACCCAAGGCAATTTAGAGACACTAATACTTTTTTATTCGCCTCTCTACCAAGAAATATGTGACCAGGGTAACTTGGCCATATAAACATTCATGAGATTTTCTACATGTAGGCCCCTTTAAATCTTGCCACTAATCAGGCATTGCAAGTTCTTTATTTGTAATAACTTCAGACAGTGAATTTTGATTATTTTGGACCAATTCAAAGAGGATGGAGACTTGTCCTCCTTTGGATGGACTTCAAAATGATGAATGACTGCCAAGGGAAGCAGCCTTTGCTAGGAAATGTTAAAACAATGCAATAGGTCACGGCAAGGTTCCCTCTAATTTTTTCATATGCAGCCTTTTGGGTCTCAGAGGGAGATAGGGTCTTTCATGTGAAAAAATATCCCCAACTAAATATTATTTACATTATCTTTTAAAAGGAGAAATGTTCTTCGGACATTGAAAACTAACTGTTATGTAGTAATGGGCTGCAGTGTTCTGCAGAATCTGTTCTCTGCATTCACAAACAGTATTACTCCAATCAACTATGTTGTATGTCTGTAACTGACATAAAATATGTCAGGATCAACACAGCTTGAGCAACAGTAGTGAAGAATTACTTCTTTCTTCATTACGGAGGGCAGGCAATATTTGGGTCAGCTGTAAGTGTATGCACTGGGGCTTGTACCATGCCCCTGGATGTGCTCTAGACAATTCAGGATTACAGAATCACAGAATAATATCCTGTTAGAAGAGACCTTGAAGATCATCCAGTCCAACCTTTGACCCAGCAATGAAGGGTCAACATTAAACCATGTCCCTAAGCACCAGGTCCACAAGCCGGATGAACACTCCCAGGGATGGTGGCTCCACCACTGCCCTGGGCAGACCATTCCAGTGTTTGAGAACTCTTTCAGCGAAGAAGTTATTTCCTAACAACCAGTCTAAACCTCCCTTGGCACAGCTAGTAACCATTTCCTCTAGTCCTGTCACTTGCCACCAAGGAGAAGAGACTGCCCTTGCTTGCTCCAGCCTCCCTTCAGGTAGTTGTGGAGGGTGATGAGGTCTCCCCTCAGCTTCCTCATCTCCAGACTGAACATCCCCAGCTCCCTCAGACGCTCCTTGTAGGCCAGGCTCTTCATGAGCCTTGTTGCCCTTTTCTGGACATGCTCCAGCACCTCAATGTCTTTCTTATAGAGAGGGGCCCAGAACTGCACACAATACTTGAGGTGTGCCCTTCACCAGCACTGAGTACAGGGAGATGATCTCTCCATGCTCCTGCTGGCCATAGTTTCTAACACTAGCCAGGATGCCGCTGGCTTTCTCAGCCACCTGGGCACACTACTGACTCATGTTCAGTTGACTGTCAACCAATACTCACAGGTTCTTCCCCAAGTTGCAGCTTTCCAACCACACATCCCCATGTCTGTAGCTTATCATGGGGTTGTTGTGACCGAGGTGCAGGACCTGACACTTGGCCTTGTTGACCTTCATACAGTTACCCTTGGCCTATCAGTCTAACCTGTCCAGATCCCGCTGTAAAGCTTCTCTACTCTCTAGCAGATTGACACAGCCACCTAGCTTGGTGTCACCTGCAAACCTACTGAGGGTGCATTCAATCCCCTCATTGAGATCATTGATAAAGATACCAAAGAGGATAAGCCTCAGTACTGAACCCTGGGATACACCACCAGTGACTGGGCACTGGCCAGACTTAGCTCCATTCACTACCACTCTTTGGGCCCAGCCATCCAGCCAGTTTTTTACCCAGAGCAGAGGGCACTGAGCCAAGCCTTGTGCCATGAGTTTCTGAAGGAGAATGCTATGGGGCTGAAGGAGAATGCTGTGACAGAATGAGCTGTTCCATATGAAATAAACATAAACAATGCTTTTGGTAAAATACATAGCATGTGGTAACAGGTAGGACACATTTTAACAAAATCTATGGTAACATTTACATATGTTGCAAGACTCTATAACTTGCAAGACCATGCTGTACCATAGCATGTGACCTTTGTAGAATTTTTTAGTTAGAGGACTGTTACTTTTAGTTAGAGGACTGTTACTTTTAGGGGCAAGTCAATCTATTGTGGTGCTACTTTGGCAGTTAGGTTTTGCATTACTTTTTACTGGGTACAGATACATATCAAGCTAATACATAGCCAGTTCTGACATGTAGAAGAATTTTCATCTTGGTTTTCAGTACAGATTTTTTGATCAATAATCTTTACATTTCTTCCTTAAGTTAGTCTTGCTTTGTACTGGCTGTACTGAGAACCGACTCTGTGATGGAAGCAGGACAGAATCCCTCCCTCTGCTATGGCTATGTTTTTTCCAAATATTTTGTTAAAGGTAATTTCCAAGCTTTCATTTCTTTTTGATCTTTTTGGTGTCTATTTTCAAGATCATATGAGGAATTTAGTTGGTAATGTCAGCAGAAGCTTAAAAATATTGAGGAAGCAAAGAGAAGAAAAATGAACTCCAAGTGCCCACAAAGTAGTTACAGAAATGTTACATTTCACATAATTAAGTTAAAGAACAGTAGGTACTTCAGGAGTCTCCACCCTAAAACAGTTTCCTGTTTTTCAAAACTTCAGCTACAGATGGTAAATGCTAAATGCATTTTACCTTGATGCAGTTCATCTCATTACAGCCTCTATGCGCTGCTTGCAAACCTTGTCAATCACTGAAATTAATCTTTATAGATGTGAATTCCGGGCTGATGGACCAATGTGTACATGCCAGATTGGAACCTGATGTGAACATACTTCAATTAAGACTTTTCATTTTCACTGTGGAGTACCTCACACTTCTGAGGTGCTGTAGTAATAATTAAAAAACCTTTCATGCACTCAGGATAGTCCTGAATGCCAACACATCACACCTCAACAGCACAGCTGATCTGGTGGGGCTGCAGGTTTAAGGCATTCCCATGGTCTCTGTCAATATCACACATTATGATGGAATTTCTGCAACCAGATACTTTTAAATACAGATATTTTTAAATACTATTAAGGTTGCATATGCACATATGCTATAAAATGGGAAAGAAGAGAATTAATGTTTACTTACGTGTTCACATTTCCCAGGAAACCTTCCATTCTTTTACTGTAGGAGACTGACTGTGGGGATAGATGAGGAGATAGAGGACAAGGGAGACTCTTTGAACCTGAACCTTTGCCTTATTTAGTCAGAATTGAAGCTAGTGAAAAATGTCTTTTGCCTAATGAAAGTAGTAGGAGATGATTATTACTCTGAAACATCAGGTGCTCGAATTAGGCATTCAAAGTTAACAGGGCTGAGGTGTTCCAGAGAAGTCTATGGAAAAAAAAACCAACATGTTTTGGCAATCTACATCAACCATGTGGGCATAGGTACAAGAAAAACATGGTCAGTTCAGTACATCTACTGTCCTCTGACTAAGCTGCAAGGGAAGGGAAAGTTTTTAAATCCTGTTACTAATGGAAATTGTTGTAATCTCCTCATGATTATCAGGAAATGCTTTGAGATTACAGACAAAGAAAAAGAAGGTATCATAACCCAGCAACTGAAAAAATTAGCTTTAGGCTATATCCAGCTTTGAGACAGTTTTCACACGGGAAGTAACATATATTTGTCCCATTTCCTACACACACATCCACTTCTACAAGGAAAGAACACCAAGCAAGACCCTGATCCTCACATCACTTTCTTTTGCTTGTTTGTTTTTCTGTACTAAGCATGTCCAAATTCTGGAAAACTCAAGAGAAATAACACCCCTGCAAATACAAGGGGAACTTCATGCCTGGAGTATGACACAGGCAGAGTCCTTCGGGAAAGGCTTACAGCTAATCTCTTGTTCTCTTACTCACACAATACAGAATTAACCAGGTTGGAAAAGACCTTCAAGATGACCAAGATCTTTGTAGGCATTTCTTCATTTGTACCTGAAAAGCAAGAGTACTTAGCTGACTGCTTTTCCACAAGCCATTAATGGTTCAAGCCACTAATGAATGTAGCCTTCCTTTCCAGGTAAAACACTTCTTTCTCAGAAATGGGCCTGATAAAGAACTTGCTTTGTGACAGTCCATCTTACAAAACAATAGACTTGACATCGGTGAAGCACGGCGGGGAAGCAACTCACAGCACTTGGCACCTGGTGTCAAGCATCCAGCAGTGTCTGCTGTGAGCCTCTCCACAGCACAGGCTCCTCTGGGTTCCTACAGCACTCTTACAACTGACCATGAACAATCTATCCAGGGAGCTCATGGACCAAACAACAACATTCAAACTACATCTAAAACTACCATAGACACTGGAGGATTTTCTGCAACACGTGTAGTAGGGAGTTACAATGGAAAAATGAGTGCAGTTGAGCTTGTTTAATATCAGATTATTTTATGTTACTTGTAACCTTTAAAATATTTATTTGCAACCAACATATAAAACTATATGCTCTGGAGGCCTCAAAAGTTTCAGAACATTACTGTTACCATCTCCATTTTCAAACATGGATGAGCCAATGCTGCAAGGGAAACCTCTGTTCATGTTAAAATGCGCTTAGACTAGCTGTGGTATAAATCATCCCTAGCTAGATGTCCCATGTGCAAGAGCCTACATTATACAATGGCAAAAAGAATAGTTTGCTTTTTCACACGTTCACATAAGAGAGGTATTGAGATGCTGGAGTGAGTGCAGAGGAGAGCAACAAAGCTGATGAAGGGCCTGCAGAATAAATCTTACGAAGAGCAACTGAAGGAGCTGGGGCTGTTTAGTTTGAAAAAGAGGCTGAGGGGAGACCTCATTGCTCTCTACAGCTACCTGAAAGGACATTGGTGCTGGTCTTTTCTCACAGGTAATTAGCAATAGAAAAAGAGGCAATGGCCTCAAACTGTAACAGGGTAGGTTTAGACTGGACATTAGGAAGATTTTTTTCACAGAAAGAGTGGTCAGGCATTGGAATAGGCTGCCCTGGGAGGTGGCTGATTCAAAGGTCGTTTGGATGTGGTGCTTGGGGATATGGTTTAGGGGTGAACTTTGTAGAGTAGGGTTATTGGTTGGACTTGATGATCCTGAGGGTCTTTTCCAACCTGGATGTTTCTGTGCAAAACACACTCAATTTGCTGCTCTTTCTAGAATTTTCTACATATTAGCATGCTTTCTCAATAGTTTACAGAGGCTCAACACAGTATTTTCTAAATTTCCTTTTCTCTTAAATCCTCTAACTACACCCATCAACAGTAAAAAGGCTCACAGTAATACATTCACTAAGAACTTGTGAATAGATCAATGTACATTAATAGACCCTCCTTCCTGATAAAAATACCAAGGACTGACCTGCAATGACTTCTTTGTCACAGTGTGAATATATATGTAGCTTTTCTTACTCAAACAGACAGGAAGTTGCAGGTCACATTCTCACAGTAATTTCCTCTTTCTTCTTTTCATTTTGGACAGTCAGAAGTCATGCAAACTCCTTCAGAGTATGCTGATGGCTGCATGCAGTGGGAAATCATAGAACTGTCAGCGTTAGAAGGGACCTCAAGGATCATCTAGTTCCAGCCCCCTGCCATGGGCAGGGATACCTCACACTAGATCAGGTTGCTCATAGCCTCATCCAGTCTGGCCCCCAGGGATGGGGCTTCCACCACCTCCCTGGTCAACCTGTGGAATAGTAAGTCATGGCATAAATATCTAACAGGCAAAATATGCCAAGAATCAGTATCTTATGAAAAGGTAGCCACAAAGAGAAATTTGCCCTTGGGAAGAAAGCTGCTTCTCTGCCAAGCAAGCAGTTATTTTGGTGAGTTTGAAATTAGGGAAGCTCCACTGTGCAAAGCACTGAAACACTTTAAACACTGCAGTCTGAATAGCATCTGTAATATCTACTTCTCACAAGAATATAGTTCTCCATGTCTACAGAAATGTTCTCAGACCCAAAGGAACTCAAAATATTTCCTTTTCACCATCACATGCCTATACTTCCTTCTTGATTATTGCATGGCTTAGCCTTTGGTTCCCTGCAACTGTTCATCACTTTGTTAAAGCAAACAGCAATAACCTAGGATGTTGAAGACAATCTGCTGACAAAGAGAACTTGCTTTGTCATTCTGTCCTTAGGAGTCTGCACAATACCAAACCTTGACTAATCTCCTGTGACAAAATAGTTGAAAGTGCTAGCATTTACATTCACACCAGTTATATGAACCTTTCTTCCAGATGTGTATCTTTAAGTATCTCTTCTTTCCATGTCCTTTCAGTTATCAGTAAGTTCAGAGTTGTTTGGAGATTCTTCTGTCTGGTAGTTAATTTTCCATCTTATTTTCAGGATTTCAATTTGACTATCTTTATCCTTAATTATGAAGTCTTCTGTAACTTTATATACCAGTTTCAGCACATCTAGTTTCCCTCTGCATAATTATTTTCTGTTCACAGTTCTGCTGAGGGCAACTTAAAAACCTGCTGTTGTTTTCTTCAAAGACTCTCTTTTACACTGACAGTTCTCACATTTTCTATCACCATAACTGTTCTTGTGCCTTTTTTCAGTCATCTCAAGATCACAGGATAAATGTTGTAATTTATTTTTCAATATACCATACCAAAAGTCAATTTAAAATATTTTGACTAATCTATTGTTCAGTGTGCTGAACACCTCTTATTCCTTTTTAGCCATTTCTTCATTTTTACCTGAAAAGTGTTAGCAAGAGCACTCAGCTGACTACTTTTTCACAAGCCATTAATGGTTCAAGCCACTATTTAATGTAGTCTGCAATTATTCAGATAGCTAAAACTAGGAGAACTGTAAGATATTTTTAGCATCATATTTGCAGGCATCTGACCTGTTTATATTTCTTATAATTCCCAATACTACCTGAATTCTCAAACTGTTTGCTTCCAAATCCTTTCCAAACCCAGTCTCATACTACTTGCTAATGTTGCCTAAACATGCTACTGCTCTTTTCCAAACAGATTCCTGCTGTGTCATTCTAGCTCAAAACAGTAGAATTCAATTCATTAAGATTTCCTACTATTCTTTACTTCAGTTATCTTCTTGGAAATGCCCAACCTACTTGGAAATTTTCTGAGATACTGAAACTGAAACCCTTTACAGAAGAATAAAAAAAAAAAAAAGAAAGAAAGAAAGAAAGAAAAAATTATAATTTTAAATGGATTAAAATTCCTTTCATCTGTGAAACAGAACAGAAGAGGATTAAAAAGCTCTCTTAATATTGTGCACTAAGTTCAGCATAGGTTCTCAGCACATTGGAGGCTCTGCATATAAGTATTTCTGGTTAGCAGCTCTTCAAAATACTGGAATATATAGATAACATCAGTGAAGGCATTGGTTCCTGTTAACTACAGAACTAAAGTCTCACGTATGCATAAGAGTTTTGCTAAAAGAGAACTATCATTATATAAGAATTTTAAATGAAGGTATAAAAATGCTACCCCTTAATTAGTAGAGTGTTAACCAATGAACTGAGAGGCTTGTAGGCTTTGTGTAAAAACACTTCAACAAATTTTTGCTATAGCAATCACATCTTAATCGCTCTGAACACAGTTTGTACATCTATACTAAGAGCAGACAGCAGTTTAGTGGGGATTTGAAAGCAGTGGAAATACCCTTCTGAAAAAGAGGAAATGGAAATTCCCTCTCAACCACTATTACTTAAAAAATGTATTCATGCAAAATTAATATCAATCACAGATTAAGCTGACTGTTTAGGACTGTGGAAAAATATTCCTGCATTCTTGATCTCTTGCAGATATCCACAGGGGCCTACATTGTTCCAAAAATCTGCTCATATTCTCAGTAAAAACCTCATGTCTGTATAGATGGAATCACTCTTGTCTTTTCCAAGACTAGACTAAAATATAAGGGAGAAGGAACACACATGGTCAGGCTAACACCTGCTTCACCCAAATGCTGCAGACAGCAGAGCAGATGCATGAAGGTGAGGATCTGTTATCTGGCTGAATGTTCTCCTCTTATTTTCTTTATATCTTAGCTGTGCTACAGCAAGTTGCTTTTAGATATTGTCCTCCTTACAGAGCTGTAGAGTTCGAAGCTTACACTCAAAAAGAAAGAAGCAAAAAAGAACAATGCAGAAGTGAGAGGCAAGTGGGAATCTCTGTCCTTCCTCCAAGCAGCAGGCCCCAGAAGGAAGGCTGCTGCTCCTGGGAAGGTGCATTGTGGGTGGGGAGCAATTGAAGAAGCTGCAGTTACTTTGAAAGCTGTAAGGAAGAAGATCCTTTGGCAAGTAAGACTGGAGTCACTTGCTTTTAAGCCATTACCACAGCCAAGAAAATGAAGAGTTTCAACAGAAAATCACAGAACCACAGAATGGTAGGCGTTGGAGGGGACCTCAGAGATCACCTAGTCCAACCCCCCTGCCAGAGCAGGATCACCTAGAGCAGGTTGCACAATATGGCACCCAGGTGGGTTTTGAATGACTCCAGAGAAGACTCCACTACCGTTCTGAGCAGTCTGTTCCAGTGCTCTACTGCCTTCAGAAGTTCCTTCTCATATTTAGATGGAACTTCCTATGTTCAAGTTTGTGCCTGTCACCTCTTGTCCTGTCACTGGGCATCACTGAAAAAAATACTGGCCTCATCCTCCTGACACTCACCCTTTAAGTATTTACAAGCATTGATAAAATACCCCTCTCAGTTTTTTCTCCAGGCTAAAAAGCCCCACATGCCTCAGCATTTCTTCATAAGAGAGATATTCTAGTCCTGTAATCATCATTATAGCCCTTTGCTGTACCCTCTCAAGCAGCTCCCTGAACTTTGAACTTTCCTTCTTGAACTGGAAAGCCCAGAAATGGACATAGTACACCAGATGAGGCCTCACCAGGGCAGAGTAGAGATGAAAACAAAGATGTGTGGCTTTCCTCAAGCTCCATCTATTTACAAATGAAGTAGCATGCTTTAGATCCACATGCTAAATGGGGTAAACAGAAAAACTGTCTTTCAGCCTCAGCTTTTTCTCTGTTGTCTATCCTGCCTTCTTCAGCAGGTAGCCTGGAAAACACGTCATAGCTGAATTAATGCACCTAAGTCAGAGTATTTCTGGAAATACTGAGGCAGGGTTGGGAATTTGTCATGTAATTTGCAATGGAATCTTACAGCAAATATTCACAGAGGATTGAAATAAACAAATATAATTTAGCATTCCAAGAATGCTAAAGAAATTAGTTTACCACAAACAGGTTTTGAAACAGAATTATTTCCAAGGGACTATTGCAGCATTAAAGCATTTATAATAATTACCTGAAATTCTAATCTGCTTTTCAAATCAGTGTGATACAAAATGCTATGTCAGTGAAGAGCCTGTTCAACAGCCCATTATAATGTCATATTTCTAATACATTCCTAATATCGCTCAGAAACTACTTTCATTGTAATAAATAATTGCTCATTAAGAGCAATTAACACCTTTAAGAAATTTTAATATTTTCTTCTACTGTTCCCATCTTCTGTGAGAAGACTCAAAATGTCCTAGGCCTAGGTACAGTCACCAGACAAAATTTAATTATCCTATTACTTTTAGTATTTTACAAATAGATTGCAGTTTTCCCTTGAGATACACTGTTTGTGGCTATACCATCTTGTGGATAAATACATTCAAGGACAGTGAAGTAAAATTAGTGCCTTCAACTGAAGGTAAGCAATTAAAAAATATAATTCATTTTCAGAACAATTACTTGTTAAACATTCTCATGGATTTCAAGTACACTGACTTTATCAACTTGTGCTTCCTTCAGTTCACCTATGACACTAAACCTAAAAAACAGTCATGTTGGTTTTCTTGCTGATTATGCTCATTTAAGGGCAGTTGCTGCAATCCAAAATTAGTACTTTATTTAGCATCAGCACTTTCTTGAAAACAAATACAAAGTTGATGTTTTTTTTAAGAATTTGCTGCATCACACATTTAGAAAACACAAATAATGCCACCAGCCATGAAGGAGATGTACCTTATAGAGTGTCACAGGAAACAGAAATCTGATAGAACAAAGAGATCTTCCTATCCCAAATAACTAGAAATTGGACCTGCTATTGTTTATTTAAAACATAGGGGAAACACTGTTTCCTGTCACTATACATGCATTTTGCTCCATATACAACATGACCCTTGACTTGCAATAGACATTAGAGAACTTCTTAGCTATTCAGTTTAGCCATTATGGACTGAACCTGCAGAAGGTTCAGCCAACATCCACACCACTTTAGAAGGATTTCACACATCATCAGAAAAAAGAACATGTGAGTTTCCTTCAATTCTAGGGGGAAAGTACTTGAATGGCCAAAAAAACTAACAAACCAACATTGCTAAGTCAGACAGTACTCTGTAGACAGTCCTTGTTGCTGAGACAGCACAAAGCAAGGCTCACAGCTATGCAAGCACTGTATCAACACTACTGGGTTTCTTTTGGAGGCTGAAACCTACAGTCAGTTCTCTGACAAACTGGATGGCATGGTCCTCATCAAGGAACAACTGATTCCCAGAAGCTTAAAAATATATTAAAAATTAAGGCTGGTATTTAATAAAACAGCAGTAGCCCATAGTTAATTAGAGATAAGGCTCATGACTTGCCATGTCTTAATGTAAGATGGAAAAGTGATACTACTTACTGGGTGATGCTCATTTTTCTGGGTAACCTATGGAAGCTGCTTATTCAGTGCCAATGGGCAGGTCAGCAAGTAAGTGATGTTTCTAAAAGGTTCTATCAGGAAATAGAGGCAAGGGCAAGATTTTGTAATTTTTGGTAATTTACTCTGAATTTTCCTCCTAAATCCCCCCAGTCAACCCTTTTTTGTCACAAAGGGCTTTTATGTTTTCCATCTCTTGGAAAGCACCATTTTTCTCATTTAAATGTGAAGTACATCCTCCTAACATACTAAGCACAGGAGCTAAAGAGGATTCCTGAATCATCAAATACCCAACAAAGCAGGAGAAGACAAATTTAGTGTGTCTTGAAATGGAAGGAAGATATTAAAAACAATTGCTGAGCAATTATTATTTTGTTGTTGCTGTTGTTCTTATTTTTAAACTGTCATGTCAAAAGTAACTGAGTCTTTGCTCTTTGCTAGCCCAAGGGAAATTTGTTTTGCTATCCCAGCCTCTGCTTATTCTCACTCATAGCCCAATTCTTCAAATTTCCAATCCCACTGCCAATTAATACAGACCTACTTTTCTGCAAACTTTTTACAAAACTTTTGGCCTTCTTCTTTCACTATGCCTTCTGTCTACAGATAATTCTCTCCCTCCTAGCCTCCTTTGAAGCATCTTTGATAAACTTCATAGATCCTTGCCAGTACAGCTGTGCCCATTGTCTCATTTTCATTCTCAAGAAGGTGTCTTGTTCTCCTGTTCCTTCTAACCCTATTTTCTCTTCTTCATTCCTACTCCTTGGCTCTACTTTCCAGCAGCTAGTTCCTTAACATTGTCCCCATATGACTACAATTTAGAAACTGCTCCACTGACCTTGATATGCAGTTCTGCAACTGTGTAAGCATTAAAATTCTGTGATTATATTAAGCTTGTAGCTTCATTTTTCTAGTTCTGGCTTCCCAGAAGTTCCTCAGGTACCTCCTTAGCAAATACTAACATTGATACCTTTCCAAATTAGTTACATGCCCACTCACACCCCTTACTGTCACACTAGTGACATACTGAACTTAGAAGGAACTGTATGGTACTTCTGCCATGATAAATACTACAAAATCAGTCAAGTATTGAAACTCTTTTGTGGCAAATATATGTTTGTGCAACTTGCCAGTTTGCATAACCATACCTTACCTCTAAGTCAAATAACTATTAAACTCCTTTAAAAAGAAAAACAAAAATCTTCCTTTGTCAAAAGACCTTGGATCAAATATAGCACGCCACGATGCAAACCCCTTTGTTGCATAAGCAAAATATAATTTACTACAAATGCAGTTTTTCAGATGCCTGGATTTCATTTACTTTCAAATGCTGAGACCTTCTGTAAACTTCTTATTAAATAAGACCTCCCTGGACTTCCAAAGCTTAGGGATATTTTTGTTTGTTTATTTTGTGTTTTAATAACTTTTACATCTCCTAAAGAATTCTTAAGCTTACACAGCCTCCTTCTACTTTTAAATACTAACTATAAGTTAGGTGAAAGCTTTGGTTAACCTTATAATTTTAATTAAAAAAACTATATTAATATATTATTATCTGACTCCAATTTCTGACAAAAATACAAATGGAATTACATATATTACTTACCTAGGAACTAGCAAAACTTACTAAAACAAAGAGTGTTCTTAAAATAGAGATTAGAAAATATGACATCTGAAAGTGTAAAAAAACCAAAAAAGTGCATGTGTGTGTGTAATGAATGCCTTACAGTCACTACTCCAGACATTTGGTAGTATAAAACTTACATTTTGGCAGTACAGGTCCCTTTATCTCCATCCCTGCAAAAATCATCAAAGATGTTTAATGAATGTATCAAGGTGGATTTTTTTTCCTATCTTGCTGGACCAAATAAAATGAATGTGTTGGTGTCCTTTAACTGCATACCTGTGGTGCATTGCTTATCTACTTCCATATATATTAGCATATTAAGAGCAGAAATATCAGAGTGTATGTTTAAAACACAAATGTGTGAGTTATATTGAGGCAACGATACACAACCTATTTTCACAGTTTTATCTGTGTAGACAATCTTAAAGGTATTTTATATCTGTAATCTTCTCTTTCCGGTCTATATGCTTAAGTATAAGCCTGTTACTGTTATGAAAACTAAAAGCCAAATAATTGTATCACTGGAAAACTTGTTCCTCCCCCTAATCCCAGTTCAGGCATTCTGACTTTGGGTTTGCTGATACCCATTAAATTTCAGATGTTTTTTAGATCAGAGAGGCTTGCACAACTTCATCTTTTTCACAGGCATGATCTCTTTGGACCATAGTGCCATCTAGCTTCTCTTTTCCTGACCTCAGTAATTCTGTGTGCTGAAGACGACTGTGTGATGCAGCAAAAGAAAGTCCAAGGAGCTATTATTAATATAACTGTCAATCTAGTCTTGACTATTCATCTAGACACACAGCTGAATACGGGAAAGAAATTACCAGTATTTGACCATCCATTCAAAAATGGGGAAAAAATATGCATTTTCCCTTGGAATAGGTCTTACTACCTCCCTCCAAAATGGAAAATTAAGATCCTTACTGATGCTCTAGACAAGTTACCTGTGCCTTTGAGAAAACTCTGGCACCAGAGCAGTACTAATAGAGACTTCACAGGACATCAAGGGCAATGTAGCTAAACCTTCTCACATTGCTGAAGGCATTTGTCTCTTAAAGAGAAACTCCTGCTTTCAAAGGAGTGATATTTGAAAAGACATGGAGGATTCCGTTAGGTGCCAAACAAGGAAAAATTCTAGAGAAATACAGTTTTCACATGAAGAAAGAGTTTGTCATGAGTGCATCAGGGCAGACACAAAATGGTTCACCAAAAATCCTTGAAAGAGGCTGTGTGAAACGGGAACTCGTTTTGGGTAATGGATTTCTTTGTATACACCTGGAATTTGAGATCCACTCAAAGTCGCCTGGGTTTCATTTGCTTTTGCAATTCAGGACCTACCTATATGCAAGCATACAACAAATCCAGTCCCCTTAACAAAGGTGTAATCTCATAACGAAGTAGAAGACCAGCTCAATCTCTTTCACACCTGGGTCTGGCTCATCCTTGGCAGCTTCTGGTGAGCCAGGACTACACAATCTAGTTTCTTTCTGCCTAATTCACTGATGTGCTCTTTGCGGCTAGGAGGGATATTTCCTATTCTGTCTCATGAGCACAGTTCACTTCCATCTAGTGGCATCACTACACAAACCTCTCAGTGTTAATGCCTAGTAGTAAACCAGTCTTCAAACTCACTTCAGACTCAATGGCAAGAAAAAATATTTTCCATTACATTCTACTAATCAATCAAATTTCTTAAATGATTAGGGTATAATAATGTCTTAATCTCTAAATAATTAACAAACTGTGATTCTGCTGCCCTTATTCCTTTTTACATAAATCACTTTAAGTGTGTAAAGATATAAGGATAGAGGACCTACTGAGTGTGAAATGGTAGCATATACATGCAGCTGTTAGAGGGGTGCAGTAATTGTGATCTTTTGCAGATTACTGTATGAGAGAAAAACTCAATCAGATCCCTAGTTGGCCACTGAAAAAAAGTAGGCTGCAGACTAGAAGCTTTCTTGTTCCTAAAGAGCATACAGACACAGCTATCCTTACTGCCCACAGCATCCACTTTTGCTTGTTTTAATGAACATTCTTGGCAATAGTTTGTTCATTGGCTATCTGAATAAAATTATTTCATTTATTTCAGGTACCTATGCCAACCTAGGAATGGCTGGCACACAGACAACTTTGCACACTTGCGCTTAAAACTTAATACTGATGTGAAAATATTACCAAAAATATATTAAAAAGCATTAATTTTGTTCTCAAAATTGATTAATAAAAGCAGTATTTCAATGTAGTACTGTGCCAGTGAAGAGAACAAGAAATGAAACAACACTGTAGTATTTCTACAGATTCTCTCACTTAAAGATAAAAACTTTCATGTGCCTATCTATCCTGATTATGGTGCCTATAATTATTTTAAAATTACAGGTACAATTAACATATAATCAACTATTTTATCCATTAGGTTAACATAATATTTATACTGTTAGATGTTACTGAATGAGATAATAGTTACAAGTTACATATGTAGTATATGGTAGGTTTTAATCCCCAAGTCCCACTCACACAGATATCTCAATATAGTTTCCTTGGAACTTTTTCACATTTGGAAAGAGAATTGTTTTATACTTTTGAGACAATATTTTTTTATCTTTAGTATTAAATGAACAATTTTCTCCCAAATGTAAAAGAAAACAGACCAGTAATAGTAATAAAATCTGAACAGGATAGCAGATAATGACTTAAAATTCATTCTCAGAGTTCTGCCCCTACATTCTTCAGAAATCAGATGACTCTCTGAAAGCACCTATTTTATTGTCTGGGAAGTCACCTTCTGCCTGCCACCCACAATCTGTGGTCCTGTAAACACACATATCCCAGGAGTGCTGCTTCTGGTTCTGGGCCTTAGAGATCACCAGTCTCTGCCATCAGAGAGACCTTGAGTGATATATCCATAAACTAGGTATTATACTGCAAAAGGGTCTGCACTACCACACTGACACATGCCGCCAAGTAGGCTTTCACATGGGTTCTCTGAGCTCTGAGTAATATCTGCAGGGTTCTTTATACTTTTAAATTCCCAAACTCACCTGAAAGGATGCTTGACAAGGGATAAGATGTTCAGGCAAGTTTAGTCAATGTTAAATGAGGTAAAACCATAGTTCAAAAAGGCCATGTATTTCTGAATTATATACACATGTATGTACATAAAGTATATAGTTTTCTTGGAATGCTAATAAAAGGTGATACGTATTTCAACATATACACATATATATATATACATATATCATCTTTCTTGAATGTTAATAACTCAGTTTCTAAGTATTTTTCTTCTCAAAAATCTGAAAATATATTCATGTTTGGGCTGAGACCAAACAAGGGACACTACCATTTCAAAGACAGATTTTTTAGCAGAGTGTGACTACACTGCTGAAGGGACTATAATTATAATCTTGACATTACCATAACGACCATGGTTGCTATCAGGTGGCAGGTATAATACAGATAATCAGTAGACAGTACAAGAGCAATATTTAATGATGCATGAAAGAGAAGAAAATTAATTCATGCATTTAATTCATCTCAGAGCCAGTATTTGTTATATTTATGACTTTCGTAATCCTGTTAGCATGTACGTAACAGTTACAATAAACAGCAAACAAACAAGCAAGGTATCTATTGTGGCATCCAGAAACCTTACATTTACTCATCATATACAATAAATAGTTGTTGTGTTCCTACGTATCTCTTCTTTAAAAGAAAAAAACAACAGAATAGCCAGTTCTATTGCATTGTTTTAATAACATTAAAAAAAAAAGAGAAGCTGATAACCACAGCAAAAGCTATGATAAATGCCTTTGCCTTGGAATCAAACAGAAGCAGTAGTGAGGCTGTTCTTTTGTTTCCCCAGGTTACAGACTACCAGCTCCTGCATTTAATCAGCCTTAGAAAAATTATGCCACAATTAAAAAAACCCTACACCCTAATCTAGAGCAAAGGAAGATGCTCAGTTGTACGGAAGAGGGACAATAATGCTACCATGGTTGCTCATTTCAAATCCTGCAAGATTTTACCACTACCTTTATAAAAAAGGGTAAATTGAAAGAGATTTTATTTATGGAGGATGCTCCTACTACTGCAAAGAAGCTATTTCAATATGTGTAGATAGCAACAGATTAAATGCAACAGAAGACAAAGCAGTAATGCACAAACATAGACAGGATGTAGTACTACTTACATCTCTTCATAATATTTCTGGCTACTATCTCTGTTCAAACCTTGCTGCTTTTGTCTCCACAGCTACAGCCACTTCACTGAGCCTTAGAATGAAAGATGTAAAGTTTATAAAGAATCACAGAAAAGGTATTTTAAGAAATTACATCAAAGTTAGCGTCAGAAAATAAGAAAGTGGCCATTACAGGCAAGGAAGACAAAGAAGGCGAAAGAAATCAAAGGAGATACTTCACTATCTCAGCTCAGCAGAACACACATAAATCAAAGTGCTCTGCAGAAATCTGAATGTTGTTCAAATCATCAACTTTGTCTCTCAAGCTCTCTCTTTCAGAGTTTCCTTCTGTCTCTAATGCTCTCTTTGATGCCTTCAGACTGACACAGGATCTCCATCACATTTATTAGCTTCAGAACTGATCAGGATGGATGCAGCTCATGCCTGAAGCCTATCTGCATTTTCAGTTCTGCCCTGAGAATGTCACTGGACTGTTGAAGATTCCAGTCATCCTGAAGACATCACTTGAGAAATTTCCATCTGAGATGGCAAATCCATGAAGCTGTAAGTAAAATAGTGAGATATCAAAGATCTCTCTCCCACATATGTTATGTCCTGCTGTTTCTCACCCCAGGAGTGCTCTTCCACTTTCCTCACTCAGCTGCTCTTTGAACTCTCAGGAAGAGGGGGAACAGAAAAGCCAAGTCCTGCTGCAGTAAGCAAAATTCTCTGAGAAACCAAAGCTGTATAGCTGTTTCCAACAAATATTAATACCTCTCTATCACAAGCAAACACCACTAGGATGCCCATTCAGAAAACAGTGACAGATCTATGGTAGCATTTTTCACCAGCAGCTATTGCACTTTGTAAGACTGCTCCCAAACACAAGCTCTCTTTGGTCTCAAGTGAAGTTTTTCAATAACAGCAGCTCCATCTTTGTTCCTTCTCTCTTAATCCTTGAACCATGGGAGCTGTTTCTCTCCACTGAGAATGTGAATTACTGTTTCTTCATGTTTCCTTTATAATTAATAATAAATATGGTTTTCATCTGCTGTCAGTTCTAAAACAGCAGGCAAACATTTGAAGCAGAAGATGATCTCACAGAAGTACAAAAAGAGATTTAAGAAACAATTAAAACTTTTGGCAGAGGCACCTTTCTGTAGTTCATTATTTTAACTCATTGTCCCATACAAGCATAGTCCAGCATGGTGAAGCCTACAGTGCCACAGAGCTTCCTTGTCTGGCTTCAGCTCCCTCCTCCAACAGGCAGTTGCTTTTCTTACAAACCCTTAACAACCTGGCTCTGTACTTACAATAGGCTTGGTGTGGGATTGCAAGTTAGATATCCCATAGCTTGCCCTAAACACCAAAGAGTTAACCTTCCTGGAAAAGTGACTATGTTTCATCGCAAAGCAGTCACAAGTGTTTTTCTTCAGGATTTTTTTTTTCCCCAGTTCTTTTAATTTCATGACTACCTGCCCAGCCTAAGTGTAGGGCAGACTACACAGGAAGCCTTGATATATTGAACTCATTGACACTAAACAAACAAGGCGTTCCACACTCTTAAAAGAGAGCTATTTTCCCTTATAAGGCCTTGTTTTCCAAGCCAGATCATTAGATCACCTTGTATGGTACCAGATTGGTTTGAATACTTGCACAAAGGTTTCTATCCTGGGATGAGGTCAGTTTTGACAAGTTAATCATAATGAGCTAAAAAGTTTTTTTCTCCAGCCTTCAAATTATTTGTGACTTTTTTTCTATGCTACACATGGTTTTTACACAGCCTTAATCAAATGCAAGTATCTGTAAATACAGACACAGCATTTGTCCACTACTCTACAGAGGAAAAATTCACCTTCAAAACCTACTCAGTCTTAAGCAGAAATATAAGTATGTGGGATTTATCTCTCAGTTCTTTGGTCCTAGTTTACAGTTGTCTCCAAAACTTAAACTACTCAAGGAGTCATGCCCTGATCAGCAGGATCAAGTATTTTTCCCTTAGTGAAGGAAATTACAGAAATTACTGAAGAAAGGGAAAAAGAAGGCAAGAAGACAGATTATTACCCTGGTAAAATGATGACAGTGCATGGGATGGATTGACATAAAAGAGCAAAAAAAGGTAGCTTTCTTAGAACTTAAACAGTCACGAGAAAAGCTATTTTCACTGCTGTTTGGGAAAGGGACTTCTGAATTTAAAGAATACTGCAACAATCTAGTGATGTGATTTAAGATGAACTAGAAAGCTAAAGTATATGTTGTCACTTCTTTCTTTAATGAAATGCTACACTTAAATGTCTTCATTTGAAAATAATCTGTATGTGGGTTTTTTTAAAAATAGCATCAATTTTGTAGTTAGGGAAAAAAGAAAAGGTTCACAGTGTGCTTTTATGGCTGACTGAATATGGAGGTTAGCTAAGACGTTATCCTTTCTTGTAAATCCAGCAATGCTGTTGAATGCGGCCTCCATAAGAATGCTGACACAGTTCATAGCTTCAGAATTTTGATTCCAGAGGTTAAAGAATATTTGCCAGTGTATTGAATATTCTTTGTTAAAAGAAGAAATTGTGAATACGATTACATGGTTTTCTTTATTAAGAAAATCACAGAGTTAATCTTCCTATGTATATAAAGAACTGAATAATCTGAGGTGGTTTGTTTCAGCATAATCCCAAGCCTCTTTTAGGTTTTCAGACTTTTGTGTGTGCTGTTTCTGAGGATCACACTGTCAGTGCCTCTGTCCTGCTATCTTTATCTCTTCTAGTCATATTTTTCCAGTTTCACTTTGCTGCCTGTTCTTTTCTATGCACATTGTTTAGGACAATAATTGTCCAGTTTTGGTGGAGGCTCATATTATAGCTACCTGAATTCCATAAAGCAGCTCAATGGCTTTTCATAAGTGTTTTAAACTAAGGATAACTACAAAAGTTTTACTCAAAATGACAGCTTCACGAACACCCTCTGCAAGCAATTTTCACAAATAACCATATTTCTGCTCTGGGGTGTTATTCTGAGGCATCACAATTTTACCTTCAGGAAGAAGGTCCCACGTGTATTTCTGCATGGGCACACTGCAAACTGAGTGACAGCTTCACTTCGGTCATTATACAACAAAAAGTTGTTTCCAAGCCACATTAGTGCAAACGGCTACAAACAGCCTATTACTAACTTGTAGCTGCTTGTTTCCAGATGCCCTGAGAAAATAGCATAGGAATAGGCACCTACTGCACATCAACAACATGGCTGATCTGCGCTGCTGTCTAATCACTCCAGTGCTTTAATGAGATCACAGCCCTCATCTACTACATGTGAAGCCAGCTGACCAGCCATTCTAGGAAGAGCAGCTTTAGGCTGTGCTCAGACAGCTTGCTTGGCATAACACCAGAGCAAAGGATGCATTCAATTCAAGCAAACCTTGCTTAACTTGCTGACAGGATTCCCACCATCTTGAAAGGTTGTTTGCTTGAGCAATTTTAAATGACAGCTGGCAACACACTCCCTGCATCTGTAAATTAGTTGTTTGAGCATGGCAGACATTCGTACTGAAGAAAAGTCACCATTTAACTAGCAGTGGACAAATTTTAATCAGCTGTAAAAGTAAAGCATAGATGCTAAAAATTGAGTTAGATCAATTTTCTCAACCAAGAAGCAGTACCACAGATTCAGAAGTTGAGCTAAACTGAGCTCGCATTGCAGTTTACCATGGAGTATTTACAACGCAGAAATACAAAGAATATGGCTGTAGAACAAGGCATACAGGACTTTTCTGAGCAGTAATTTCTCAGAGAAACTCATCTTGAGACAATTACTATTTCTTAATTACCTTAAATTAAAATTATTTCTGTGTAATGCTATTTAAAGTCACCTGAGTATTTTTAAAGAGTCAAAGATTTACAGTCAGATGTAATTACATCAAATTTTACAAGGGATTTCCAGCTGTTCTCTGGAATTAATGCATAGCATAAGGATAGCTGACTGGAATTTTGTACATGATAGCATTTTTCATACGTATTTGCATTTAAAATGGATTCTATATAAAATACAGGCATTTCAGTTACCTTGCATGCTATTTTACAAGGGAAGAAGCCCAGAAGCTCCAGTTATCTGATGCTTGGACACTGAATTCTGAAACAGGTTATTGCTTTAATTCCAGACTAACATGTTCCATAGCCAAAAAATGAGGGGGACATTACCTAGTTTTTTATTTTGAAGTTTACTCTTTTGCTTATGGACCCAGTACTGAGCTCTACCCAGTGTCTTCAGTTCCTTTTGCCATAGTAAGAAGCGGCGCTGTATATCCTTTTGCAGATTCCGGTGTAAGGATTACTTTATAGTTAATGAACCAAGACAGCCCTTGGTTTAGCTTTATTTTGGCAGTGATGCAGAGTGTTTTCCAGAATTGGTATAGGTGTGGTTGGAACAGTTTTCCTTCACCATTTGCTGCCCAAGGCTAGCAAAAGCACAGTCACTATGATTAAGACGAGAGATTATAATGAGGATATAGTGGCTCCTCCACTCTCCAAGATACGTGCACAGTGTTGATAAAATAAACTTTGCATATCTCATGTGTTCATGTTTTCTTGCTAGCCCTCCCCATTTTTCTAACACTGTCACTCAGTGAGCACGCTCTCTCACACCCTTTCCATGATGGGGGAAGCAGCTCTCTGTAAGCCTCAGACACGAGGAAACTTCTCTTACTTTTCTGCAAGTCCTTGCAAGGAGCTGAAGCTGTTTTCAAGATGGTAATATTTTCAGCATGTCACAGTAACTTTAATTTTTTTAATTTTCCTTGTGAGGCTTTGGCTCTTTGCTTTTGTCAAATCCTGTCCTCAAGAAGAATCTTTTCTTTGATGACAGTGTTTTTTTTTTTTTTAATTTAGAGAAGTAAAATATTGGTATGTGGCATAGATGCCTAACACATGGGCCTTAGACTTGGAAAAAAAACAAAACAACTATTTTCTTCCTCTTAAAGCAGCTCCTACTGAAACTCAAATCCCACCAGGTAGGGCAAGCAAAGCATAGAGCATTACAAAATATCACCCATAAGGCCTTTTATGTTACACCCATCATGCTTATTTCTTGCTATTGTCCAGTCAATCAAATATCCTCACAAGAGCTTCCAAAGTCCTATGAATACCTATCACCCAATGCAACACACTCTTGTTGTGAAGAACTTCGCTATCTTCCTATGTGTCCACTCTTCTCAAGTTACCATGAGTTAGGTGATTCAGAAAACAACCACCTCCTTCTAGTCTTTTGTGCCAGAAGCAAAGAGAGTGCTTATTTAAGTATCACCAAGAAAACAACAGCAGCTGCGTTGGAAAAGAAGGAGGTGGTCAAACAACAGAGAATGAAACACAAGTATTTTAGGTCCATTCCTGGGAGGAATGAGGCTGCAGCACTCACCACCAGAGTTTGTGTCCCTTGCCACGCTGCTCGAGGTGTCATCTTGTAAGTGCCACATATAATCTGTCTCTTTATATTAAGCAGAGACTGTGAATTCAGGCATCAGCAGTGATGTACCTTAATACAAATACCATAAACCAGTAACTGAACAGGTGACAAGGTTAGATGGACAACACTGGTCTCCATATTACATTGTAATTTATCAATACCATAGGCAGAAACCTCTGTCAGGACAGAATTTTGAAGCAAAATATCTAAACCAGATCACTACAAAGGCAGACGTGTTCCTGTTTTTAACATTTTCCAATGATAGCATCACCTGGAAGTTTGCTGGGGAAAGCCGATGAAGGGTCTTGCATGGAGCAGAGAGTAGGTAACCTGGGGGGGGGGGGGGGGAAGGAAGCAGTTCCTGGTGCATCTGTGTGCATGTATTTGTGTGGGGGTGTGAGACACTTGTCAGTTCTTCACATATGAGCCCTGTGTTCAAAGAGATCGCTTCAAAAAATTACTTCAAATGCTGAAAGAATTACACAGATTTTATAAAAACAAACTTGCAGCAAGTCTCAAAAAAAGCTGTCTCATACTGAAATCTTTAAAGCACTACGACAGCTAACACACGTTGCCGTATTTACCAGTAATCCCAGATTTCTTTTCCGCTGTTGGCTGGAGTGCTGGCCGGCAGCCGGGCGCTGGCCGCTGCTGGGATTGGGGCCGGTGAGTGTCGCTGCGGGCAGGCAGGCTGAAGAACGCCCCAGCGCCCGTCCCAGTGCCTCAGGGCAGTCAGAACTTCAGGCCGCCTGTCAGTACGGTGAAAGAGGAAGCGGGGAAGAAATGCGTGGGGCCCCAAAGGAGCAGCAGGAGAATGTACAAAGAAAGGAGCGCTATCGGGGAGGGGGCCGGGTCGGCAGCTGCCACGGCACGGAGCCTCGCCACCGGGCGCGGCGGAGGGACAGGCAGGCAGCTCGGATCCCCGACCTGAGGTGACCACTGGCGAGAGGGCGGCGGCGCGGCGTTAGGGAACGAGGCTATTCCCGCCCGACCAGCGCGCGACGGGCCCCTGGGCGCCCCCCGGCGGGAGAGCCGCGGGCTGCTCGGGGGCCCTTGCCCTCCGCCCGCGCTCAGCCGCGACCCCTCAGCGCGGCGCGGCGGCGGCGCTGGCGCTGCCCGCTGTGCTTCGGCGCCGCGGCAGCTGCGGGCACGGTGGGGCGGCGGCGGGGCCGGCGGCAGTGGCGGGGCGCGGGGCGGCGGCGGGGCCTTCGGCGCGGGGCAGGACGGAGCGGGCCGCCCGGCGGAATTCCTCGCTGCGCCACGTGTAGAGCAGAGGGTTGAGGGCCGAGAGGGAGCAAAGCAGCAGCCAGCTGGCGGCCTGCAGCGCCGGCGGCGCCGGTCGCAGGAAAAAGCCCAGGAGGCTCACCCACACTAGGGGCTGGGTGCCCAGGAGGAAGACACAGCAGAGCAGGAGGACGGAGACGCTGCTGAGGCGCCGCTGGGCGCGGCGCGGCGGTGGCGGGGCGGCGGGGAAGGGCAGCTGATGGAGGAGGTGGAAGTTGAGGACGCTGACTCGCTTGGCGCTGCCCCGCACCCGCCGCACGATGCCGAGGTAGCAGTGGAGCAGCAGAGCAGTCTGGCCCAGCACGGCCAGGGCGAGAAGCAGGGCGGTGTAGCGAGAGCTGCCGTCCGTCTGCCGCAGGGGCGGCTGCTGGGCAGAGCCCGGAGTCCAGAGCCCAGGCAGCAGCGGGACCAGCAGCAGGGCGAGGGCCCAGGAGAGGCCGATCATGCAGCCCGTGTGCCTCCGCTGGTAGAGGGCCTGGTACACGCTGGGCAGCTTGGTGATGAGCACGTACCTGTTGAAGGCCACCAGCAGGTGAGAAGCCAGGGAGACGGTGAGGCCGAGGCCGAGGAGTCCCCCTCGGAGCAGCCGATACTCTGCTGAGCGAAGGGAGGAGGAGTTGGGAGGCAACAGCCCCAGCACAGCCTCCTGGGGCATCCACAGGGCGCACACACTTAGGTCTGCCGCACAGCCGTTCACGATGAAGGCATTGCTGGTTGTCTGCAGCTTCTTGAAGGAGAAGACTAAATAAATGACCATCACATTGGATAAAGTCCCTGAGATAGCTAAGACTGCATAGAGCAGTGATAGGAAGATGCGGGTCCCAGAGGAGTCCTCCCAGAGCAGCAGCAGAGGCGAGCTAGCACTCCAGGAAGAGGCGTTGGGCATCTCGCTGAATGCAGCTCAGTTTTGACTGCTCCCTGTAAATCCCATCCTTGCTTGGGTCAGAAGATCCTGCTGCAGGAGTCCCCCACCAAGCACATCGGAGGATGTGTGGCTGAGAGACTCTAAGGCAGGCTTCAGTCATACAAGCTGCAAGGTCCAGAAAAAGGTATTTGCAGTTATGATCCAGAGAACAGCAGTGTCCAAGACAGGTAGGTAGCAAGTGATCCCACAAATTGTAGCTAACCAAGGTGGGTCCATAGGGAGCAGGTAGCTGTTAGCAGATCAGAGCGTGACTGAGGATTCTGTAACTGTGAAGACACCAAAAGCAGCAGCAGCACCTTGCAATCAGCAGCAGTAACGGCAGCAACTGATACAAAGCTTTGCAGTTTCTCCTGTGCCACAGTACGTACACTGTATATCATTCCAGGAAGATTCATCCCTTCCACTCTTCATGAATTATTCAGCAGATTTTCAACTTGTTAAATCAAGAAGAAGGAAAAAAAAAAAAAAAACCAACAAAAAACACACCACCGAATCTTGTGCTCCAGAAATACTGCAGCTACAATCTGACTCTTTCTGCTTTGCCAGTTTCCTGATCCTAACCTGTTTATGTACCTTCGATGTGCAGCAGGCTTTCAAAACGGTGTCAGTCACTTCTGTCTGAAATCCAATCTATATTATAAACTCCCCTGCTGAATACTCAGACTGATTTTTTGCTAGAAGAGAGCATGCTCTGCAAGCTCGAAGTTAATTGTAGAATTGGTCTATAACAACAATATACTTTCTAAATCAAGTCTTTCAAACAGAATATACACACAGATCCTTGTTAAGACAGTATTTATCTGAGAAACAGGCTGGTCCAAAAAAATTCAGCCTGTCTTAGCCTACAGGAAATCGTGCATCACCAAACAGCAGGTGAACACTGGTGTCAGCAAATACACAAACAAAACACAATCAGCAATAGTGTTTGAAACCAAAATTAATTCAGAGCACGAGCTTCCTCAGAGGTGAATGACAGGTACTCAGGCGAACTGAAAAATGGTTGAAATGAACTGGGCTTAACAATCCCTTCCTAAATGGAGAAGAGTTAGTATTGGAGTTCTCCCAGGAATTCTACAGTGCTGTACCCAAACAAAGACAAAGTATTAACAGTCCTCATTCTGGACAAGATTTAATACAAAACTTTCAGAAAAGGAATGACGACTAATTTTGTGGCAAGTTTAGCAGAAAAGCTGTTTTCACAGGTGGCTTTTATGTAGGCTACTTAGTTAAGCAATCTTAGTGCATAAGGTACGATCCGTATATTGACCAAGCATACCTTTATAAGGTGTTTTTCTTAAAATGCACAATGCTAACAAATAGATAACGAAGTTAATTTGTGTTAAAAATAATGGATTATTTTGTTGCAGCACAGCACATCTTTTATTTGACAGAAAGGCTCATGTTTGCAATTGACAGAACTATGGATCCAAATGTGGATTTGGTACAAACACGAATACCTGTGTTCTTTTAAAATTAATTAGATTGCTCATGTGCTTAAGGTTAAAGACATACCTGACTAATTTACTTGATCGGGCCCTTCATTACCATATTTTTTGCCTGCTGCACTTTACAGTGTAGATCTAATCAAGTGTCAAACCTTTTGAGGCCTTTCATTGTTTAACTGTCAGTAGAGAACAGTTATTACAAAAACTAAAATCCTCCTCTTTCTGCAGCACTGTAATTGAAAAATATTCTCTAAATCTGTTACATGAAATACCTCCCTAACCAAAAAGCTTCCTAAAGCACCCTGTAAAGAGATGATTGTTTCAGAAGGCATTAGCCACAGAATCATAGGCCCGGTAGACCTCTGGACTATTTTTATGTGTTTATCAAACTTCGTTTTAAAGATCTCATGTGCTACAGCTTGTTCTCCCGGAACAAAATACTGATATATGAAGCAACAGAAATGGCAAAGTTCAAGGCTAAGTGAATGGATGATATGGAACAAATTCGAGGGTATTTCTTAAAACCTACAGGGTTCTAAAGACCTCCATTACCTTTCACTGTCCCCAGATTGGTTGTTAAGCTAGTTGTTACAGAATACTGTATAATTAGTTTTTAAGAATTAAGTATTTCCATTAGCTGACATTCACATACTTCATATAATAAATCAACAAGTTTAGGAAAAGGCTCAAGAGGTTGATTCCTATGTACAAGAAATGTTTTAATAAGTTGTTCTTCTTTCATATTTACTCTACCTATCCAAATCACCTTCCATTGCCTTTTACTGTGATTTTTAGATTAGACTGTCACTAGAATTTGCAACTTCTAAAGCATCTGCTCTATTCCTCACTTTGCCAGTCCCTTAGAGTGACAAAGTAACAATCACACACCACTGACATCCTGTATTGCAGTACAGATGTACCTGACAAGAGTATTAAACACTGTGGATAAATAATCATGCCACAAAGCCAAGTGGCAAAAATTAGCAGCAGAGTTCATGCTAGAACCATTTGTGACCACTTTTTAATTAAAGGAAGGATAAAAAGCTAAATAAAAGCATGACCTTTTACATTCTTATGGACAAAGACCCTGCTGTTAGCAAGACTAAGACACCCATTGCACATGCAAAAAGACAAGGTATGTTACACCTTTAACAAGGGTCCTTGCCCATGTAAAAGTTTCCTCAGCTTTTAAATTATGGTATTTTGAAATATAACCTCTACATCATAATATCAACACATTGATTAAATGCTTGATGTTATACAAAGCAAAAAGACTATCTAGAGTTAGCAGATACCAAAGATATCGATCATACTAACATCTGCTTGTCACATCCTCTTATTAAAGATAGATGGTTTAGAAGAAAGAAGGTGATTTTGAAGAGCTACTCTTCAATTAGGCATTTAATTTGTATTAGTTTACATCAAAAGATCTAACTAAAAAAAGCCAAGAGACAAGGAAGCTGTCTGATACAGGCATTTTATTATCAATTAGCAGTATGTATATAAAGATATATATCTACATTTCAAAATTAAACAGTATTTTATTAAGGAGAACTATTTATATCAAAATACATGCCAAAATTATTTATAAGAGGTAGAAATACCTTACCATTCTTCTATAATTCATGTACAGCTATGTTGTATATATAGTCACACACATGTGCTACTTTGTGTGTGTATATCTTACATATACACAGTTGTGGAAAAAAGTACAGTATTGTATGCAAATTTTACTCATTTATTCAGCTGCTCTCAGTATTGCTTATTAGTGCTTGGACTACAACTTTCCATAGCAATTTGTGATCTGGTCTTTTTGAAAAATAATGTGGCACTTCAGTTGTAAAGCTAATACAGGGCATTTACAGGGCTTCAGGAACAAAGACTGATAATTCAACCCACCGTCTGTGGACCTTGGGAAAAAGCTCATAGGTGACAAACCTGTTCTGGTTTCCTAAAGTAGTGGCAAATCTAGTACTCACATCTCCTTACATTTCTTTGCTTACAATGCACTTGCGGAGTTCTGAAATTTTATATGAGGTCTCTAGTACTTCACTGTAACACCACTTAATTGTAATTCTGATTCTTAATCACCTGATTAAACCATACTTTAAAAACCATCTTTACTACTGACCAAAATATTCTGTGATACAGGTTACATTAGCTATACATTTAACAGCAGTTTTCAAATGAAAAGATTTCTGAAACATCCAATGGATAAATGAAAGTTTAATGTATTTCCAACATTTACTTTAGTGTGCTGTGATAATGAAACTGGACACGTCAAATGTAGGTTAAAAACATGTAAGTAGGTGGCACTGCCAAATTCATAGTACAATGCATATCCTTAGCAGCTTAAATTTGGTCTGCTTTTTTGCAGTATATATTGCATAGCAAAATTTTAACAGTCTACATTTAAAAGTTAAAACAAGTTCAAAAAAAAGCATTAATGTACAACTGAATCATCAGATAAATTACTTTCTCTTTGCAGTGAAAGATCAAAGTTACATTTCAACAAATATTTTCCCTTTTTCTTTCATAGTGTTTCCATTAGCAGCTGAAAGTGGAAAGCAGACTATGTATCAAGTGCTTTCAGTTGATCGTGTAATAACTAGTCTCACTAGTTAGACTTCCATTAAGTTACTAGAAGGCCAATTAGTGAAAAAGCAATTACATTAGGCTCTAAGCAATGATGATGGACCCATAGAACAAGAAAAACATCTTGTTCATTGAAAAATTTGCATATCTTTGATAAACATGTAAAAAATTTTTAAAATAAACATTTTTGTAGCAAAGTGGATACTAAATTAAAATATTCTAATTTTCACATAATTATTATATATATTGCATACCAAAATATTCTCTTAATACATATTTTAACACTGTACACAAGTTAATAAATGTCCTAATGAAACTCATTAGAAATATATATTCAAGCCGTCTCAATATTAAAAATTTAAATCTGTATATAACATGGGATAATAATTTCCATAAATTCAACATCAGTGCATCTGCAGTAGTTATTAATAAGAAATATCTGCCTGTTCAGAAGTCTCTCCTTGGTGTGAATGTTTTAACGTGTCTTGTATTGAAGATTCCTCCTCAGAGTGAGCAGCTTCCATAAGTAGTTCTTCATGAAGGACTTCAAATTTAAGAGCTCATCAGGTTTCACCAAAGCAGCAAGGCTTTAGTACTGAAAAAACTCAGACCGAAGGGACTGCAGAGAAGAAAAACTGATTAAAACTTCCTGAGGAGGTTATATTTGTATATAATATGCATTTTTCACTTAAAGGTAACGAGTAGAGGAGGGACAGGAAGAAGAAAATAAGAGTTGGAGGGAGATATCAACCACTGCACAGGTAAAAACTCAAAAACTGCCTACAGTACATCACCTTTCCTATATCTACACTTTTCAACCCAAATTCTAGAGATTCTTGAATAAAGTGTTACAAGTCCTTTAAAACACCACCTTGAAACAATCACTTAAAAATGTGTTAGGAAGACATACGATTGCAGTCACTCTAGCTGAAATACTTTCTTTTGTCCTGAGTGAGAATCTAAGTGCTACTGTAAAAAAAAACAACCAAACAGCATACTTTAGATGCTGATTCAGGTAATGACATACACAGCATAGCTAAGTACTGGGGGAGAAAAGCTACAAGAGCACAACTATGCATATGAATCAATTAAAGTATGATTAGTAAAATCAGATGAAAATGAAGCACTGCAAATGGCTCATCTGGATTAGCTAGCAGTCAGTGTAACTGAGAGGAAAGCATAACCTGGTCTACTGTATTTATTTCCCTTTTTGGTTCTACTGACATCTAAGATTTTATAATACAGGAATTAATCAGTTTAGACAGTGTACAAATATTTGATTACCTGCTACACAGGTGTGTTCAGGGAGTCATTCTGATTAATCAAATCTTACTTGAGAGTTCCTCACTATACTAGTATGGTTATAAACAAATAAATAAAAAACCCCAGCCATTTTAAAACTGCATCAATTAATCAGAATTAAGAGACCCACTACAGAACAACATGAATCCCGAGAAAGCTCAGAGCCTTGGAGTCTTTTCATGCTACTTCTACCTGCTCACTACAGAAATACTCTTTTCCAACCATAGTTAAACCTATTACTTTAAGTGCGTAAGATAGATAAGCCTTTAGAGCTTTAATATCACAAATGCTCATTTTTTCTGTCTCAAGTTTCAGTGTATATTTTCAAAGCTGTCTTTTAAATGCATTTTCACTTCTTGAAGATCTGAGACCATCTGCATATTCTTCCCTAGGCTGAAAAAAAACCTGCTGTCAGCATGTAAAGATTTGAATACCACTGACTAAAAAGGGTCTGGTTTTACTATGGAATGGGCTCAACATGAAGGGTATCAGTAAGATTAAACAGCTCTAACAAGTATTTTTTCATTATAGGCTCTGAATCACCATGGAATACATAAACATAGAAGCTTATTTTCCCCCACTCCACTCTTTGTCAATTTATTTATTACATCTGTAAGTGTGAGTCAGAAGGAATAGCCATTCATTAATGAGCACTTGAAACTTCTGTTCTCTTAATGATCCTCAAGGACCTGTATTTGAAAAATAATTTTTAAAAAAATGGTTACACTTAGAGTAATATTTGAAATGGATCCTTCAAAGATGAATTCCAATTAAAGCTGATGAAACAACATTTAAAAAATGCATTAGTAATTATGTACTCTCATATGTTGTACAGTAATAAGCTGGACAGACAGAGGGTAACCAGAAAGCACCGTACGCTCCTGGTGATTTGGGGAACTGCTAGTATTAGCTGACAAAGAACCACATCATTACTTAAACAAACAAGCAAACCATAAATTAAAGGTTCTGAAGCTGAAACCAAAATTCTTAAAATTGCCTGGAATCCAAGCTGCAAAAATACGGAAAAAATTAATGACAACATAGAAGAAATCTCCATGTAGCACGGACTGCTTGGAAACAAGGCAGCATGCTTTGTTAATTTTCATTACAGATGGGTAGGCAGGGTTTATTTTATTTATTTCCAAATTGAGAAATCTGTTTTTCGGTGTGTTCCCACCCTCACCATAGCTCTATTTTGCATAGCAATGACTTCTTCCTAATGTCTTTTCCCAGGTTAATTGATGTGACTTTCTATGAAGTCCCTATTCATAAAAACACAGTGATAGTCATAACAACTGAGCTGGTGTAAACTATCCAGACTGACTTTTGAGTTTGAACAATGATACATTTAATTTGTGGCGGTTTTTTTGTTTGGTTTGGTTTTGTTTTCTGGTTGGTTGATTTTGGTTTGGTTTTGCTTGTTGGTTTGGTTTTTTTTTTTTTGCAGTTGAGTCATTTGTGCTCTTAAATCTTCACATTGTCCAAAGACACTGACTGTAATATTTCAAAGTATGTAATGGTGACTTTCTAATTTTATTTTATTTTTTAAATCTTTTGAGGAGTTTTCCAATTTAAAATTTACATTCCTACCTCCTTTTTGCATTGACTCAAAAGTATGGCTTGTGATGCTGAAAGCTTTATCAAAACCAAAAAGTGCAAATATACCTTTAACAAGTCACGATTTTGTATTTAACAAAATCTTATTTAAAACAGAGATAAAGAATTAAGGAAAAAAGCCCAAAGAAAAATTGCCTGCTGAACTGCAATGCTGAGCGTACAAAATCAGTTAACAGAGTAGAAATCCCCCTATGTACTCCCACAATGGTCCCATGGAGTGTCTGATACCCAAATATCAGACATTTGAAGAACTAAGAAATGGTTAGTTTAATCATAGTTAATGAGATCTAATGAAGTTCATGCTGAAGGAACTGCTTAAATTACCATCTTCTTTGGTAAGAGGCATGGGATGCCTACTAGAAGAGAAAACAAGCCACAGATAGATCTTGGCACTGGAGCCATGTTCATATGCATCCAGCTTTGGCAGAAAGTTGAAGAGGAAACACCTCTACAGCATTTTAGGGCTACTTTTTAGGACTCAAAACATGCACTTTTCCAGGAGAATTGCAAGAAGTAATCTAAGTTCTTTCAATTGTGCCTCAACTCTCCCAAACCACTGTTGCAACAGCAATGTTGCAGCAGGCAAGAATTACTGAGTACACAAGATCCCCTAAAATAAATCACTCGAAGCTATCCTTCGAGTCTGCTAAACATACAGATCAGCAAGATGCACTAGTGTCTGTGTTCTCTTTGCAAAGGCTGTCCTATATTCATTAATGGGAAGTTCTTATTAAGAAAAACCACTCTACAAGTATAAAGCTCATGTATATGAATTTAAAAATACTGTTAAACTTCTCCACTTGTAAAAAATTTTCCATCTTACCAGTTCCCATGACAGCTATAGATGCAAAAGGTGACTCATCTTAAGACTACCCAGTTACATACTCCTCAATAAAAACACATTTCAAAGAACAATCTTTTAACTATTATAAGACTGAAGTAAAATAATCTTATTGTGGTACCTTAAATGTGCTCAAAAAAAATATTTCTTCAAATTGTAATTATGAGATTCTGTTTAATCAGAACATCCAGTTTGATGTTTGTGATACATACAATGGCTGGGTTTAAAGCTTTGTTGCTTGAAAATTACAATACATAATAAACTCAGAAACTATGTAATCGATTATTTGAAATAGAAAAATCCAAAGGGTAAGAAGGTCCATAAAAAGAGACGTAAGAAAAGGTGTTAGTTTAGGGGTTTAAATTCAGGAGTGATACATTTTCATGAACCCTCCATGCTCTAGATACTTGAAAGAGATGGAAAAAAAGCAGCTGAAATGATAATCAAAACCAGATAAAGATGCCATTCAGAAACATTAAAGGAAGCCAGAGAATTATGCTGGGGTTTTTTTGAGACGGTTTTGCTCACAGAAGCAAGGAAGGTAAGCATTGGTTAGATGCCTGAAAGTGCTGTTGTGCCTATGAACTTACGGGAATTGACTGACTCTGGCAGGGTGCTGGAGGAGTTGTAGGGCCCATAAAGGAAGGCTGCTGCGTACTCATCTGTCACGGTGCTGTGAAAACTGGTTTGGCTGCTCAGGTTGTTGCCACTACTGCTGCTTCTGTTGTATAAGTTGTTGTTCAGTTCATGGTTATTTCTGTGAGGCAGCTGCAAGCTACTGTTCAAGTGGCTGGAGATATGGCTTACAGAAAAACCTGTCCTAGAGGACAATGATGTCATTTTGCTTTCATCGTCATCTGAAGCAGCATACAGGTTCCCTAGAGAACTGGCTAGTCTGGAGTTTATGGAAATGCTGAATGGAAAAACATATGGGGGGGAAGAATACACACAGATACAAAAAAATAATCAAACAATCCAGACTCTAGGTGAATAACACAAACCATTCTGAAATCATTTGTGTTTGCACATGGGCTAGTCTTCTAGCTTTCAAAGACTGAAAACCAGAATTCTTTGTCAGGAGTTCCCAAACTTTGTCCATTCAACACTACGACAGCCAGCTGTCACCTCTATCAAATCATATACACATGCAGGAGATCATGTTAAAATGTTTAGGCAGTGCCTGACCTGTATTTAAGTACTTTGCATTCATGTAGCAGATTAAGAACTCCTGTTTCTTGTAATCAGCAATATGACACAAGTCAAGTAACCAAGGAGTAATATGATAAAATTTAAGAATAAAAATAGGGTGTCCTGAAATATCTAAGTTAGCAATTTTCTTCAAGTAAATATTTGTGCCCAGAAGTTATTAAGAATTTATCAATCATTCTGCATTTCATTAAACATCCATAATTACTTATTATAATAGTAATGGAATTAAATAGCAATAAATCAAGGGGTCATAAAGATCCTATTAATTACCACCCAGTATTCTTTTGGTATATAGACGTGGGAATTTTTGCAGAACTTCTATAAACTCAGATGGGTTCAAAAACTCCCAAACAACTGAGCATAGCACTGTCCCTGACTTGACATAATCCCATCAAAACTCTTACAGCACTAGTAGGTTTGGGGTTTTGTTTGTTTTTCATATCTGCAGGCCACTAAAATTTGGCTAGTGAAGCAGAAAATCACTTTGTAAATAAATGTAAGCCTTCCCGAACCCAAGAGCACCAAGCACTTCATAGACTATGTATGTGTTGAAAGCCACTGTAGTATACAGTAAGTATTTGTAACAAAATGAGAAGAAGAAAAAAAACCTTTTAAGGTTAGAGGCCAAGGATGTGGGAATTCTGCTTATTCTTTCTGCAGATGGTGAATTAACTGCCATCACTTTGGAGGCCTTCAGAGGAGACATGGATACTTCTGTGCTACCTGAAGTATTCAGTCTAAAAGGAGTGCAGAGTTTTAGTGAGAAGTAGTATTTTAATAACTGAAATATACATCTCAGAAACACATCCTGTCTTTCAGTAAGGAGGAATTCTCAAGCTTGAGCACTGAGAACTCCAAAGTAAAAAAGTTTGCTTGTTTTCAAATACCTTTTTTTCCAACCTTTCAAATCTTCCATTCCCACTGTGTGAAGTGTCCCTGCCCATGGCAGGGGGGTTGGAACTAGATGATCCTTGTGGTCCCTTCCAACCCTGACTGATTCTATGATTCTATGGTTCTAAGTCTTTTCCCTGCTGTACCATATTACACAGTTAGAGGCTACTTGTCACCCTGATAATCTATGGAGGCTAAGTGTCCGTTTTGTATCAATTTTACTGTAAATTTGGTTACATGTTTTAAATACTGTAAATTTGAGAATGAGTGCTTCTTGTGCTTATAAAGCAAGTATGAGTAGAAAACTCGTACCAGCATTGCAGCTTTCATGAGAAGCACAGAATCGATTCCACATGACGGGAAGAACACTGCTATGATGTTGCACAGAACATACAGCTCTTTCTAGTGTGGGACTCAATCACCAAATTCTTCCTATTTTGATAATGAGCTGTAAGTATAGTACACTGGACTACTCAACAAGGTTAACATTATAGCTGTCCATATTAGCTTATTAAAAACTAATAAGCTAACAGCCTCGCAATACTATGATATTCTTTTCACCTTTAGACCAGGGGATATTGTCATGAACAGCTCTTAAAGGAGGAATGAACTTGGGTACATGTTTCTAACCACAAGCATTGAAGGAATGAAGTTGAGTAGGAATAGCTTTAATTCCACACCAAGAAAGGGTAAACAGACATAAAGGTTAGACACGTGGAGTAATCCACCTCAAAATCCCACATAGCCACAAAACTGAAGAGAATATCTTCTTTTCAGTATTAGTTCTTTAGAACATTGTATTTTAGATGCAATGGGGTAAAGGATTCAATGGTTACAAACCCAAAAGACTCAATTCAGCCATACTTGTAACTTAAAATCCAGTCCACTTTCAGTCTATGTTTCATTTTCTTGAAGGGGCACTGTCAGCTCTGATTTGAAATTGGAGGTCATAAATGAAACATGTAGAAAATTAGTAGAAATTACTGGCTTTCTTAGCCCCACAGAAGTTTCTGAACAAAGCATGTAGTAATGTGTAGAGTGAGGACAAGTATTTAACTTTACACAGATAAAGTGGTTATTAGTTAAATAGTCACTCTTCATTGCTTAACAGCATAGATATTTAAAAAAATATGACTGAGGAAATTACTTGTATGTGCTAATTATTTATTAATAAGAATTCAAGGTATCCCCAAAGTAGAGCTGTACCTTTCTGTCCATTAGATTCCCCTCCCACCATTGAAGTTTGCTACTTGCCACTTCTTGGAAGCCTGAAATCGCCAATCAATTGATAAATACAATTCAAATCACTGAAAAATTAAGACTTGAGTAGTATATATTTAGAACTATAATTTTTAAATTAATACCTGAATGGTTGTGATATTGACCTTGTGTGCAGCTTCATGTCTTGCATCCTAAAAAAAAGAACCAAAAGCAGCAATCCTTAATGAAGGACAAAACACTTTTCCCCTCCCCCAAACCATACTTCTATGTCTCGTACTGGCTTTAAAGTACAAGCCAATAAGAATTAAGAATTATTGACAGTCGTTATTTAAATTTATAGATGAAAAACAGGGAAGTACATCAGGTTTATTTGCAAACCGCATTTTTACTGGTTCTGAAAAAGTCACAATTTTGATGAGGAGTACAGAATCTAAATCTCCTTTCTTTTACTTTAAAACCATTACCTCTTGTCCTGTTGCAACAGGCCCAGATAAAAAGACTGTGCACTTCTTTCTTATAGACCTCCTTTGAGTACTGAAGTCCTGCAGCAAGGCCCCTTGCAGCCTTTTTTTCAGGCTGAACAATCCCAACTCTCCACCTTTCTTCATAGGAGAGGTGCTCCAGCCCTTGGATCATTAATGCCCTGGGCCAGTGAGGGCCCCAATGCTGAGGTCTCACCAGAGTGGAGCAGAGGGGCAAAAAATCACCTCTCTTGACCTGTTGGACACAATTCTTTTGATGCATACCAGGATGCAACTGGCCTTCTGGGCTGTGAGTGCATATTGTCAGCTTACATCCAGCAATCACATCATCCCCCAGCCTGCATTGATAGTGAGAATTGTTCTGGCCCAGGAGCAGAACCCTGCACTTGCTCTTTTTGAACCTCATTAGGTTCACCTTGGCCCACCTCTCTAGGTCCCTCCAGATAACATCATGCCCCTCTTGGATACTGACCACACCACTCATCTTAGTATCATCTGCAAACTTCCTGAAGGTACACTCAATCCCACTGTCTATATGACTGATGAAGATATTGAACAGCACTGGTCCCAGTACAGACCCTTGGGATACCACTTGTCACCCAACTCACCACTGAGCTGATGAACACTACCCTCTTCATGTAACCATCCAACCAATTCATTACCCACAAAACATTCCACTCATTAAATTTGTACCTCTCCAACTTAGAGAAGGATGTTGGGGGTGGACCATGTCAAAGGCCTCAAAGAAACCTGGATAGATGACATATATAGCTCTTCCCTTATCCCATGATTTAGTAACTACACCATGGAAAGACCCAAGGTTGGAAAGGCAGGACTTGCCTTTGGTGAAGCCATGCCAGCTGTCTCGAATCACCTCTCTGTCTTCCACATGACTTAGCATGGCTAGAGGATCTGTTCCACAATCATCCCAGGTGAGGCTGACAGGTTAGTAATTCCTGGGGTCTCCTTTCTACCCTTTTTAAAAATGGGTGCAATGTTTCCCTTTTCCAGTTACCAGGGGCTTCACCTGACTGCCAGGACTTTTCAGATATAGAGAGGGGCTTGGCAACTACATCAGCTAATTCCCTCAGGACTCTGGGATGTATCCCATCAGGTCCCATGAACTTATGTATGTTCAAGTTCCTCAGGCAGTCATGAATGTGGTCTTCTCTTACAGTGGGAGGAACTTTGACCCCTTTGCCTCATCTCCTCATCTTGTGGTCCACCAGCATGACAGATATGAGGAGAGAGGTTAATAGTAAGGACCAAGGCAAAAAAATGTATTGAATACCTTGGCCTTCTCCTTATATACAATTACCAGCTTGCCACATCTGTAATTACTAGCTTGCCATAGCAAGCATAGACTGAATTTAAAATTGCAAATTACCTCATAATTAATTCCTTACCTCAAAGCTCCGGTTGCAGCAGAACACTGCTGTCTCCGACTTTTTAGGGCATTAAGCCTATCTCCCTGTGTTATGCCATTCTGAGTTTCCACATCTGCTTTGTCTTCAAAATCATTCTAGGAAATTCAAAGTATGCAAACAAAGAAATATATCAGATTCTTTGTAGTAATGTCTTTTCAAAGTATCAAACATCTCCCTCACAAAGATTATCATTTTACAGGCTAATTTTCTGCATATATGGGATACAATTATGTCTTTGCATACTTCCAGTAACTTAAACGTGTCACTGTACAAATGCACCTTCACAGAGACTTTTTGCAGCAGTCTAACTGCAAAGTCAGCTTAAGATGCTTGAGTCTAAACACCAGTATGTATTCACTTTAAACAAGTCTGGTTTTATAGAGCAGAAGCTCTAACTCCTTTCTTCCTAAGTTATCAGCAATATGATACATCTTTACACATTCCAAGCTGCAAATTAAACTTCCAAATGGGAGATAGTACCTTAACAAAAATGGATTCAAGGTGCACTTCCAGATTATGATAGAACAGATGACAGATTATTATTTTAATTTATACTAATAACTATCTGAAGAATTGTCCACTACATCCCTGGTCTTCTCCATCAAGTAAAGCAATGTGAAAGCTCTTTACTTATTATAGAGCTCAGACAGGATTAACCAAGTGCATAGTTCTTCTAAACTGCATATCACAGACACTGTAGGACACTGAAATTGAAGACTTTTTCTAGCCCAGAAGCAGAAGGATGTTGACTTGAGTTCACACTTTATGTCTGTGCTTCCAAGAAATAAGTTTTAAGGTCCTCACCCTAAATGTATACATTGCATCAGTTTATCCATAGCACTGTGATAAAGCAATGAACAATTATATCTCATACATTTTTAGCTAGAAACTTGCAATAAATAGACTTCCTTTACCTCCCTGAATTGACCCAAGTCTTGTACTTTATTCAGGCTGTCATTGATTGACATGTCATTCAAACCACAAAGAACTCTGTTAATGTTTCCATCAACTACTCGTTGTTTCTGCTTTGATCGGATGAGATCTCCCTCCAGCCATAACATTGCTTGTTTCCTTTAGGATACAAAACCAAATTAATTCATATCAACAAACTTGCATAAACACAAAAATTAGTATGAGAACACGCTGCTCTTACAGGTTGCCAACATGCGAGTCTTCTGTACATCTGGAAAAAAAATGTTCAAGTGTCCATCATCAAAACCCCCTCAAAAGCCAACCCCAAACCTGTATAATTTTCAATATTAAAAAGCAAATACACACACATCCACCAAAACAACAACACAACCAGTCCAGAATCACCAAACAAGGCTGAAGCCATCACAGAAATATTACAGGTACTGAAATTTCATTTTACAAAATCCTACTGGGAAAAGAGATGAACTAAACAGGAATCTAAAATGGCACTTTAAAGGCTTTTAAAACAAAACTTAAAAATTCCTACAAGGTACTGCTTTTAAATCCATAATGTGCAGAATAAATTACAAGAGGGATGTGGAGGTGCTGGAACGTGTCCAGAGAAGGGCCACAAGGATGATCAGAGGGCTGGAGCACCTCTCCTATGGGGACAGACTGAAGGAGTTGGGGCTGTTCAGTCTGCAGAAGAGAAGTCTCCGAGGTGACCTAATTGTGGCCTTCCAGTATCTGAAGGGGGCCTACAGGAAGGCTGGGGAAGGACTTCTCAGGATCTCAGGTAGTGATAGGACTAGGGGGAATGGAATGAAGCTGGAGGTGGGGAGATTCAGGCTAGATGTGAGGAGGAGGTTCTTCACCATGAGAGTGGTGAAACCCTGGAATGGGTTGTCCAGGGAGATGGTCAAGGCCCTGTCCCTGGAGGTGTTTAAGAGCAGGCTGGATGAGGCTCTGTCCAGCCTGATCTAGTGTGGGGTGTCCCTGCCCATGGCAGGGGGGTTGGAACTAGATGATCCTTGTGGTCCCTTCTAACCCTGAACGATACTATGATAAATGATGATACAACACTTTCTAACTACTTACTAGCGTGAGTTCTGTGTATGTAGATATCATGCAGTAAAACTACAGCTGACCTGCACAGTGGAAGCAGTCAGTCATGTGAAGTTGAACAGGACTCTATTATCAGTTTTTAAAAAATAAAATATTATATCCTTCAGATAGGTGTCAAAAGAAAAAATTGCTACAACATGCATAGGCTAAGCAGGCTTTTTGCTGATGAGACTGCAGTATTCCTCCACAAGGAACTTTGCTGGGTAGGTACTGGTCATGCTAGTTCCATCCAAGAACTGAGACCCCAGTAGATATTATTGTTACAAAATTTAATTCCTATATTGAACAGGAACAATTAAAAAAAAATAAAAGAATGAGGAATTATATCAGAATATACTTTCAGTGGCAACTTTTCTTTTTTGAAAACACAGTATTATGGCAAAACTTAAGAGGGCAGAGCCACCTGCCTAAACTTGTTCAATAATAAATGAGAAAGGAAAGCACTGCCAGAAAAACTTCACTACATCCCAAGGAAATATCAACAGAAGCAGCATGAGAGGGCAAGGGGAGAGGGAATGCCACTTATATCAGTTAACAGGAATAGCTTAGAAAACATGTTTGAATTAAAAACCTTCAACATTTTTCAAGATTCATTGTGTTCACAGTAACAAACTGATCCAACACATAATCAGGTGGCAGAGTGTCTAGAAAAAAAAAAAACAAAAACCCACCCAAACCCTCAAACCTCACTTATTAAACCTCAAAGAACTTAAAAGATGAAGCAAAGGCTGGGAGATCAAAGTTACAGGATTTTACCTTTTGTCAGCTGCAACATTTTAGCCTCGAGGACATGATACTTTATGTTAGACTATAAAGTATATTAGAAGAATGTAAGTAATGTTAGCTCCTTTTTTGTTCAGTCCCATTTTGACACTACTGGTGATGCTGCTTGAATTTTGCCTGACTGTCAAAACAGGTATCCATTGCCATTAAGACAACAAAAAATTATTACTGAAAAATACTACAGATCTTAGGTGTGAATAACGTAGGCATGAATGAAAAAGAATCTTTGCCTATCTATAAAATCAATTCAAGTATTTACACACCACTGCAGAAAACACATGGGCCCTGTTTTTCCTGCCTTTCAAGTAAAAAGTACTTAATAGTCATACTGCCTACTGCCTTTCTCTCTTAATTTTGTTCTACAGTGGAAGTGATTAAGAGTGCATCATGCAGGCATCAGTATGGTGTGGAGAACTTTAATCTGCCTCCAGTGAGCACTTGTGGCTTGTGAAGGCTTCCCAGTAATTTGAATAATGGTGGGAGACCTCTCAAATAAAGGAGAGCCTGTAAGTGGTACTGGAAAATACACAGGAATCTAATTCATGCTCAATTTCTATTATGAATTACAGTAACACTCCTTCTTTCTTTCTGCTAGCCTATGGATTTTAAGATGCAACATCAGCACATTTCAATGTATTTATATAGTATCAAGAAGCATTGTTGCATTCTCTTTTTTTTTTTTTTTAAAGACACAAATTTGTGGTGAGTTTTCTCAAAATGCCTTTTTTTCCCCCCCCATAATGGTGAAAACGCCTCCAAGTAAACACCATTGTGGAATCATGCATTACATGGAAACCACTATGAAATAAAACTTAATGTCTACATCAATGAAGCCAGTGCAATTTTGTCATTCATTTCTATTCAAGATCAAATCCTGGATCACCCATGCAAACGATTCCTACATGAAATGTCCTCAACCCCAAGTATACAGTGACTTTTGAGAAGGAGCTGTAGGATGCATTGGTTTTGCTAGTGACTATTAGCTCCGAATCAGAAACTGGTCATACATTATCATCACAAGCTGTTCATCACATACATACTTACTTTTCATTTACAAGAAAGAAAAAAATCATATCATACAACTGCAAGATTAATTTTCAGTGTCATCACAGGCTATTTAAAAAGTATATAAAGTCTATACTTTCTATGCTAGTATTTCAATAAATCCTTATTGTTGATTACATTTTCTGTCCACATCTGGACTTTACACTTCCAACACACTTATATTTAACTCCTAAATGCCTCAGGAAAAAACCACACAGAGTCTTGAGACCCTCTGCCCTTTAAGGTTACAAAATCCGAAGTACTTCACAGAAGACGATTGCTACTCAGCAAATTTGATTTCCATTGAAATTAACTAACCTTAAATATATTGCAACATACAGTAATACATATGTCATCAGTAGAGAGAAAGTAGATCCTATTAGCAGTGCAAGATGGGTAAGTATATAAGGAAGCAGTAGATTTTTAGTAGCAAAGAAGATATACATACTCTTCCAAGAAGTGTTGCTGGGGTCCAATAATAGAGCCTGGTCGACATATTCTTATCCAAGCAATGGCTTCAGCATGTGTGAACTTGTAGTGTTTCATTATGTAACAGGCAATCAGTGTTCCTGTTCTCCCCAGGCCAGCTACAGAAAGACAAATAGTAACACCCACAGAAGATGCCATAATCATTTCACAATTATTAAAGCATGGGATATAAGAGAACTTCTTTACAATGTTATTCAGTGCCTCAAAATTTGAAGAAAGAATTTCTGATTCAGTGTCCTGGTTATCGTAACATTGGCCTTCCTATGTTCTTATGTGATCAGCTTTAGCTGATCCTGCTCTGGTGGGGGTATTGGACTCAATCTTCAGAGGTCCCTTCCAACCCCTAACGTTCCATGATTCAGTGCTCTAGTTAAAAGAACAAATACACCAGACTTCTAAAAAGTTATCAGCGTTCAAGAGCACATGTAACTGTGATTGCTCTTGGTATTTGTACAGTTCTACTTCCAATTGTTTGGGGTTTGCTGCTGCTGTTTGATTTTGTTTTGTTTTAAAAAAAAAGACAGAAAAATAGCAAAACCCAAACAGTAACAGGCTGGTATTTTAAGAAAGAAAGCTATGACTAAGCTGGGTACAAACTTCCTATTTATAAAACAAGTAAACAACAAAATCAAAGAAAGTATCTTCGGGAGGTTAATGCATATTCATTGCAAATTAAGGTTCCAATCTGTGCAAATACATGTGTATATCACAAGAGATAGTAGCATGTGTTTTCTCAGACAGGCTTTTTTGTTTTGGATCAGGTTTGTTGTAAAACTGACCTATAGAACTATTCACTGCTATCTGTATAAGCAGCAATGAATGTCGACCAACATATCCTTTAATACATCAATAGCTTTAAAATAATTAAACCCACTGACTCTCAAACCACAAAATAATCCTGGTTTTAAGTGAAGCATAGACAGAAAAACTAGAGATTTAACTAACTAAAGAGTAAGAATTAATCTTTCTAGCCCTGTGTCTTATGTACTAGTAGAGTGTCCCCCCATCTAAACTTTATCCCTGCAAATGCAGGATTTGCAATTTACAGTCTCACGGTGACCAGCTATTGTTTATGCACCACCATCTACCTGAACAACAGCTCTCTAAAGCAGGCAGACATCCTTGCTGACAATTATATGCATGACTACAAGCTCTTCACTTTTAACCAGTAACTACATCTTTCTGTGACTTTTTGGAAAGTTCAGATGATTCAGGCAAAAGAAAGAAGATAAAGGTTCACAAATAGTGAGATTCCATAAGTACACACTGGAAGACTAAAGTGTTTTGGGTTTGGGATTTTGGGTTTCTTTTTTTGTTTGTTTTTAAATGCAAAAGGAATGCAACACACAAATAGATAACCAAGAGCTGTACTATACTAAACACATCCAACTAAGAAAATGGTCTCAGAAAATGGCAGGTGACAACTACCAGCTGCCTACATCACTAAGACTTCAGTTCTTTATGTTCATGCTAATACACAAACTCTCTATGGCAATTGTTTGCATTAAACCATTGTATGACTTCCAGGACAAAATTTCTAGTGTGGAAGGTATGCTTGGAATATTTCTGCAGTGAAAAAAAACTACAGGCAATACATTAACTCTGCAGTAACTGTTGATTTAACTTCATCTAGGCTCATTCAGGAAGGTGTAAAAAAATCTAAAATGATGACTCTTGATTTGCTTATCAAGGAGTGAGATTGAAGACCAAAAATACTTCCTTTAGCAAGTGTGTATCTAAGTCACTAGATAAATACATTGTATTGCTTTAGCAACTGAGCCTGCAGAATGCTAATCTACCCCTGCTAGTAGAGAGTCTAAACTATTATTTAGTCAATTAACAAATGCCTAGCTTATTAATGCCAGAATTTCTGGTTTCTAGCTACAGGAACAACTTGTTAGCAAATAAACTTATTTATCTGTGATATGTATGTTTATTGTTCTGGGGAAAATTACGAGTGGCACTATTCTTGTTACTGATCAGCAAGACATTTGTCTTCAAAATGTCCTTAGAGAACTCTAAACATAAACCAAGCCAAACCCTTCAAAGCTGTTGTTAATTGTTCTTGACTAAGCATGTTTTGTGTATTTTCTGGCTGATTTGCTGATATAGGCTGGTTGAAATGCTGGAAATGTGGAAGTCATAATCCACAGGAAAGTGCAGAACAGTCCAAAATCACAAAGAAAACTTTTCAGTCTTTTATGTTTCCTAGCCAATTATCATAATGCTGTGAAAGCATTATGCAAAAGAGAAGACTCCACCAACTAAAACTCACGCCTTCAAGTGATATTAAGGAAAAAATGGAACAATGAACAACAGATTCTGTGTTACTGTGTAGCAACAGCGTAGGATGGGAGAACTTAATATGCACATGAAAATAAATATTTGTTGCCTGTTTAGTCAAGTATCATAAAGTAATCTTACCTTCACAACCAGAAAGGCTTGCTTTTTAAATGTTTCACTTCTGGAATAAACTCTGTGAATGAACATTTATTTTGAACTTTAATCTGAGAAACAAAGAAGTGCTCATACCTTTACAATGTACAGCAATGGCACCATCAGCATTTTCACAGATGTTGAGGAACCTCTGAACTATACTGTCACTCGGTGTGCTTCCATCTATGAAGAACAGGTCATAGTGCTCAAAACCAGCATCAGTGAAGCGCTTTGCCTCATACATTTTTTTGTTTAGTCTTATGATTGATGTGACATTATGTTTCTTGAAATAGGGAAAGTAGGCTTCAGGTGCATGAAGAGGATAACCTGTAAAAAAATAGAGCGAACAAATCTTTTTTGAATGGTAAACGTGCTGGTAGTGAAAATGCTTTAATATTGTATTCAGAAAAAACACATTGAGTGCTACAAAAAATTGTCCACAAAATGCTAATAAAGACCACTACAATGAAAAAAGGATCAGAAAGAAGTTTTAAAAAGCACAGTGTTTATGCAACAGTATACTGTCTCCTATTTAGCCCTTTCTTCTCTACAAGTAGGGGTTTATACATAAAGCATCTCCTATCTTCTGCTCATTTGCTGTGACTGTTTAACTTGCTAGAAAATACAAGGTAATAAAATAGCCTTGAAATATACACCATACCATTTTCAAGTTTGCTTTTTGGGTGAGGTCCACTGAATGCCAAAAATTTTCCAGGAACAATCCAGTTGAAGTCACCATTTTCCACTCGCTATGAAAATTTCCAGAATGAAAGAGAAAAATATTTTAATATCTGCACATACTCTACATATATATGTAAAATATTATTTTACTTTTTACTATGTTCTTGATGCATTAAAGAAACTCTATTTCAACTGTAATTACCCAGCTTACGTGTATGAAACAAACTAACCATAAGCTGCTTGCCAGAAACCTCTTCTTCATAAAATGAAACAAAAGTTTTTTGCTGAAATTTCTCAGTAAAACCACAAAAAGCCTGTATCTAAGATATGTGTCCCTTAGAGAGTTTAGTGTTTCAAGACACCTACTTGTAACAACAAACACCCACATTCTTGCATGTTTTTGTCAAAATATAAAAAAATTCTTCTCTGTAAGGCACGGGCTAAAAAGCTCAGTTCACAGAAAACAAATTAAAAACCAATTAGCCTTCAAAAACAATTATCCCTGAAATTAATAAATTGAAATTTACATATTGGCATCAGCTCTGATGAGTGTGGAAGCAAAGTATTAAGCCAAATTAAAAAAAAAAATCAAATGACACCCCCTCCCCCCAACTTGCAAACTGAAATTTTGCATTTCTTGCTCACTGTAAAATGAAAACTTAAAAAAGCTCTGCAAATTCTATCGGTGCCAAAATTAGAAGCTTCTTTGGAAATGCAGAACTTGAGTTCAAAACTGCCTTCTTTTTGTTTTAATAGAAGAGTGTTCATTCCTCATTTGGCAACGCAGTTATTCTCAGCATAACTTTTAAGGACATGGCACTCATTTCAACTGCATTATTAAGCTCTTTTTTTTGGCTCTCAGCTCATCAGAACACACTAATGAGTGAAAAGTTCTGATAATGGACATCACTGTAATCAATTCATCAACTGTTTGCTTAGCTAAGCCCATTAGGCTTACTCCAAACATCATCACACTGTGGAAAGATTGTATAAGGACTAGCGAGCCAGTCTGGCCCTCCAGTTTGTGTCACTATTGTAACAGCTCCACTTCTTTTAAGGAAGAAGTCCTCTTCAAGAAGTTAAAAGCATTTTAAATTTTGTATTAGCAGTTTTATTTGTGAATTAAGTAGTTCCTTGTAGTTACATGGGCTATTGGGAATAATTTAGATTTTAACCAACATGAACTACACATATACCTGTGTGCATATACTCAGCACTATATGCAAACATTACCATACATTATTATTAGAAAAAGAGAGTTTGAGTACTTTATATGTAGTCCAACCAAAGGGGTTTTAGAATAGAATAGAACAGAACAGAATAGACCACACCAGGTTGGAAGAGACCTTCAAGATCGTGTCCAACCCATCAACCAATCCAACCCACCTAAACAACTAAACCATGGCACCAAGCACCCCATCAAGTCTCCTCCTGAACACCTCCAATGATGGCGACTCCACCACCTCCATGGGCAGCCCATTCCAATGGGCAATCACTCTCTGTATAGAACTTCTTCCTAACATCCAGCCTAAACCTCCCCTGGCACAGCCTGAGACTGTGCCCTCTTGTTCTGGTGCTGGCTGCCTGGGAGAAGAGACCAACCTCCGCCTGTCTACAACCTCCCTTCAGGTAGTTGTAGAGAGCAATAAGGTCACCCCTCAGTCTCCTTCTCTCCAGGCTAAGCAACCCCAGCTCCCTCAGCCTCTCCTCATAGGGCTTGTGTTCCAAACCCCTATAGTATGATGAAAGAACTACAAAAGTGAAATAGAATTTCCTTTAGCCTGCTCTCTTTAAGTCTTGCACAACTTTCCTGCACATAACTATGCCTTTGAAGACCTAATGTAGCAAAAATCTGGAACCTTTACAGTTTTAAAGTGTTAAACAAGATAATGGGATAGCTTTAGTCAAATATTCTAGCTTTTTTCAGGCAGATTTACACCTACTCTGTGTGTATATATAGATATAATCCTAAGAATTCCCAACCATTTTTCCTTTTGTAAACAGAGTAAGCAAAAAAACCAGCAAATTCAGAGTTTAGATTTTAACTACTGTTCACTCAATATCAGTAATTCAGCAGAAGCTATACCAATTTCTCAATCTAATCATTATGGAACATTGAATATAGAGAAATCTTTAAGTTTTCTGCATGTTAGAGCATGCCTACGGCAGCCAATATCTACTGTATATATAGTTGTTGTAAATTAAGTTTTCCAGCTTATTCCTCTCCTGACTTCATCTTTGCTTGCACATTTATTAAGCATATCCTATACCTGTATGTACTTCGGTTATGTACTGAGGCACTCATATCTTATTGCTTCTAAAATAAAATAGTTACTTATCAATGTATTATAATATATTTGATACTTAAATTGCAAAGACACTCATCTTGCATGTTTCCAACACACAGAAAACATGTTTGGAAGTGCATATATTACATATGAACATGGGGCTTTAACTTGACTTACAGTGTGTTTTCAGCATTCTTAAGTTGTGGCATACTGTATAGTCTAACTTAGGTAAAGCAAACATATTCAACATGTTATTAAATGTACAAACCTCATAGTGTTCATACTCATCCACATCAAACGTCTTAAAGTCAAAAAAACCATGCTGCAAGGCCTAAAAGGTAACAAGGTGTTAGTTTACACTGAAACAGGGCATATAATCTCCTTTTATAACAGTTTTTGAGAATCAAAACTAAAGCACTCAAGGTCTGTGTTTTTGTCTTGTTGAAGCCACTATGTTAAGACATTATTACACCCTGAACAGCTGAACAACACAGACAACAAGAACAACAGCACTAAAGTAAGTCACAGGCTCATTATTTCCCCTTCAAAAGATTACAATAGGACGTAAGGTTGTGGCTTATCACTTAAATCATGAAACTCATTGTCCCCATTCCACTATGTATGTTTGGTTTTTTTCTGTAAGGCAGACAAGAAATTAAAAAGCAATTTCCTTTTTGTTATTCACTCATTCAATTATTTCCATGCTAAATACATTTCTATGTAGAAGGACATAATGACATATAGAACATTAAGAAATGTATTTTCTCTGCTTCATATAGTACTCCGATTTTATCACCCTAACACCCAGGCAAAACCGTACAGTATTGTGTATATTTTATGTTTTGCTTTTAATACACATTCCACTGACAGAATAAAGTTCACTAGACTACATAAGACAGTATTTATTACAGGACTGAAAAAAGTTAGATTTTATATTTGGTTACTGCACTACTATTAAATATGCCAGTTTTGTACTAAGTATTTGTGTATACTACCATATTAAACCCAGTTCTACGAAAAAGGAATTTATAGCCCAAATTTCTACCAAGAACAGGTGGAAGATGTTTCTGCAGCATGTATTTACATGGAATCTACTGCATTCTGAGAAACAGAGATATTACAGAACATTTTGAGATTAAGGGGTGATAAGAAACACACCACAGAGATAGGATTTAAAACCCAACATTCATCAGTCTGCCCTTATTTGCTACATATAGAGAGCATTTTTTTTTTTTTAAACATGAATCAAACCCAGCTCTGCTACAGACAATATGCGCTCAGTGACTGGACTTGTCATGAAGCCTAAGATAGCAACAAGTTTGTCTGAACAGCTGCTTTTGAAAAATGTATTTCATTTAAGCATGGTTGGCTGGCTGCACTCCAGAACCTGTGGGCCCTCTGAATTACATGGATATATGTGGACACTAACACCAAATTTACCCAGAAAGACTAAGATTTTCCTTCAGAGAAAGCATATGTTTCTGCTCAAATTGTTTTTACCTCTTTTGGGTGAATTGGAGGAAAATGCAATGAAAAAAATGTGGGAAACAAAGAAAGAAAAACTGATTCTCAAAGTCATGTTTGTTGCAGACAAATGACAGTGACTGCAATGACTGCCTCACAGAGCTCCAGGATCCATAGAATGCCATACAAATTAGAGTCTTGCAGCTAACTGACAACTCCTTTCCCACCCCCACAGAACTAAAAATATCAAGCCTGATCTCTATTTTTCAGCTCCACTTGTTTTGCCATACTTTTAAGAACTACAAATAGTCTATAAAGTGTCTGCACAGAACTGTTCAAATAACCTGTTCCCTTCAGCAAGATCACTTGGAGATGATGAACAAAATGTCATCTTTGCTTATAGTATGATGTATATACTGTAGCACAGGGTAGCCAGTAAAGATGTGAGAACAGGTTGTTTTTCTTTTTTTAAATATTGGCCCAGGACTGCTGAAAGTGACACATCAAAACCCTTGTAAGATATGCTAATTTTCATTCATTTTTAAACAATACCAAAGAAATAAAAATAGTATTAAATACTGAACCAAGTGTGTTGGGGGAAAGTTGGGGCCAAGTACACATAAACACTGCTTAGATTAATACACAGAATATCTGGATGTCTGTCTCACTTTACCAGCCTATGTAACTCCCTTTTATCAAGGGTTGTAAATAAATTATCAGCAATTCTAGTGCACCGCCTTGCTCTGTTAAGAACTGTCCCCAGATAGGACTGGTGCATATTCACACATTCCAGTTCAGAAAGCTGTCCAAGTCCAGGCTAGCCAGGTAATTGTGGAACCTTCCTCCATCGTTGCTACTCAAACTGCCCTCAGTAACTTTGGCTTTGTGACAACATACTACTCATTTGCATACATTTTTCCTTGAAATGAGATTTTCTAATATATTGTAATAGTAGTTTCCTTCACATTTTTTCAAAATTTGCTTAAATGTGTTTTGCTCATGAGAAGTGTTATTACCTTGTTTATTCCCTGTAAACAGTCCAAGATCGTAAGATTGTACGTGCAGTTCCCAAATGAAGCATCCCTACAGATTCAACACAAATCAATTTAAAACACACACAATTATTTTAAGTGCACAGAGGAAAGCAGCACGCAACAGAACATAATCAAGTCATTGAATCCCCACTAACAACTCTGAATTAAAGTCTAGACACAGTATCTTTTTAAAAGCTCATGGTAAAGCAGTCCCCTACCAAAGATGGAGTTCAGTGTAATGCAGTTACATAATGCAAATTATTTTACATCACATAAATATATGCCCTTTACTAAATTATTTATTCTGTCCTGGAACAGACATCCCCTGTCAACTGTGTAAGGATAGTAAGGACAGCAAGTAAAGCAAAACTTGCTTTAATCATTATTCAAGTCTTAATTGAGTTACACTGTCTAAACAGGGAAAGGCAAATACCATATTAGTTTGGATTTAATCTGCAGGCTCTTATTTTGATGCCTGAATTCAGATATGATTAAAAATTATCCAGATATAATCAAATCTAGAATTACTTATCCTTAATGCTACCACCATGAAAACAATTCCTCTTTAAAAGATAGGATACCCCCAAAAGAAACATATTCAGGTGGTAAGAGACACCAACATAAAAACAAGTAACACCACCAAAAAATAACAGCAACAAATGCATCGTGAATAAAAAAAAAAAGAAAAGAAAAAAAAGTACTTTTCAAAGTGTGTTTCAGACCAGTTTGTATTTTAAAATATTCTGCCTGGGCTGATTATTTTGTAATAACTCATTAAAGATATCTCTTATACTTTTGCTCCAAGCTATCTTATCCAGAGTACTAAGAACTGCAATTTATTAGAAGACCACCAAAGTTTTAGATTTCAGCTAGATACATCTTTAATCAATAATTGATTAGAAATTTAACTTTCATTAAAAATCTTCCTTTTTTCATAGTCTGACTTGCTATGATATGCTTCTTCAATCTCAGTCACATCGAGAGTAGAATATTCTCACATACTTTAAAAACAGGGTAAGTACAGCAATTTTGAGCAAGCTCTGTTCACAGAAATTGCATTTAAGAAAATTAAAAGCTATGATTTTGGGAGTGTCACATTGCAAAGCAGGATACTCTAGAAAAGCTTTTAAGTTAGAGTATTAAAAAACACTTAGCCACAATGTTTTAGAATGGGAACTTTAAAGCGTGAATAAACCTTCACTATCCAAATGCAAAGATGTTTTTGAAAATGAAAAGCCATAGAGTATTTTCATTACATTAGAGAAGTAAAACATACCGAAGCTGTAAAATATAAGCTTTACAGATAACCCATTTTTGACAGGGGAAATTTGGATAACAAATCATTTTAGCACAAAATCCTTTTAGCAAACAGAAAAGGTATTCAGAGCAAAAAATCTTAAGGTCCCAGTGGGAACACATACATAGCAGAAAATCTTTAAAATCTATAACAGTTTTATGAAAGGGCTGACAGAAACACCAAAATCTATGGAAATGCAAACCACAAAATTAAGTATTTAGAGAAATATGAAGGGAAGATACAATCTATATCACGTTACTTTGCTATAACAAGAATATGTTTTTATCTATAGGTATACAACTACCTTTTCAACTGGTAAGGCATCTGATACCGCAATATATAAGAATAATACTGGGGAGAAAAGGTCACATAATCTCTAATCCACTGTAAGAAGCATAATGAGAGTGAGCGAGAAGGGAGGGAGGACACTGAACTTCACCTAGATGTACCAGATAAACCTATCACAATGCCAGGTGTATTCTTAGTTACAGTTCCCACAGACAGCTATTACTGCTGGAGTGCACATGGATGCTGGCAGATAATGTCTATTGCCTATATCATCCATGCCTCAAACATCTTGTTTCTGTCCTGGTGCACCTAATCATTAAAGTAGGCATACTCTGACTAGAGAAAACAGCTCATCTGACACTTGCCATCCACACACAGTGAAATAATAGAAAGACTGAAAGACAGGAAAATTCCAAACAGGCAAAGTTTTGGAATGAACAAATACAATGCTGTTTAAATCTAATCCCAAATTCCCAGAAATTCCAAGAACAGTAGTGTTCCAATGTTTCTTTTAAAGAAACACAACACTGTGAGTTAACATCTGAAAAACTCACCCCCCATCTATCACATTATGCTTCTGCAGCAGAATGTGATAATGTAATGAAACCACAAACACTAAATATGAATGACAGCACAGCATGGTAGTGAAATAACACCTGGAAGTGGTGGCTTAATATTACCTAATGCTTCAAGGGAAAGCATGATGTTTGATGAGCCATGGAAATACTGAGTGTATTACACCAGACCTTGCCAGAATCTCTCTTTTTTTTTTCTCCCTCTGCCCCTCAAGTATCTTCTGGTAAGAAAACACAAGCAGATCATAAAAGTTCCTTCTATCATAATTTGGAAAACAAGAAAATGGAACAAAATCTAAACACTTTTTTTTCCCCCTTAAAGCCATAGCCATACTTATTTTAGCACTCCCAACCCTTTTCAAGGTAATCCAGAAATATATGTATTTTAAATTTCTTTTTCTCCCCCCTCTACTTTCCCAAAGGGGGGAGGCTGGTTACAATCAACTCCAGACACAAAAGCTTTTCTGAAACTTTACTCATATACTAAACTTTCTACAAGGTACTAAATTTTAGTTATAAGAACAAATTTATCTGATAGAAATTATATGTATAATCCATGAGGACTTTGCATGCTGGATCCATTAATATTGTAGAGCAACATGTGAAGTACAGATAAGGCAAGTGCTATTAGGAGGTGAAACCTACGTTACTATGTGCAGAACACAGAGCAAGCAACAAAATGCACTTTACAGACTTGTTTTAAATATCAAACCAATTTCTAGTTATTTTAAAGAAGTGTTAGTACTCCTTTAGAGTTTAGTTAAAGAGCATTTAGCAGAAGTATTACAGAGGACAGATGTTTAATGCCCATCTTAATGCTAGCTACATGTCTAGAAAGGCCTTGAAATACTCAAAAAAAGGAAAAGATTAAGAATTTTTAATGACCCAGTTTCCTGAATGTTTCCAAAAAATTCCTTGAGTGAAATATCTTTTTGTTTAGAGGGACTTATCTAAGGTATTCAAGTCACTAAGTCTTCAAATTCATTCTTTGTGAAAAGCAAAACCAAAACAATTCTTCCCCGGAGTCTCTTAGATCACTTCTCCTCCAGGCTGAGGTTGAGTTATCAAGTTCTTTTTCTGACTGAGAAGAAACAGTCAGAAGTCATAGCAAATCACTAAGAAGCTTTGCAAATATTTATAAAACAAATTCAATCTGATTTTTTGAATCCTCCTGGATTAATGCATGTTTTTGTGAAAACTAATTTAAAACAAATGCACAACAAGTAGTTCAGTTTCACCTTTCTTTGTGTCAGCTTGTCTTCCTACTGATTTTGTGTAAATTTCCAGACCATAAGATAAAAAATTGGGTACTGTTAGATTTTAGATTCTCATACCATAGTGTCTGGAAGTCAATTATCTAGCACTAGACTCACCAGCAGGCATTTTCTTTCTACCAATGATATATTTTGAGTTTCAGAGTAATAATTAATAACACTAATTTTAGTTTGCATAAAATGTGATAGATTTTGTATTGGACATACATTTTACCATAGTAAAACCAAATTCAGGCACTAATAGTTATGAGGAAGTTATGAGCACTGTAAAGAAAAAAAATACCTTTACTAACCCTGAAGAAACCTAATTTATAGGAAGTTATAAATATTTCCAGACATTCTTATTCTCTTTCTTTGTCCACTGCACACAGCAGCCTATACTACAGAAAACTGATGTTTGTGCTTACATTCAAGACAGTAACTATTTTTAACTTATTTATGTGTACACAAAAAAACTTAGGTGTTTTCACTGGTGGAAACCAAGGCATGTGGATTTCAAATGCTGTACCTTTTTTGCTCAGCTCTAAAATTTCTGTTTAAAAAGACACAGAAGAGTAAATAAGACTTCATTTCCTATCAGAATATTAGAACAGAGTATGTACAGACATTCCTGCAGAGCTTTGCAGTGTGGGTGCGCTGATTTCTGTTGCTGGTCACAGGGTTTCATTACGGTATTCTTCCAGTCTTTTATGGCCAAATGCATAACCACCTCAATTTCCAAGCAGTGTTTTTATCTGATAGTATTTTAATTGCTTTCAGAATGAGAAAAATATGAATATTTCTATGAGATGCAGCTGTAGTATGAATCTGAGCTGGCATTACAAAGATGCAAATCCCACATCCGATTTCCTAGTTACTGCAGTTGACCTCAATACTGCGGAATGCTTTCCCTTTCACCAAACCTCTAACTGCTGTCAGTAACAAAACAGTTTGTTTACCTAGTACTTGCCAAAACCCCCAAAACTACAACCTAAAATCTATCTCTGAAATTTGTGTCAGATCTAGAGACACAATAATGTTGAAATGTATTTGGTTTTACTCTTTTGTATGAAGCCAATTAGAGTAGCTTAAGGTAAAAATACAAAACTTAAGTTTCACCATAGGAAACTGCTATTTATGATGATCTTTGATGGCCTTAGTGCTGTTTTCTTAAATGAAAGTGAAAATATACAGTAAAAGGTCTTCAAGACTAGAGCATCACCAAGTGACAGGGAATCAGTCAACAACAGGATGAAAGTGTCTCAGCGACAACAGTGCCTTACCCTCCTGCTTTGTCTTTAAATTTTATATTATAAAATCAAAACCAACAAAATTTCCATGTGTCTCATAAGAGAGGTATTCTGATTTCTTTCCACCCTTGAACAATATTTGCTGAAGCTGTCTTTAAACGAAATACCAGCTGAAGATCTAAGCCGATTATGGCTTTTTGAGGTCACTGAGCTAGATGAAAGTAGATAGTTTCCCCGGGATCACTTCATGTAAACTCACCTCAGTACTCTATAAAAGAAATCTAACAATGCTGAAGCCTCTCCCTATTGAAGGTTGTCTACTTTTTTTTTTTTCCAAATACAAGACATTTCAGATATCAAATTAACAAATTGGTTAAACACTCTGGCTGTAATGAGATCTGAAATCCAGCTGAAAAACTCCTGTGTTTGACATTATTGACACGACCTATCCTACAGAAGTTATATAATATTCCAGGATACAAGAATAAGTTCAAGTCAGTAAGTTCTGAATACCAACTATTAATATCTCAAATTATTTCCTTCCTAGACCTCAGAGTAGGAGGAAAAGGGCTTGTTTTTTCATAGTACTTAAGATTTATTTTAGTCCTTTTCAAGACACTAAAGATGTGGAAGGAATGAGAACTTTCTCACAGCACAAATTTGTTTATTTACCACATAAGCTTGATGACAAGCAGACATATCACCTAAGGCAATGCTACTGCTTCCAGCACAGCTTCATTTGTTTGAGTTTCTGTGTCATGCTGTATTTTGCACCAGAGAAGTCTCAAATGTGTTGGACTGGACAGTGGGAGAAAATAATCTTGAAGGCCTTTGAGAACCAAGGAAGGAGGAATAAATTACTGCTTCCCCATTCTGAGCTACTCTGGATTGTCCCACTGCAGATCTACTTGCACTTCTCTCAGACCGAGTAGTTCTTGAGCTCCTTATGTATCTATTGCAGCCTCTTCCTATGAATTCAACTGCCAAATGTCCCTTCCCTAACTATCAGACTTCCCTATTTCTCATCTAGCCTCCTATCTTGTCAGAATCCTTCAGTATATTTCCACACTCTCCTGTACAGCTAGATTGCAGAGTCTTCTTTCTCAGCAGGACAACTTATACAGGTAACAAAATCTGCTTAGGTTCTAATCCAGTGTCAAGACCTCCAGAAGAAACTTAAGTGCTTATTCAGGTTCCTCAGATGGTCACAAACCTTGTCTTCAATTACAGTGGGAGGAACTTTGCCTCCCTGGTCTCCATCTTATGGGTCATCAACATGAGAGCCATGAAGAGAGGGGGTTGCCAGTGAAGACAGACAAAAAAGTTGTTGAGAAACTCAGCCTTCTCCTCCACTGTTAATAGTTCACTGCTGCTCACCATTGGGGGATCCTTTCTTTACCCTTCCTTTTCTGGTTTAGGTACCAGTATTACCCTTGCCAAGCTCCAGCTGTTCCTTGGCCTTTCTGACCTCATTCCCACACAACCAGGCAACGTCCAGTTCTTCTTGGGCTTTGGAGTGCTGTTGATGACCAGGTCAATGTATAAACTCTCTTCCAATAAAAGGGATCACTGATCTGATACCTTTTTGATAAAGTGTTTGATGGTTTAAGATTTGTAATCAAGCTGGTCTTTACATACAAAGCTACCATCCTACCAGTCTCTGCTTTATCTGGCTCCTGTAGAAGCTATGAGAAGAGAGACAATCTCCTCTTTCCAAGGGGCTGTGGGATCAGATGAATTTGATACAGACAAGGTAGGTCTGCATTTATAAATGCATTGCCTAACTCCCCTAAAAAGAGGATATCAACCTCTTTGCATTTGCCTTTTATGGCAAGCATTTGCATAAGAATAGCATGAGGTATTGTCATTCATAAAGCATAAGGGCATTTCATGGTCCACAACATGAAAAAAACCTGGAAGTCTCTTTATTAGATAGGCATGATAGTTAAAACTCCTCAGCTTCAAATCTCAGTATGACCTTAGTACAGAGAATAAAGACAGATTGGTAGAAATTATTGACGATTCACTGAGAACAGAAAGTCAAAGCAATTTAGTAACTTGAATATCGGTACTTGTTCTGTGAAACAGAGAAAACATATCAGCATAAAAACTCTTTCATGTAAGTCTAGCTGGTTAGGTCCTATGTAATTGAAAATATTTCAATTACTTTAAAATAGTAAAACACAACAAACAAAAGTTGCAATTGCTAAATGACAAACATGCTAAGAACTATTTTTAAAACCTGACAGCTTACAAGTCTGAGTCTTACTTAAAGCTTAAACCAACGTAAAGGGCTTTATCATTCCAACATAGAGTAAATAGTTTCACTAGAAATAGTTTGGTTTTTTTTTCTGGAGATCAGTCATTTCGATACAATGTCTGTATCATACAAGAAACCTATTTCTGGGAAGATAATAAAAATACGGTATTTAACAAATTCCAAAAAAACAAATGTCCATCTATCATGCTCACATACCTAAATGGAAGATAGGGTGGATTAGATCCAGACAGAAGTGTTCTGTAAGCTTCTTCTGGTGTCTTCTTCAAGTATATTACCTAAAAGTGATGGAGGGAGAGGGAAAGAAAAAGAAATTTAAAAAGTCATCTCTGAGGCTGAACAGTCATCCATATGTAAACTTTCCCCTCAAACTCCCAAGAATGCATACTATGTTCCTATGACATTTAAAGGCCAGAAAAGACCTACACAAAGTAAAAGATTCAGAAATCAACACAAGTCAACAGAAACTGAGATTTCTTTTGTGTTATTGCCCTCCTTAAAAAAATTACAAAACCCCCAAAACACATCAGAGTCTTTATGACAGCTGAAAAAGACACCTATACTAGGAGTTCTCTGTCCAACTTCAAATGAGTACAAATATTATCACAATTAAGTGAGAAAGGAAACATTTATCTACCACAGCTCAATGAAGATTTTCCAACACAAATTTGTTTTGATTCCTAATTGCCAGTATCAAACTGCTAATTAACAAAAATACCCAATTCAGTAAGCTGAACCTGTTATTATGAGACCAACATACAATGTAACACCCTAAGACAAGGCTCATTCTGCTATTGCTGAATACCATCAGGTGCGCCGGCTTAAGCAAGAGATTAGAATACCATCACATCCTGTGGCACTTCCATTCCTATGTGTATAGTAAAACTGGTCACAAAAATCAACCTAACTAAGCAAGTGCATTGTTTACAAAAAATACCTAGACTGGCATAGTTCATGCATACACACATGCTTTGTAAACAAAGCCACACCATTTTCCTAGCCCACCTTACAACCAGCACCTACATGGCTGCTTTTTAGCTCTACACACACTTAACTGTTGGATATAAAGTACTCTATTCATCATTTTCTTAACCAAGACGTAGGTCAGTTCCTTATCTAAAAGCTTTATTCAATGTTTGACCAGTTCCTGGTACAAATAGACCAGTATGAAAAGCTTACTAGCTTCAAAACATTCTCTGTGGCTTCTGGTAAGACTCCACAAAACCTAGAAGCACCCTGTTTCTGATCACTGAACAGCCTGTGCTGTAGTCTTGGCCACTTAGGAGGAACCCTGAACACAAATAATTTCACTAGAAATAAATTTTTTTTTTCTGGAGATCAGTCATTTTGATACAATGTCTGTATCATCAGAGAAGTCTGCATCTTCTTCTGTTCTTGCAACACTTTAAATACTTTTTTCCCCTCTTAATGTTGATTTTATCACAGAAGTAGCTTTTGCAGAATTCTTAAGGGCAAGGGCAATAATTTAGCAATTGGACATAATTAGCCCTAATATACTGAAAGTCCATTGTAAAAACTGAAATTTACAAAACCTCTTCCTGAGATGCAACATGCAAGTAGGCAAGCTATTGACAAAAAACTCAAAGACTTAACTTTTGCTTAAACTTGTGACTCTCTTATTAAAATGCTTTAAGAGCTATAGGGTGTACAGTACAACATGTTTAAGAAGTTGTTTAACGGAACAATCCAAGTTGCATAATCACCACTGAAAACCCATTCCTAGAACCTGATCCACTGTTTTCCATGTTTCATTTAATATTTTAACACTAAGACAAATTAAACAAGCCTTCTCAATTAATTTTCACGCCGTGGTACAGTTCATACCTATAAGACTTTCTGGTCTTGAGAAGCTTGTGTAATTGAAGACATAAAATCCAGAAGGCCTTACATATATTCTGTCTGAACAGTTGGATATTCAAAATGTGACAGATCAAATTGCCAATTAGACACAGTTCTTTTACAGAAGAGTATGATTAGATTTCTTCAGGTCAGTAATCACCCTATCACATACACTAAGAGTGCACATTTGCATCTGACTGAACATAGCATTTACAGGTAAAACACTCAAAAAATGCATATATTATTTCTTGAGTGCAAAATTACTATGCCTGGAATATAAAAAACTAAGCTGCTGCAGTTAAAAACAAACATCAGATAATTAGATGGACTGTCAACACCTTTTCAGAATAAACATTTTATCAATCTACTTGCGTTAGTAACAATCACTATAGAAGCTGGTGAAGGAATTCCTGTAAGACTTAGAGCTTAGGAATACACATCTATAGAAATAGTTCTGGGATGACATACGTATGGAACATATTGGAAACCTTTGTACAAATTGTTTTCCAACCTTGTACTAAATAGTGATGAATTGGAAAGTTACTATGTGGTGTTTTCAACAAGGGACAAGATAGATTTTTTGGTAATATAACTGCATCAGTTAAGAATTATTCTTGCTAAATAGTAGCTTCAATAATCAGAAGATAGTTAAAACCTCTTCTAGTCTGACACAAGAGTAACAGTATCAAATGCAGATGTAGAACACTCCCACATTCTAGCAATGCAGAACTATAAGCAGCTTAAAACAGGCTAGGCGAGAGTTAAATATCTGTGCAGTTGCGGCACACTAATTTACCTTATTGTACATATAAGCTACTAACTCTTCACGTGGTGTGCCACCTGGGCACCTGGCATATATAGAGAGTTACACTAGGGCATACATACTGTGTACTCTTCCCCTCTACTTTCTTCTGAGGAGTTTCTACTGCCCTCCCCTTTGACTCCTAACCAGCTCCTTCAAATAAGGACTAGCAAATATACTGGATTGTTTCTATGTTCAAGTCTTAAATACTGTAAATATGGCATAGTCATACTTCGATGATGAATCCTGTGGTTGGAGTTTTGTCTTGCACTTCACAGGTCTCTGTTCTGTTCCTACAGCCTGGCTTTGCAAGAAGTTCTCTCTTCAAGGACAGTACCAGTTTCTCCTTGAGTCTAGCTAATAGTAATATGGGCCTTTTAATGCCTTAAGCTACTGGAGATAGTCATATAACATGGATTGGACAGGGGAATAAAAAGATAACCACATCCCCTTCAAGATACCAGTGTTCTGTGCTTTCTGAGGCTTCTAAGAGGTATCAAAAGGTGAAAGTAGGATCAATGATCCAGTGAAGGCAATTACATGCTGTAATCTATGTATGTGCTAGATGAATGCTCTCTAACTATAGGCTTCATCAGACCAGCAAATCTTTCTAAACATAGAACTGGAGACAAAGCAATACAGGCAAAACAAAAAGCAGTCTGAACAGAATGACCGAAGTTTCTTCATAAACTACAGGAAGTGAAGCGTTACTGAAGACGCTACAATTCCGACAGATTTTGGATGTGAAGGGATAGTAAAGCTTATAAAGATACACCATCAAATTTGGAGGCTCCTTAAACAGAATATAAACCACAGAATTGGAAATTAATTCCAGGCATAAAGCCTTGTATGTTAATATCAAAAACATCAACAAACTTGGAACATTAAGTCATTTTTGTTCCATCAGGGCTACTCCTAAGGGTTAAAAATCTAACCCAAAGGTTTTTAAAATTTGAACTTATTTTTAAATTTAAATAGACCTTCTCCAGGAGCATTCACACACTATTCCCATATTTGTAGTAAAATACTCTATTTAATTACAAGAATCTTCATTTACTTTCATGCTTTGCTTTCAGCATGACCTCAGTCCTGAAAAAACCCCACCAGCTTTCACATAGCAAAAAGCCTGGCTTAAGGGGCTTCTAGAACTCAGTTAGCCACATGGCTGGCACACAAGTGGCTGCACCAGTGTCAGCTAGGAACTACAAAACTTATGTGCTATCATGATAAATTAGGTTCTTGTCACTAAGGTAACTCTGTATATTGCATATTATCTGTCATATCAGAAGGCTGAAATATCTCAGTTTCTCCATGATTCTGGGCAGGCTATGAAAATTTACTGAGAAATCCATGCAGTAATCACTGTGCCTTTGGTCTAACTTTAAGAACAGCTGTCAGAAAGAGCTGTCTCCGCTCTGCTATGAATCTCACTACTGCCACAGGCTAAGACAGACAGGTTTAGAGATTAAGTTCGTGGTTTGCCTTTTTGACGTCATGACGATGGCAAACATGACTGTGATCTGCCAAGCCATTTCCCATGTAGTAAATGGGATTAAGTATCAAAACAAGGGCTTCCCTAAAACTGATTTTCAGACAACTTTAAGAATCAAACAACATTCTGCCTGCTTCCCTAAAGGAGGATCCCTTGAGATCAACTTTTACACATAGCCAATGTCTTGTAAAGGAAGGCTAGAAGTATCCATGTGGTAAGTAATACTTACAGCATATGCACCTATCAAAAATGCTGCGTTGGCTCGTTTCCGCTGGTCAAAACTGGTATAGTACACTATCTTCTTTCTTGATAGGCTGAAATACTGGCAAAAAACAAAACAAAACAAACAAGATCAGACAGCATATATACTTTAAGAAAGATTTTTAAAAGTCACTTTTCCAAAACTGAAAAATAAATCAGAAAAAAAAAGAAAAATCTATTTGTAGAGATATTCTTAAAATTAAAGGAGAAAAATTTACCGATACCATGAACAATCTTCTTACATTGTAGATAAGAGTGCAGGGAAACAACCAGTGTACCAGGGCAGATCTCTTAGTTTGACGTGTGATAATATCCTATAAAATGCAGTTGAACCAAAACGTTCAATACAAGAGACTGGATTTTTTTTCCCCCCCAAGTTTAAATAATTGAACAATATCTTATGAACACTGACTAAAGACATTGAAATTTTCAGACTAAAACACCTTCCTATATGTCAAATCTTTTTAGCACACAATTCTGTGGAGAAGACAGAACAAAAACTGAAGCAATCCATCTTATAGGCATTTTATAAGTTAAACACTACTATTCCATATATACTACCTAAAAATGGAGTGACAGACATCTTTAGAAAGCTTCAACAGCAAGAATTTATTTTTAAACGAGACTGAATGATTGCACAACTGAAAAGCCCCCCCAAAAGCTAGGCAGAGGTAAAACTATTAACACTTGCAATTCTTTCTTTAGAAAAGAAAGACACCTTTGTCAGAATCCTGTGGACAAAACTCCCATTGAAAACAAGACCAACAAACACCAGAAAAGAGCACTAATGACAAACTGCAGCAAAACTGAAGCCAGACAGATAAAATTGTAACTTACAAGTGGTGAGTTGGACAGTCTAGTGCATTATTTTTTAGCTTAGTGAATTACTACACTTCCAATATATCCTGTTTCTCCTGACAGGTTTCTACAACTCAATTACTTTGGAGGAAGTCATCAACAGACATACTGGATTTTGCTTCTAAACATTTGAAGTGCATTTCTCTTTTTAGAAGTGGCACATTTTACAAACTACCTTTATGCCAGTCCTGCTGTTACCCAGCTTCAGGTTTTAATTCCAATTTGACAATTCTAACATACTTTCTTTTCCTAATGTTGGCACTGTTAACACTTGGGAATGGGAAATAAGGTAACTGCCACAGAAGTGTGTTTTATTGAAGTGCTGCCAGCTTTATTTCACTTCCACAAATCTGTAAACATCAACTCTCATCCTAAATCTTGTTTTGCGTTTTAGGACGACTTTAACCACAGACTCAAATTTTGCAGAAAGCCCCAAATTGCTGATAAACTCCAGAGAAAAGTGATGCAAGTATCACAGCAAGTATCCTATTACCACTCCACCTTTAATAGCAGTTCTAACTATCCATTCCAGTCTGATCTTACTGTCCACAACTTCCATAGGTATAAGGAGTGCTAGTTAATGCAACTGAATATATCTAAACAGAACTGTGATTCCTAAGATAGCCTCTTCCTCTTAAGTGGAAGAGGTTGTACCTTGAGAACCAACAGCAACTTCTCCCTCAGCATATATGCAAACACACAAAGCACAAGCATTTATTTAATTAGTGAAGCATTCAACTACTATTGAAACTTGACAAAATTAATTTCAGTATTTTTAAGATCTCTTCTTTCTTCCCCTCCTCAATTTTTTAATTTTAGTGTTCCCTAACTACAATTCCACCCATGATGTGTAGGTGGGATAAGATTAGAGTAGTTATGCAACAGTGACAGAACTTCAATTATAACTTGTTGACTTAAAAGTGAAGTTCTTTGCAACAGTTTACAGTTCACCTGAAACACTACCTTAAACTGCAAAAAAGCACATTCTGCTAGCTAGCTAGAAGTAAGTTCTATGTAACAAAACCATTTTGTGCAGAAACAGTATAAATAAAGTTTAAGCAGTTACACATCCAGTTGGAAAACAGCATGTAACAACACAACAGTTCAGCCTCTGTCAAAAGATATACCCCAGAATAGTATCTTTAAAGGCAATCTTTTGAACTAAGAGCAGAGATTGCATAAGAAGTGCGCACTTCCAGTTTAGGCAATAAAACCAATTCATTGGATGCATGATTTTTTTCCAGAATGTGTTATTTTTGTTGTGAAATTACATTATTTATTTTTAAGATTAGTTCTTGTTGAGCTTAAAAAGAGGTTTACTTCCACAGAAATTTGATGACAAGCTTAGAAGGAGCCATTGTGGACTAGTGATAATCTGTTTAGAATCACCAGATAATTTGGAAGTATTTTATTTGAAGGATATGGTTTATTATACTTCCATTATTGAAGCAACAAATTACTGCAATGGGTTTAATAAGTCCAGATCAGTGCAGATGCTATTTTTATATATGTACACATGCATTGGACATTGGGAAAAAGTTATTTACAATGAGGGTGGTTGAGCACTGGTTGCCCAGAGAGGCGGTTGAGGCCCCATGCCTGGAGATATTCAAGGTGAGGCTTGACAGGGCTCTGGGGTAACCTGATCTAGTGGGAGATGCACCTGCTCACTACAGAGGGGGTTGGACTAGATGAGCTTTAGAGGTCCCTTCCAACCAGGGTGATTCTGTAATTATAATATGAACAGCAGTGAACATAAGGCTGCCAAGTTCTTAATAGACAATGATGTACACACATGTTTGTACACAAATAATGTATGTATACATGCATACACAACCTGCCTCACTTGCAGTTCCTGCAGAGTCATGTATATGCCCAGAAGTTTAGGTATATTAAAACAAAAGCAAACCCCACAGCAGCAATACAATTATCACACAAAAAAACATTAACCCTACAGTTCATAAGCCTGCAAGAACTTTCCTTCTCCTGCCTTTGATCCTTCATACTTGTATCACTTATCTCAGCAACACTCCCTCTCTGATTAACCTTGCGTTTTGAATGTATTGCATAAGGCTAAACACATAAAACACAACAGATTTTTAAAGCAACTTTAATTAAAACAGACTTATTTAAATAGAAGAAAAAAAAAAGTTTCATAAATGAATTGTGGTTGCCTAGTAGAACATTTTCTTCCCCCCAATAAAATTTGAAGAACAAATATGTAGGTAGAATGGTCAAGCATTTTTGCTAGCTTTTGTCTTCAGTAGTCAAGATCATCTTTATAGCAATCAGCAATCAAAACATTACTAACATAACAAAGTCAGAAAGGTTTTTCTGTATAGCATAACTAAGATTTTAGCTCCAGTTTCGTCAGCAAATTGGTGTCCAAATAAATTCTTCATTTCAGAACAGAACTACTAACTGTTTTAAAAAAATCAGTAAACAAAGTTACAATACTTTGTTTTAAAATATTGGTCTGCCACTAGCACATTTCAAACTGGTAGCCTTCTCTTCTCTGTCCTTCAAAAAGAGGGACAGAATTTGTGTGGTTGGTTTGTGTTAACAAAATCTTACACTCTCATTTCTCCTGTTTCTATTCATAGAAGTTATGAACTTCAACTTTTATTAAGTCTTAAATTCCTCTCAAGGCACCATATCCACACAAAAACTACCATGTCTTGTGATTTTTTTAATTTTTTTTTTCAGTGTGTGATAAACTACTTTTAAAGACCCTTTTCATAAGAAAAGTATATGAAGTGCATACCCAATCAAGTATGTATCAAATCATGGCAGAAGGTACCTGGGCTTAGGCACTGTGATTGCCTCAGGATCCCAAAAGTGGTGCAGTATGGCAACCATCCAACAGCAGAGGCTGAATTTCCAGAGAATTATAATCTGTAGTGCCTTTTACTTCCTCTCAGCCAACTCCTACTGTTGGTTACAGGTATGGTCACTCTTACTGCAATAGCATGCAAGCTTCCTCCATGTTGTTAGTCCAGTCAGCACTTCCCATCTCTCAAACACTGACCACAGGCTTCCTGTATGTCCCCTATTGCCACAGGGGAATTATCATACTCCTGCTTTGCAGTTGTTCATTGCACCAATGCTTTGCTAGCAAGTAAGTCATAGGTCATGAACTGTTTTACAACTTGTTCAAGCCTCAGGAATCAGCAACACTTGTGAATGACAGGCATGAGAAGATGAGAAGTAGAAGGACAGAATCTGCAAATTCATCATTCTCAACCAGTGAAGTTGAACAGCAGAATTCTGTAGCTAGGTCTGCAGTACACATCAGATGTTTGCTTCAGTCCTGGAACTCGTCTTATAAGCCTACTTGCCCACTGCAGATAGTATCTAAATTAGGACAAAGTCCATAATGTGTTTTAATGGTTAGAAAAGCAAAGCTTTTGGCCTACTTCAGGGGTAGTACCAATTAGACTGTCTGGAAGCTATTCGTGTGCAAGTTTCTAAATGACCAAGCATTAGTTGTTGGATTTCAGCTATTACTTTCAAATGGATGGACTATCAGGTAACCCTTCTCTATTATGCACCAGTTCGAATCAACCTATTTGGAATTAGCCTCTGGTTAAGGCAGCAGCAGCAGCAGCATTCCCACGCACTTGATCTGATGAGATTTCTTTGCCCTATTCCTGACCACGTGTACTCCTCACCTAGCACTGCAAGTGTGTCTGTTGTTCCTATTGCTTTTAAAATAAAAGTTACATTAAAATAATATCAGTTTGATAAGCCAATCCTGCAAACATGTACTAATCCAGTTTTAATTTGGCTCCTTTGTGTATGTTTTCTGTTATAATAGATGATCTTTGCATCATACTGATTACAAGGCATTTATGGTGAACACTTTGCCTCATTCAATGCAGATGATGGTTTTATAACATGACTAAAGACCGCAAAAATTTCTGTTTAATGTTGAATCATTTAAAAAACCCCTAACCCTAACAACAACAAATCCAAGTCCTGAGGTATTTATCATTTGAGTTCTTATATTTTCTGTGTGAAATACTGTGCACTTTGGGTATAACATCTGAAGGTGTTCTAGTTCACTGTATGAAGGTACTGATCATAGTATCAATTTGAAGATTAAAAAAACCCAGAACTTATCTTTCTAGCTCTCATAACCACAGTGAAAATTTGCATAGGTTTATTAGTGGTTATTTGCTCTTCTTCACAGGGCAAGTATTCTCTAGAATCTTTAATAACTTAAATGTAAGGTCACAAACCACAGCATTAAGTTTAAAAAGAGAAAAAAAAAAAAAGAACATTCCAAGTGAGTGAAGATGATTGGTTTGAATGGGATCATGGCACTGGAAAAATAGGGTGTTAAGATAATGTATTTATAAGCTCTGTTTAGTGTTAACACAAAAATGGCAAAATGTTATCCCAATATGAACACAGGCATTAGAAAACAGAAATAACTAGAGTTTGATTTTATTTATAACTAAGTTTCTGCATTAAGAAGCAATGTAAATTTTCACTAGAAGTACTTTGTAGCAAAAAGGTTACAGCAACTCTACAAACCCCTTGATTTGCAGGCCTCTTAAGGCTAAGTCAGCATGCTCCTGGAAGCAGGAGATATACATCAACCTGCCTAATGGTTTAATTTGTGCAGCAAACATGAGTCCCAATGTATAATGTCACTGTCTGTTCTGTTTCATTTCTAGTAGTTGATACATTTCCTATATATACACTGCAAATTACTTTTTCACAGGACCAAGTTAAATCTACACAGCTATGTGCTCAGCGTACTGGGTCTGGTTGGGAGAGAGTTCAGCTTTCTCCCTAGCAGACTGCATGATGCTATGTTTTAGATTTGTGACTAAAACTGTGCTAACAATGCACTAGTGTTTCAGCTATTGCCAAACTGCTTGCACAGCACCAGGGTCTCCTGTTTCTCAGTTTGTCACCACAGCAAGCAGGCTGATCTGGGCAAGATGCTGGAAGGACACAATGCTGGGAAGGCACACAGTCAGGACAGATGACTATAGGGATATTCCATACCATAGCACATCAACATTCAGCAGTAAAACTGAGGAGTGGTCTTTCTCAATTACAAGTTTCTCAGAGACTCACCACACATCAGTGTGCTGGTGGGACGTGGTGAGTGCATTTATACCACTTGTTTTGCTACCCCTATCCCATCTCCTCTAATTTCTCCATTGTAACTGTCTTTATTTCAACACGGAAGTTTTTCTTCATTTTGCTCTTCTGAATCTCTTTCACTGGGGTTAAGGCAGGAGTGAATGAGCACCTACCAGGTGTTCAGTTTTTGACTAACACTATCCCATACCAAGAACGTGGTTTCTGACAGGACAGTGTTGCTAGAACAAAATTCAGTTGTGGTGATCTTCAGAATTAACTGCTGTGTTTCCAGATTCTAGACAACTTTATACAGAAAGGACCAACATTGTTTAGTTAAAAGGAAAAACCACCATGGTATCCAAAGATGCCAAAAAAATTTCCTCACTAATGAAGAGCAACTCAAAATTATCTTGAATCAGCAACTGTCATATGGAAACAAGAAAATTAGAATGCTTTGACAAATTAACATAAGGAGTGATAATTCTACAAGTAAGGCAAAGAAAAAGGAATCATTTTTATATGTGGCAAAACTCATTCCTATAATATTTATTAAAACCAACATTTAATTAAATTGAATGAGATTTAAAAGTTCAACTTTTCCACTGAACAAGATTTAGCTTAAACAGTGTGATTTCAGGGCCCAGGTTTTGGTCCTGTTCATGGAGATGGGGTTTTGGTTGGTTCTTTTTTCAGTTACCATACTACCATACACATTCCATTAGCTGCAAACCCATGAAATACCTAGCTGCTTTTGGCTAATAATGTCTTTAAACTACAAGGCTATGAAAAAAGGTGAACACAGCCTTTAGTTCATGACTTACCTGTTAAGGAACATTCACTCTACTCTTCAGCAGAAAAAGAATGCAGAACAAAGAATAGCCTTAAACCTTAGGAGTAACCATCTAGATAATGAACACCTAACAACCACTTTCAAACTGGATACTGCATTTTAACCAAAAAATTTAGGAAAATTATTTTTAAACAAAGCTTACCTTTAATTTCTTATTCAGTTTACAGCAGTATCTGTATAACATTGCCAAGTTTAAAGGTCCAAAATCTCCATAGAAACTGGGAGAAAAAGAATAAAAACAAAACAGTGTTATTTATAAAAAAAAAACTAAGGAAATGTTAATATGCATCTTGTTGATAGTTAAAGCTGCAACAATACAAGAAATTAGTCCTTTACTGATCCCTTTAAGAGAACAACAGTAACATTTAATGTGAAAATATTTGTAGCTTCAGTTTAAGATGCTCCATTATACATACACTACAAAAAGATTTTTATTTTTTTATTCCATGATATCCAGTTGGGGTTTGGACAAAACTACTAAGTGAAGAACTTCGCAACATGATCTACTCCCCTTTAAGCCATACTGACGGCATCCTAGATAAAAGTTCTACAACTGCATAAGATGAGAATATATCATTAGATACTATGGAAGAATAAGTTAAATAAAATTTATGGGTATTAAGTTTTATCCATTAATGTCTTGATATGACTGAAATGTAAGCTTTTTTATTTTTATTCCATCCTCCACTATTCCAGAGATTATATATACACTTTACATATAATTATATCCCTTTGTGCCCCAAATCCTCTCATTTCTAGGCTGTTGTTTCAATTTATTATTTCATGTCTTCTGATTCATTTCCTAGATTCTTCTTAAACATTCATATTACCTTTGAAACAGCAATCATTGCTAAGAACTAGTAACAATAGCTTGCATATTAAAACTGTTGTACAAGAAAAGTAGCAGTGCTTTTCCTAGATAATCCCTCATATAGGCACCTCTACAAGTGGTAACAGCCTTTACCTATGCAATTTATAATGAAACCTTCTAGAGCCTGTCCCCTCCCCACCCTGTAAAATTGCTCAAAAGGTCAGTTGCAAGCTTTCTCCATTTCCTTTTTACATACAGAACTCTGTCTTTATGCATACAATATAAATTACAGTGAGAATGGGACCATAAACTATTGTAATCTGCTTTAAGTGTTTCAATAAAAGAGACAGGTCACTTCTTGTCTATTGACAAACAAAACTGGCCATCACCATCTGAATACACGTTACTTGGGAAATAACAAGAGAAGAAAGTAACTACCAGACTTCAAGGAATGAAAACTCACTCAAATCAGGTAATCAGATAGGTGGAAGTACCTTTCAAGCTTTCTTCTCCATGGAAGAAGGTTTGGTTTCCAGGAAAATTAATTATGTTCCAGTTGAATGTGAGAAAAGGGGAAGACGTTGCTCAGAGAGGCTGTCACAACACAGCTGTACAAGGCTCTGAGCAACCTGCTTTTGTTGACCTTGTTTTGAACCAGGGTCAGAAGGAGGGGGAAGTGTGTGCATGTGGTGTTTGGATTAGAAGATCTTCAGAGTTGCCTTCCAAGCTTCAGTTATTCTGCTATTTTAAGTGGACACACAACACAGTATAAGTGCTCACAACTTTACTAGCATCCTCCTCCCCACATTGTCTCAAATGAAATAGACAAGACCAGTGCAAAAAAGAGACTGCTTCATTAGTTTGATTTCTGTCTAGGATAAGTAGTCTCCCTGCTACACCAATGCTACTGTAATATCATCTACTTTATGATAGTGAATATAAACATGTTTGTTCAGATTCAGATCAACCCTTCAGTACTAATTATTATGACATGATGCTTAGTTACAGAAGCTTGTTAGCTGGGTCAAAGACTAAGCTGTCTAACTATTAGGACTTTATTTGTAGTTTGCACAGAAGTTAACTAACTCAAGGGAAAGTTGTAGTAGTAGCAAACAGGGATTAACTTTAGAACTTCTCATCTTGTCTTACATAAGTCTGCCAGACACGGCCAAGGGTTGGTTATTTTTAAAACAAAACCCTCCACAAAGTTTTTAATAGAGATGGTTGTCTTTTTTGGTTTTTTTTAAATGTTCAAAGTAGGACAAGTAATAAAGTTAAAACTGGAGCTCTAGAGCGAAGGTAGTTTCTAACAAAACAGTAACTTACTAACATCTCTTCCCGTTCTGCTGCACTAACACCTTCTCTAAATCATAAAACCCCAGAACGCTATCTTGCTCCATTAACTTTGTTCTGTCACTTAAACATTAAAGAAGAATATAATGTAGGATTGTAAGATTCTGTCAAAAATACTTTTAAAAGCACTGTGGAAAAGTGCTTAATGATATGAGCAGATGTGTAGGAAAAGCACATTTGAAATGAATTTACAAGTCCATTTATCCACAAAAGGCCAATTGCTATATTTTGGTGGGGACAAAGATAAAATACATTTGAGTCTATCCATGAACTAATCATATTTCAATTAAAAAAATCTATTCAGATTCTGTTACCAATGTCAATCTTTCAGTATTTCTCCATCACTTAAGTATGCCGTGCTTCTCTTATCATGGGGCAGACAGGGGAAGTATCGGTGTTTAAGATTCTGGTATTATGACTGTTTGTCAACATTGCAGAAACAACCTTTTTCTCAGAATGCAAACAATCATGAAGGAAAAGTACTTTTGGTGACTGTTGCATCAGCATTATTATCCATACTTCAAACACTGGCAATTTCCAACTTATTGGCGTAATACTGGGTAGCCACTGGCTTCATTGACTGTGGTAGATACATGCAGGAGCAAGGCTGTCACTTGTGTAATTTTAATTTTCTCCACGTAATACCTCTAAATTGGAGTAAGTATTTTTTTTAATTGGGCTATTAAAAGACAAATGAAACAAAAGCTTTAAGGAAAATCTCCAAATCAAAGAGTTTCTGACAGACAATAGGAGGCTCTGTACTAAAGTCAGTGAACACTGACCTAAAAAAATATTCTTCAATGTACATCCTTAGAACTAACTACTTTCCAAAATGTTGAAAATGAAGGATTTAACCTTGCACACCCCTCACTACTTTCAGTGTAACATGTCTTTTTGTGTTTTCTTCACTTCAGTTAGAGACACTTGATCCCAACTCAGAGGATTTTCTTCTTCAGAAAACAGTTTCAACAGTTAAATGTAAGCAGAAGATATGAAGTGGGGACTACAATGAAAAAATGACACACCAAGACAGTATCAGTTGAGAGCACTCTCAGCAAGTTTGCTGAAGACACCAAACTGTGTGGTGCAATCAACATGCTGGATGGATAGGATACCTTCCAGTGGGACCTTAACAGCCCTGAGATGTGGACGCAAGCCAACCTCATGAAGTTCAACAAGGTAAGTTCAAAGTCCTGCACCTGGGTCAGAGCAATGCAAAGCAGAAATACAGGCTGGGCAAAGAATGGACTGAGAACAGCCCTGCAGGGAAAGGACTGAGGAGAACTTCAACATGACCCCAGCTCAACAAGGGCAAAGAACTACTGGGGGCCACTAAGGTAATTAGGGGACTGGAACACCCATATGAGGAAAGGCTGAGAGAGCTGGGTCTGTTTAGCTTGGAGAAGATGAGGCTGAGGTGGGAACTTATTAATAGTATCACAGTATCACTAAGGTTGGAAGAGACCTCAAAGATCATCGAGTCCAATCCATCACCACAGACCTCATGACTAGACCATGGCACCAAGTGCTACATCCAATCCCCTCTTGAACACCTCCAGGGATGGTGACTCCACCACCTCCCTGGGCAGCCCATTCCAACACAACCTATTTATGGCCAAAGGTCTCCTTCCCTTTCCTCTATTGGATGACTGGAAGATTCAGGTTACTGCACTGTACGGCCCTTACTGCGTGTGCTGTGAATCTAGCCGTTAAGCAGTACAAGAAACTGCTACTGCATTAGTGGCCAACTAGCTACTATAGGAAAATGATTCAAATCATAAACTGAACACATCTTACGTGCAACAATGTTTCTGGATGAAAGTCAAGTGCATCACAGAATCAACCAGGTTGGAAGAGACCTCCAAGATCATCAAGTCCAACCAATCACCCAACCCTAACTAATCAACTAGACGATGGCACTAAGTGCCTCACCCAGTCTTTTCTTAAACACCCTCAGGGATATCGACACCACCACCTCCCTGGGCAGCCCATTCAAATGGGCAATCAGTCCATACATTCTTTACAACCTAACTCCTGGTCAGGAAATATTATGTATTCTTTCTTCATCATCCAAGATCTGTTTCCTAGCGTGTTTCTACTTCTTACTTCCCACTTTTTTTCATGCACTTCAGATGTTCAGTGCACTGTCTCCCTGCTATAGCCTCACCAGTTCCAGTAACACGTGAATTGCTAAGAGCTTTCTTATCTGGGGTGAGATGCAATCCCTAACACTTAATACTGCTTAGGGATTGCACACTTCTGAACAGACAAAGGATAATACAGCAAATATAACCATAGAAGTGATCTGTCACCTCACTGCTTGCATCTGAGGGTAGAAATAATGCATAGGTTCTTGATTATGTAAAACATCAGGCATTTGCTCAATTTCACCTTCAATGTTTCAGATCCCTGCCCATGGCAGAGGGGTTGGAACTAGATGATCCTTGAGGTTCCTTCCAACCCTAACAGTTCTATGAAATCCTCCTTAAGATCCCAATTCTGAAAATTCCAACAAAAACTCACAGATGCCAACTACAATTAAACTGCTGTTCCAGATATATGCATTTTTATTGCACTGACATAAAAAACAAAATATCAGTGAAAAGGTTCTCCCATAAAAACTTTCCCTACAAAAGAATCTTCAGGTTGTACTAAAAACCTGCTCTCCCTGTGGAAAAAGTTATCTTGACAGAGGCCAAGTTTCTCATACAGGGTTTCCAATATTAAGATACACTCCTGTCCAATGTAAAACTGGAGCCTCGGAAGCAGATCTGTTTTATCCCAGTACTCTTTTACTGCTCGTAACAACAAAACACCCAAAACCCACACAACCCAAAAAAACCCTTAGCAATTACTTTAGAACTCAACAATAATTGCTTTTATCTTTTCCAGACGAAGAAGTGAAGATGGGTATGGCAAAGCAAGGTGCTAGTTTATTCTTTGAAACATTTATTAAACTATTGAACTGGAGAGAATGCCACAGATGTTGACAGCATTTGGCAAGTTTAAAATGTAAACCTATGTCAGTAGATTGTCTGAAAGAAAAAAAAATAATAAATAAAAATCAAGGGTCCCAGTTTGCAGATCTTTTAAGTTTGTTTGCAGTGAATTTAAAAGTCTGTCATTTTAAGATGGGAAACAAAATAAAGTTGGAGTACTATTCTTAATGTTAATGTGTAAGAATTAGACATACAAAAAGTGGTGTTAGTATATCAAGTTTCCCTCCTCTGTATTTATATTCACACTGATAGAAGTTAAAAGGTTTTTTTGGTTGGTTTTTTTTTTTTTTTTATTATTTTTACTAAGTTCTTGGTCATCCAATAGCCAAGTTCAAGCCTTCAAAAGCTACTAAGGAAAGCTAAAAGTGAACAAGGAACTCCCTGTTCTCTGTGTGAAGCAACAGCTCTGTTTGTCGTAACGAGGGTAAGTGTAAGTTTTCTTTTCCCTTTCAAACAGTATAAGCCACAGAATGATAGAGAAGTTCAGGTTTCCTATGCAAGTACTGTTACTGGATAGCCACAGAAAAGAAGCCAAAGTGAAAATAAACACGTTAACCCTTACTCTTCTCACAGTAAAGAGAAACTCTTCTTTGCATATATACATGCAGTCCAGGGGGAAAAAAAATCGTACAAGCCAAAGTTTAAACAGTACTCATTTAATAATGTTGTAGCAAAGCATTTAAAGAGTCTTACTCTACTGCTGCTAGGACTCAAAGTAGTTAACATTAGGACTGCTGCATGTCTCATTACAGGTAAGATCCCACTATCTGCCTGCCTCAGAGCTCCAGGATTCTTACTGAAATTATATGATAAAATTAATGTCTCCCTAATAAGGGCTTGCACTGAAAGGTTCAGAAAGTTGAAATAATAGATGGGCAAGTAACATACCATGGCTTGAAATAAAGTTTTAGTGTAAAACATGTGATTGTCTTTGTTCATCCTATTGCTTATTTTTACAGCTGCTCACAAGATGTCAGAGACTAGATTTGCAAAAGCTGTTTATACAAGAGATCCAAAGAACAAATGACTGAATGATTTTGAAGGCTGCAACTGTAATGAGAAACAGGGATCTCTTACTGATAAATTATCTAAATGGTAATTTCATTTGAGAAAATTACTCAATAAAAATGAACTAAAGAGTTGCTTTGATAAAGATACGTGAAAGCCAAGTTAACCAGTCAAGTGTAGTATTCTCAACCCAGATTTGTTTACTGAAAGGTAAAACATGAAAGACGCTATTCTTAGAGAATAAAAAGCTTCTTACTAGTGCCTAACTCATTAATTGAGGTCTTGCCAAGTCAAAGCTTGACTATTTGCCAAATGACAGTCTTCATCAAGCTGGATTATTTCTCATTAACTCCATTTTTCCTGCAGTAATACCTACCTGCACTACATTACCCTGAAAGACTGCATTCCCTTACAGGCAGTAGTAGCATGCACTCTCAGGAGGGCCCTCAGAATTTCCAAAAGAGACTGACAAAATCTTACAGAAACAGCACAATCAAGAAAGAGAATTCAGAAGTGGAAAAATTCATTCAGGTCTCTCGTTCCCTGAACTGAGGAATTTACACACCATTTCCCTAGCATAATAAGTTCAAGGTTAAATTGCAGCAAACTAGAATAGTGACAGTTCCAGAAGCAGGTTCCTAGTCAGAGCACATTTGAGATGTTCAAGTTTTTAAGCCTCTCTATTCCTCTCGAAAGTGTGAATGTTTAACTAAGACTGTGATAGGAATGTATTAGAACAGTTGTCAACTTCAAGTGAAATCTGAAGGCTAAAGTACTCAAAATTACATAACCACACTGTTTACAATTTTGTGATAAAAAGTATGACAAGCTGCAAGAGAAAGTCAACATTTATCAGAATAAAGCTTCTAGCAATACAGCTGTTTTGTTTAATGAATGGAGTAGAATATTAATGTACACTATTTCCCAGGTCTCTTTAAGAATGGGGGGGGAGGCGGGGGGGGGGAAGGAAGCAAGGTGGTGACATTTTAAGTCCCATGCTCTCTAATCAGAAGCCTACATATTCATGAGGTTTTCAGATCATATATTGCTTCAGTAATGATACTTCCTCAGTAAAGTCAGCTAAACAGATTCCCATAATACTCATATTTATCAATGAAGTTAACAGACTAACAGCCCAAAGAAAAGCAGTTTAATTCCATTGACAGTGAAGTACTTTTGTCTTGTCATCAGAATGCACTTCAAGAAAATTCAGTCAATAAACAGTCACAGTAACAAAGCTACTTACATACTTCACAGGTGCTGAGGATTCTGGTCCCCAGCAGAATTCTATTCTCTGCCTTGCAACAATCTTTTGATTGAAAAGCAGAAGTGGCCACAAAATTCTGATCAGCAAGAACAGCACAGGCAGGCTATTTTGAAGAAACTCAAAAAAACCCCATTACTCTGAGATGCAGGACTTCAAAACCCACCTCCAAATATTTATTTTGCTATCACAGAAGAAATATTTCTAAGTGCTTTCTCAGGAAGGCAGCTGCATTTTTGAGAAAACAAGAATCTGCTCTGGTGTGTTAAAGCTAGACTCCACTACTACTTACAAACAAAACCCAATGTCAGGCCCCTCACTTTGCAGCCTGTGAAACATAACAGACTGATGTCAAGCTCTGATGAGCCCAAGAAAAAGAGAAGCTATAGTAAAATTAGTATGTTCAAGAACCAAGAGACTTGCATCTATTCCTCATTTTGCCTCTAGCCATCTCATTTCAGGAAGATACTAAAGAAAACAAAAAAAATCTTACTGATACCTGCTTTTATTTCCCTGAAACAATATAAACCTCCTTAGAGATGAGAGGGAGAAGAGAGAGATTAAAAATAAATCAATAAAATAAGGCATCATTTTACTAACAAGTATTGCATACACTGATAGTGATGGGTGCTGCAATGCAAGTATCAGTGGAAAGTTTAGCACTGTTATGTAGAAGAGTTAGGTTATTACCCAAAATTCATTCATGCCACCTGGTAAGTGTCACTTAATTTCTACTGGTTTAGTATTCTAATCTAGTGCACTAAAGAGAGAGCACTATTACAATATCAGATACAGGATGACACCATTAAAAAAGGCCAAACAGATCAGGAACTATCAATTCAGAAAATAGACTATTAATTACATGTGCAAAAATCTGTAGGTGTATTATTACAGAATATAAAGGAAACTTTGCTTCTTTCCATTACCCTGTCATGGTATCTCTTATCAAGTTATACCCTAGTATGTAGTTAACAGATAATTGGTTTAAGGACTATATTTACTGCATTCCCATTACACACATTAAAGAACATTACTTCTCCCCCTTAAATTTCTCAGTACTCCTTAAAAAACCAAACCAAACCAACCAACCAACACCAGCCATGAACTCACAACTGCCCTCACACAAAATCAGTTACAGTCCTGGATTAGTAATCTGTAACTAAGAGTAAAGAACTGTGTTGTAACCTTTCTACCCCCAAGATCAAATCCTACATATGACTCCTTCACCCTTTCTACAAGTCTATTAAGAATTAGAAACAAAATACCTCAAGTCAAGCATAACAAAGAAGTCTGAGGAGATAGAATTTTTTTTTTTCTTTAATTAATGAAACACAAAGCAAATTGCTTAAGATCTCTAGTTGAATCTTGCTTTTTATATTAAGTCAGCTTTGCCTTAGGGTGGTACTGAGGTCCCTTCCAATCTACATTAGTTAATGATCATTACAGAACCTACTCCCGGTCCAAATAGTAAATTGCAAAAGTTAACTTTGGGAACAAATCATTGAGAATTGCAGTAGAAGACACAGCCTAAAATAAAAGACTCAAAAGCATGTGTAGAAAAGAAACACTAAAACCATATGCTGTACATAGAAAGTAAGCTACAAACCAAGGAAGATGGGTTTACACCTTCACAGAAGCAGTATGAAAGAATGTATGAGTAGAACCTCTGAGCATCAGCCAGATAGAAAGGTATATTTAATGTGAGACCACATTTTTTGTTTCCCTTGTGCTGTAAAAGCAAATACCTTATCAAGTGGCCAGCTATAACACAGGAAATGGCTAAGCTTAGAAGAAAAGGTAGAGCAACTGATTTTTAACCACACAGCAGTTATTTTATTTAATGCATTTCATGTCCTTTAAAAGTATTTCACAACTACATCAATTTTACTTTTGAACTTCTATGTGCTGTGTCTTCCAAATACAGGAAGCTTTCACTTCACAGAAAACACTTTTTCTGCTGTTCTAAAGCCACAAAAGCCAACAGGAAGCATTATCTTAAAACCCTTTACAGACTTATAAAAAAAGCTGCAATGTTCTTCACAAACACATTTAAGTTTTGCATCCTTATGACTCTGTATAAGAGGTGATAATTTCATACTCTCTCTACAATAGAGCTATTGTTTCGTGTATTAGTACCAAAAAAACAATCTCCCGTTTAAGTCTTCCATTGAATAAGATGTAATTAGTCTTAGAGAGACAGTCTCCATCTTACAAACAAATCTTACAGAGCTCAGATAACCTTCCCCTAGCCCAAACACAATTTAAGCCATTTAAATGGCCTTGCAGCTGTTTTGGGGGGGATTTTTTAATAGTAGCAATCTTGTCAAACTAGTTTTAGCTAATGTATAAATATATTCAGGCTAACTTTACACTCATGTTTTGTACTAGTAGCTAAACGGGGCAAAAGTATTCTGTATAGTTAGTATTAAAGTGTGTTGGGAAGGAATCTTAGGCGATCCCTTTGAATATCCAAAACAAAAGTCATCACAACACTTACTTTTCATAGACCAGTTCCTCATCAGTACAGAAGTAGTGTGTATTGGCGGTACTTTTCGGTTTATTTCTTAAAGTAGCAAAGTACAATCGATCTGAAAGACAGATATAGGCATCAGCGTCGGATGCACAGCGCAGATCGCCGCTCCCCCTACGGCCTGCCTGTCACGCCGTCGGTGGCCACCGCGCCCTGCGGCTCCATCCTGCCCAGGAAGTGGCACCGAGGGTTCTTTTTTCACTCCTGCGTGAGCCATGCCGCAGGTACCCGCTCCACCCGCACCTCTTTGACCGGCTGGGCAACCCCCGGGAGCAACTTCAGGAGGACGGGAGAATTTCTAACCTACAACGCAGCAACACATAGCAACAGGTGTCGGCCTTGCTTCGTACCGGAAAAGAGAAGAGGAAGGAACCGCTCAGGCGTGCCCCGCGGCAGCCGACAGAGGCAGCTCGCAAAAACCGCAAAGCAAAAGGGGCCGAAGCCGAGCTAGGAGGGCAGCAAACCCCACGAAGCCGAGGGAATGCGGGGGGGGGGGGGAGAACGGGAAAAAAGCCAGGAGGGGTTCCTTTTAGAGGGAGGCTCCAGCGACGGGGAGGAATCTCCTGCCTGTTCTCACCTTTCACGAACTCCGAGGCTCCCCCAAGCACTTCGGAGGCGGCTGCTGCCGGCTCCATCTTAAAGAGGGCGCGGAGGAGCGAGGCGCGAGGCGGTTCCGAACTCATGGCGCTCCCGGGCAACGCCGGCGGGGCCGGGGCGCGCTCGCTGGGAAGCGACCCGTTGCCCGGAGAGGCCGCCCGCCAGGAGCCACGCCGCTGGCAGCGCCACTGCCACAAGCCCGCATGGGAGCGGATACCAACACTAGCTCCGGGACTCGGCAAGCAGCCGAGAGAGCAAGCGGATGCCCATAGGGACTTCAGCTCCACCCCGCCTCCAGCCAGGAGACGCCCCCGGATAAAGAGGCAGCGGGCGGTTACCAGGCGACCGGCGGCGCCGTAGCAACTGCGTTACCGAGCCTTTGTTTCGCCCGGCACGGGGCCGAGACGAGCTAGTGACCAGCACCCCCCACCCCCCACGTCGCTCCCTGATCCGGCAACCCCGCCCTCCGTCGCACAGCGCCTAGCCACCAAGCAGGCAGTCCGCCAGCGCCCCTGATCCGCCAGGCAGCGGCTTTGCACCCGGCACAGCTCCGCCCTCCGCCTTAGCCTTACTCTCACGCCCACCGGCCGGGGGAGCGTGGGTCCATGTGCGCCCCAGAGGCGCTTTGTTTCTCTACTCTCCCTCTACCCGAGTGCGGCCCGTAGCAAAATGCCTCACGGAAACAGGGGGTCTTGAGGTACAGCTCGCAGGGCGTGAAGCAGCGTGAAGCAGACCTGAGCCGGAGCTAGTATCTCATCAGGGTAGATCCAGCTCAGGATGCAGATCAGCGAGCCGCACAAGCTGGGTCGGAGGCAGCCTGAAGGGAAAAAGGAAGCGCTGACCCAGCATTGTTCTCTCTCCACTACCTGGAACACTTAACTGCCTGAGGCCTGGCCTGGCCTGCACCACAGTTCAGCGTGATAGACAAAGCGATTCTCCAATGAAAAGCTGTCGCCTTACGTCTGCAGCCAATGAGCAAGCGGCGCCTGCTGAAGAGAGGGTTGCTGCCGGGTACACCCTTCGAGCCCTGGCTGCGGTGCCCTACGGACACTCGCAAGCGCCTCCTTTGCGCCCGCCCGTGTTTGTCACCTGCTGGGACCTACCTCCCTCAGACGAAGAATATCTGCTCGGCAGCGTCGTCTGAGGGGAGCAGGATCTCGGGGAGACCACTTGAGAACATAAAAGGACGATTTCCACCTCTCACTGCATGAAACTTTTAATGCACTAATTTGGGCTATGGCTTCTCGCTGAGAATTCCCCTAGCGATTAAGAATTTCATGTATGCTTCTAAGGATATTGTAAAACTGTACAAAATTACTTTTAGACTGATGCTTTTAAAAAGTTAAAGACTGACTTTCTGGTGGTTCATTTGCAAAAGCTGAATTAGCTTGTAGTTTGAAATTAACTTAAAGAAATGAAGCATTAAAAGTGTTCGAAATGCCTTTCTTCTACCACCCCTCCTTTCCGAAAGAATTGGAGCCAGATTGAGCAGATACTCCAACTAATTTTTACAGCTAAACAAGCAAAAGGATGAAGAGGTACATTGAGGATACAGAAGAGAATTCTTTCCAAACCCAAACAAATCTCAGCCTTGAAACACCTTAAGAAGACATTGTAACAGAAAGCAGTAAGTAGCCCTCAGGTCCACATTATCATCACTGTTTTCCTAACGTTATAAACTACCTACTGTAGCTACCAGCTCATATAATTAATTACAGTGTGCTTGCAGCTGAGATTAAATAAAAGAGTAAAACACTTGTGACTAATTTCTAATATGGATTGGCCTTATAAACAGTATGAAGTACCACAGAAAATATTTCTCTTGTGCTATTGTTTTCTATCTGATTATTTTTAGGTTCTAATGTGTACTCTTGTTCTTACATTACTCTTTCCCCCTTTTCTTCATAGCTCCAAAAATAATATTCCTAAATACAACTCCCTGGTCCTGTGAACTTGGGTAAGAAATCTTATTCTCAGTATTAAGTACTATTTCATACAAGAGCTTGCAAGAGATCTCATTCAAATTCTCCTTGAGTGCAGCACAGACTAGAAATATATGTTACATTTAACTGTAGTGAAAGTTTGAGTAAAAAGTTGTGTTCTGAAGAAAATACTATCTTTATTCTTAGCTTTAACAAAGCCATCCTGGACAACAGAAGCAAAGATGGAGCAGTATAACAGGCTAGCTATCCAGTATCTAGATCCCTAAATAGTTTGTGCTAAGTTGATGAGTCTAGGAGGCAAACATGACTAGAAACTGAAGCTGTCAAATGTTGTTTGTACACTTTTATACCTTCTGGAAAATTACAAATAGTGGTTTTGTTTTACACAAGTTCTTGTTGGTGGCAATTAACTACAGCCTTTGCAAGCACAAAAAATAATTAAGTAACCTTTCGCTGCTTCTCTGTAAGAAAAATGTACAAAATAACTTTTTTTTTTTTTTTTTTTTCCCCAGTTCTAGTATTGCATGTTATAGCCTTTAGTACAATTATCTAATAAATTTCACCTTATGTTAGCTTTAAGAATGTTTTTCACCTCATACAATTTTGGTTTTATAATTCCAGTTACTGTTCTTAACATTGGATATGAAGTATCAGGGCTATAGTGACATCTTGTGGCATTTTTTTAACTGCAGGTAAAATGATGCAATAGGACTGTAATAAGAGTGCTTCTTTACGACTATTTCCTGATTTTTTTCCACAAGAATTTGGAAATGTATCTTTTACATATAGAACATTAAGAGGTGGTGATGAATCTGTTTAGACTCCAAAATGACACCTATGTTATCTTTTAGAAGAAATCATCATGAGTATTATTTAATATAAATCCTCAGTAATAGATTTCATTAAATAATCTTGAGGCACTGTCATAACCATCGAGGAATAAACAGTTAGCAGGCTTTAAAAAAAATAAACAAAACCCTTTTGGTTCCCTTTTGACTTTTCTTTGCTATATAAGACTAACTGCTTAAGTCTGTGGTTGTGGATGCTTTTTGTTTTTTTTCTCCCCTGCATGAGTGGGCCTTACCTAAATCAAGTGAGTGTATGTCACAACAAGTACTTTTGGTTTTTTTATTGCTGGTCATCTGTTTGAAAACTGTGAGCTCACATTAAACATCTAACACTGAAAAACCTGCTCAATAATCTAAAAATAAATACATTACATTTGTTACATGTATTTTATTTGACAATGGGACAAATAAAATTTACCACTATAATAAAAACTTGTTCTGTTAGTTCTTTCACTGATACAGAGGAACAACAACAAAAACCCCATCAAAACACAAACAAAACAACCCGACAAAAAGCCAGCAACCCAAAGCAACTCCTCCCCCCACAACAAAGAACCCAAACTATGATCTGGCTGAGCTGACAGTTCATTTCACATTTTAGACATTAAATAACATCTGTGCCTCTTCACAATTCCAGTTAATACTGCACAGAACAGAAGTTGCAGACCAGTAAGTAAATGAAATGCAGTAAATGACCACTAGCGAAGTTGCATTTCTGGAAAGATCACAGACCTGTTTGTATACTAGTTATCACTAGAGCACAGTAATTAAAATCTACTTTTCACTATTACAACACAATTAAGCAGACTTTACATCGCCATGTTAATATTTTGCTCTTTAAATTTTACAAAATGACCAGGAAGACTTCACTGAGCAGAAACTCACACTCAGAATCAGCCCTGCTGCAATGAATACATCATTTTTCAATCACTTTTTGTTTAGCTAACTTAATTACCAAAAATACACAAATAGCATCTGCACAAATGGTGTATTATTGGTACTAGCAGTTATTGATTATCAATAGATGGTTTTGAACTGATACTAAGAATCAATTAAAAACTGATGTAGATGAAAATCTACTGTGGATGCCAGATTTGATTCCTCTGTGTGATGCAGGAAAACCACTGTCTTTTGTACCTTCCTCTGTACCACAAAAGTTCTGTAACTGCAAAGGCAAAGGTATGTCTGGTGTTAACATGTTTCCAGAACTAGAGTCCTGATCTAACAGAAGCTGTTAGTAATAGCTATTTTTTGCTATAGATGAAGCTAGGGAATTCAAATACTGGCAACAATCCAAACCCTAACAAATACCACTGCTTTTGAAAACACTTCTTTTATAATGCTCTACCTCTTCGCTGCACATTTTAATTCTGTTGACATAGCCACCAAAAAAGAAGCTGAAAGGAACCAAAAAGTCAAGTAAATACTCATTTGAAAGAGCAGTTAAAAACCAGCAGACCTGTAGTATTACAAAATGTACATTCTATAATAAATGTAGAATAGGTTGCTCTTGCTAGGAATTGTAAATAAGACTTTTTTTTAAGTGAGGATTTTCTTGGGCATGTTTTTGTAACAATGTACATGCAAAATATCAAAATAAAACTAATTATACAAGTACTTAAGAGAGTAGCAACATCACATCTATTTCTTCTGGTTGCTTAGGCAATTTTCCTATTTCCCATATTTGTGTTTCTTACATTCCCAATAGCTTTTACCTTTCAGCTGCTTGCAGTGTTTTGGCAAGTATAGGCAAATTAGTAACAGGAAAAAAGCCATCTCATTTTCCACTGTCTTAGCAGTAGTAGACATTGTAGGCAATGGTGAGGTACTCTTTTTCTAGCTTGCTTTCACAGCAGCTTCAGGAACATCTCGGTATACAGAATAGCTTATATACAAACTTCAGAGGGGTTCTGTACAGGAGCCTAGAAGCCTGGCCAACAGTTTACTGTAGTGCTTCTATAGTTTCATTGGGAACTGGCTAGGAGGAGATGAGGAGAGGTGGGGGAAGGCAAGGAGGCATCTCAACATATAGCTATTAAAATATGCTTAGACTTCATTTGACTATGTATTTTAAAAAAACAAAGAAACACAAACAACTCAAAACATAAGCACTGAAAGGTAGGAGTGCGTTTCTGTCTGCACGTTTCTGCCTAATTAGTAGTAACAGATTTTTCAGGTTTTAAGGAAAGAGGATGATTTTATCACAGCTAACATTAGCATATGTTCTATTAGCATATATTCTTTAACATTAGCATATATTCTTTAAGTTTTCACAAAACTTACCTTGGAAAACCAGTAAGGAAAGGAAAGGGGAAAAAAAAAAAAAAAAAGGGCAACAAAAAAAAACCAACCAACCATAAAATGCCCATAAAACGCAATATGGAAAAAATTCAGGATGGCCAAGATGCAGCCGCTTTCTCTCCTCGAACTCAGTACAATTCACTTGAGTTTTGTTTAACAATCTAACTCCTCAAATTCATTGGCTTACATTTTATTTTTGTGATTGGCATAATTAGGGAAACCAAACTGAGAAATCATGATATTAGAATATTTTAAAGGCATGCCATCATAAATATTAACCAGTTTATTTACACAATAAGATCTCTGTAACAAGTGCTCTGCTCGGTGCCACATTCCAGAATAGCCACTGTTCGTGTCTTTTTCTAAATTTCTAATATCAACCGGCTTCACAAATACTCCTGAAGGCTTTCCAGTATGCTTTGATACCAGAAAATTCATGGCAATATCATCACAATTTTGAGTTTCATCTATTAAGGTGTAAACAGCTTCTGGCTGTCTTTGAAAGTCTTCTAAATACCCACTATGAAAAAATGCTGCACCGATAAGAACCATAGAATACTGATCTCCATTTCCAAATCCAGGGTTCTGCAATTCAAAGCTGCCATAACTGTATACACCTGAAGGAGTAGAAATGTGCTTTCTTGGAACAAATCCAACTATATGCTCTGGAAATTGCTGAAAGAGAAAAAAGAAATTTTAAAAATCAAATTGAGCCCAGCCCATAAGATGAAATAAAAATGTCTGTTAAGTATTTCATAAGAGAGTTTTATGCTTTTTTTAGGAGGAGTACAAGATTGTCAGGAAAGAATGAAACTGTATCAGCATAGATACTGCAATGAAGTAAGTTTTACAAAACTGACGCAATCTGCCTCATTCCACATCACGTAGTCCCAAGAAACATCTATTCACAATTTGCAGCTGTGAATCAGGCACTAGAAGTTTGCAGACAACCCCTCTTAGAAAGAAAACCTCCATACGCTTTTGTTTTGCAGTCCACTATCAATTGAAATAAATTCAGTAGTCCACAACTTCAGTGTTAAGTACAAGGGTTAAAAACTTGGAAGTTATCGATTGCAGGGATAGCTACTACTGAAGGATATTTTTGCAATTTCTACTGTTCAATGCTTCAATTCTAAAATATAACTATGCAGCTAGAAAATCAGTGGTAAAACATTATGATTTCATATTGCTGTTGTCAAAAACATTAATCTCAATTGTAACTCACAAATGCTGCTTGCTGGGGTGCAAAACATTACCTGCCAAACGGAAAAGGCAAAAGCAAGGTCATGAGCACTGACTAGTGTATCATCATCCATCATTAACACAGCTGAAGGAAGAAAAAGGAAAAAAAAAAGAGCAACTTATCAAAAGAATAAACAGGTGAGGCACAGTATTTGACAAGTTAGCTGTCACACTTCTGTAACTGTGAAGCTGAATTGCAAAACTCAATTCCAACTAAGAAAACATATTTAGACTTTAAAGCTAAAGGAAGTTCATAGCTTTGTGGTAACCAGAAGCAAACCTACATTTTATATTATTTGCCAGGTTGCAACAGAACTCGGCAACCTTTGACCATCTGGATATGCGTTGGAAAATTTGAGACAGTTTGGCAAAGCTGCTTCAATTTCTCCTAATCTTGTGTGAAAACAACCAAAATAGAGTTAGATACCATTCTTTAGTGTATGAGATGTATAAAGGATTCTTAGTACAAATTTTTACCCATCTCCTCAAGACATGCAAGTTTTAAATAAGCCAGCTGAATAAACTGCACAGGCAACATTCAGTACAATTAACTAGAGGATTAACTACAGAATCTTTAGGCAAAACTATCCAGAAGTGGAAAAAGGATATTCTTAGACCAAAACTCCAAATGCATTAAAGCTTTTTAAGTCAGCATAAATCCTATTACAGTAAATAAAAGACTTGGGAAGTTGAATTTTCTAGTGTCTTCCTCAAAGTCATGGGATATGAGAAGCAAGGCATGTTAGGAAGGGGGCAGTAAACAGAATTACCTTCACTAATCAATGAGTAAGGTCAGGTCTGTAATGCAACATATGGGTTTTTTTTCCACTTGAAACAAACAGGACTTATTGTTGTGCTTCTCCTGCAAAGAGCTTAGGAAGAATCTTTAGATGAATAGTCGAAAGACTGGGGAAAATACTCTTAAAAAGGATGTACAATTTGAAATAGAAAGCCAGACAGTGAGGCAGAGGAGTTTCTCTGAAGAGAAAAACATGCTTGAGAACTTATGTCTTGAAATGAATTATTAAATAAATTCTTTTGTCAGACAACTTATGTCCATATTTTTGCAGAGACTGAAAAAATACATGCACTGTGAATTTCAGTTTATAAAGAGAAGCTGAACTACCTGTGTTTGCCTGACAAAGGAAATTCAGAACAGACAGCTGCAAAAGCCAAATGCATTTGACATCACTCTTTTTTTCCCCTTACTCTTAATTCACAGCCTCAGCCCTGCTGGTGGTAGTGTGCCTCTGATATCATAGCATAGATTTCTTTTGCATTGCCTACATTCTATTAAGTGGCTCTGCAGATCCATGGATTCATTATGTAGTATTAACGCAAGCCATCTCTTTTAATATTCACATTTGAGGTGTGAAAATAGTGATAGTAGAAATACGAACTGATGATTACCTTTTGTTTCCAGCTCAGGGAAATTCTGAAGTCTATTCCTCATGCGATTTACAGTTTGAACTTTAAAGACAACAGGGACAGGATGAGGCCCCAAGGAATTCCACATTTCCTCTGGTATCTTCTCACCAATGTTGTTCCATACAACAATTACTTTATGTAGGTGGGGGATGGCTTGATAATGATTTAGAAGTTTTAGCAGCAAGTCAGTTCTATTATATGTCTGCATAATAAGAGTAAATGAATCCAAGAGAGACTGACTCTGGGGTTTTGGTTCCCTTCTCAGATTGGGCATTTTGTCATCTTTGATATTGGGAAGCAAAGCTGTTAAAGCACCTGCCACAAGAAGCAAGACAACGATCACCACAGAAGTGAAGCGTAGTAGGCGGATTCCCATAACTCTTCCTGGAAGCTTACACAAGTGAAAATACCTTTAAAATAAGTAACAGGAAAGGGAAAGTCATTAATCCCACATATAGGTATCTCCCTTACTTGAGCCATGCTCCCACAAGTAGCTTAAGTAAACAAATAAAGAGGACTTTAGGATTTGGGCCAATTACTTTCAACTGTCAACACACACACGTATTGTAGTCTGCTTCTAATGCTTATTTTTTTGGCTTAACTTTGAATTTTGCTTTGTGAAAATTAATTTAGAGTGAATTCTCTGACTCTAGATTGTTCATTATCTCTTATTTTCTCATACATATCTCACCAAACCTACCCATCTTAAAATAGGAAGCAAGTTTGTATAGAGTATATTATTCAATGCTGAAGCTATGCCTTGGCTGGGAAGTAAAAGGGAGAGAAAGTGCCTCTCAAGAGTTCTGGCAGAAGTGAAGAAGTAAAACACTCTTCATTTTTCCAATGCCCAAGGACCATACACAGATGGAACAATCATTATCACCAATCTGCTGGACATTTTGTCAATAGCTTGTATATTGGCTTGATAATAGTTCTTAACATGGAAAATACAATTCTGATTATACTGATACTGGAAGACAAGTGGAGCAAATGAAATATGCCAAATTGAGTAAGGTAGGGGTACAGCAACATCAGTAACAACTGGTCTGCTAAACCCAAAGCTCAGCAGAAACTGGAAATGCTAGGTGCTATGTATCAGCTAACTCGGGAAGCAGCCTTAGCATAAATTTCTGGATCCTCCTGATTTTGGACCTAAACAGATCTGCTTAAAAAGCAAATCCTACAAAGGTAGGTAGCATTCCCAGTTCTCCAGACACTTATAAACTGTAAACTCAGCTAGATCCAGCAGCCACTGCATTCCATAGTTTGCATCTCGAATGATGTGTCATCCACATCTGTTCTTCCCACTTTTCCTGCAAGATTAGCATGAATACAAGATGAATAGTCTAAGCTTACTACTAAACAATTACTTGTTTGCACACATTATTTATATTACTCCATTAGTAATTTTGGAATTCTGATCAAAAGAACTGATCCAGGACAGCTCCAAATACAGTCTCTCAAACAAAATGTAAATTTTTCACAGAACTTTTGATGACTTTTTTTCCTCACAGTACATATACCATGCTTAAAAACATGAATATAAATTATTTTAGTCTACAAAACCTCTCGACTCACCTCATTGTTGCCAAGTAGAATTGTATTTCCCCCTTTGTTTTTACAGGACAGTTGTTTGTGGTCTTTGAATCTGCTGGAAATTAAAGGGACTTTGTAACTGAAGACCAACAGTTACCCCATATGCTATCCAGCATTCAAGAAAATGTTCCTCTCAATCACTGACCAATGTACACAGTCTCAGCAATTATCCAATCCCTTTTCCGTTTGCTCAGTTGTATAATTGTCTTTACTTTTCAATGAACACTCGGGAAAGAAATGATTAGACCAATTGGTTAGACAGAAAAACACAGCATGTTTTTCTGCTTGTAACACTGCTGCTTTGTACCAATGCAATGTCTAGGTCTTCCATCCTTAAGGTCAACTACAAAGATAAAAGTAGGTCTACAGAATCTGTCTATTCTTTTGTTCACTAAGCACTACTGAAATACATATTTGGCTACCACAGCCAGGTAATTGGTCCCAAGTAATTATTTTTTTTTTCTGGCTCCTGCCTTTCACACTGTCTTTTCACTAAGCTTACCAGTTGTGTTAGAGGTTTAAGATACAGCATTTTGTTCTTGTCATCTTGTTTGGCAGCTTGGCAGAAAGGAAAGCAAATACAAGGGTAAGCACATAAAGGAACAAGGCACAAGATGCAGGTCAGAAACTTAAGAAATTGGTTTCTGTTAAAGCTCCTAGGTTGTTGCAGGGATTTTTGTTCCATTAAAACTTGTTGAACAAAGAAAGGATTTTTTAATTGTTGATTTAGGAATGGTAATATAAAAGTTTAGAAAGAAGAAACTGGTATTTAATAATTGAATCTACACGAATTTTAAGTAATTAGTTTAAAATTATTTATTGAAAGTACAGAACTGCCAGTTTGTGTATATACCAATCAGAATATGTCCACACATACATGTCTTCCCAAATCTGAGTTCCGATTTTACCACTGCCTTATCTTGTGAGGCTGGAGAGATCATTGAAACTGTTTCTAGAAACGAATTACTTGTTTTGGTTCCTTCGTTTTACAGTTGTAAACAATCATGCCTGACTTTTAAAAGTAATTGGGAGTAGTAGCTATTCAGCATTTCAGAGGTCTGCCATATCTTGGTCATACGTGCTTTTAAAAAGGTCGACCTTAGATTTTCCTTCCCTAGTTGCAACGATACTTATCACTACTACCTAATATTAATCTAGTTAAAATTTAAAAGCCCACTTAAGATGAAAATATCTAGCTATTAAGATGGAAATACCTATGTGTTACCGTGGAAATAAGACTTCCTGGCTTGCCATACATTCTTGCATTTACTCAATTGTGTACAATGGGCTGTGGTGACAAATAAAGATATTATAATTTTATTTAATATAAATACCCACACAAATCTTTCCAGTAAGAAAGTGCCCACTACTTTTGCCAATAAAGTTATCAAATTGAAACGCAAGATTGACCTAACAATTCTTACAGTACCGCCTGTAGAGATCAGTTCTTCAAAACAAAATTGATGAAAATAAAAACACGATGTCAAAATACATCATTTTATCCTCATTCCAAGAAAAAGTCTTCTGAACAGGATCCTCTCTTTCCGCGAGCAGCACCTCATCGCAACACTTTGCAGCAATCACATGGAGTCACGCAGCAGAAGCGCTCAGCCTCCCCTCCCGGGCAGGGCACGCCGTGCCCCCGCACACCGCCCACACCAGCCGACCCTCACGCACGATTTCGCTCACGTTCAGGAGGGGGCCAGTAGAGTCCCTCGCTTCCAGCGCTGGGCTGACCTTCCGAGCGAGCGAGGCTGCAGGACGCACGGCAAGACAGCGCAGGGGAGAGGAGATGCCTACCCGGCACCCCGCGGCTCGGCCCGCCCGCGCAGGCCGCTCCAGTGACTCAGGGGCGGCTCAGAGAGGACCGCCACAGCGCTACAGCGGCGCTGCCGTACTCCGCTTCCTGTGGGGCGTCCCTCCGTTTCCTCCCAGCAGGCCCCGGTTTGTAGTTCGGGGTCCTACCGCGGGCAGGGGGCTTGCCCCACCGCGCGGCTCCGCCATCTGTACCCGGCACACAGCTCCCTCGAGCGTGGCATTGCACCACAGCCGGCCGCCGGGTCTGGGCCACCACCCCACACCCGCACCGAGGGCTGCCGCAGCAGCCCTAGGAGCACCAGGCATCGTAAACAGAACGCTGGCGGCAGACCCAGAACAGACGGGAATTCACACTCTGGGGTGTGCTTTGGTTTCTGTTTGCACCGGGCAGCTCCCATTCAGCTCCGCGTGAGCAAAGCCCCAGCAACACCAGAGGCAGGCAGCACCCGCCTACGACCCCAGCCCTGCCCCTTCGCGCCAGGAGACCCGGACGCCGCACCGCCCACCACCCCAGCCCTGCCTCCTCCGCGCCACGGGACCCAGACGCCGCGCCTCCACGGCCCGTGTGCCGTCACGGCGCAGGCCGGAAGTGTGATTGGCGTGGGGGCCGGCCACGGGGGAGTGTTCCCGGCCCGCTTCGCTTGCCTGCTCTGCCGGCGGCGCACGCCGCGGCCTCGGTGCCGGGAAGATGTTACCCCTTTCCATCAAGGACGATGAGTATAAGCCGCCCAGGCTCAACCTGCTCAGGAAGGTGTCGGGCTGGTTCAGGTGAGCGGCCCAAGGGGAGACCGGACGGGAGCAGCAGGGGCCGGGGCCGAGGCCGAGTCCTCGCGGAGGGACTAGGGAAGGCTGATGCCGAGGGTGCCTGGGCTGCTCGGCGAGCGCGTCCGGCCTTCCGCCGCTGCTGTACCGGCGGCCGGTGACTCGCTGTGTGCTCCGTGCGCAGGTCCATCCTGGCGGACAAGACCTCTCGCAACCTCTTCTTCTTCCTCTGCCTCAATCTCTCCTTCGCCTTCGTGGAGCTGCTCTACGGCATCTGGAGTAACAGGTACCGAGGCGGGGGCTACGGGGCGGGAGCAACGCGGAGCGCGCAGGAAGCGGCAGCTCCAGCCGCGGCCAGTGCCACGTCTCCCTTTAGACGGGGCCGGGCCGCCGCGGGCTGGGGCCGTGCATCCCGATCTCCTTGCCCGCCATCCGGAGGGGCCTGTCGGCAGAGCCTTGAGGGTTGCGGGAGAGCTTCCCCAGACTAGGAGCGCTCTCTAGATAGTGACCGGCTCAGTTATCCCTTCATCCAGACCCCAACAACTCAGAGGGGAGGCGCTTCGGCTTGGCCACTCAGTTCGGCTCATTTAGGGAATGATCTTTGAAACTGGTGCTGCTCGCCTCTTTGCTGAGGAGCAAGCTTGTCTTTTGCGTGAGTTATAGACCTGGTGGCTTTAACCGTTTCATCCTGTTGCATGCCACAGAGATCCTTTGCTTCGTTTGTTAGATCACAAAATCCAGCACTGCACCAGACATCCATGTGTCCGAGTAATAAACAGTAATTACACATCATGATGTAGCTAAGTGGTACATTAGGTAGCACATAAACGTAAACGGTGGAAAAAGATGGGGAACTTGACTAAATTGCTACTGAAAATTTTATAGTAAATTTAAGCAGAAGCGCAAAATAACTTTAGTATTGATGTATGGTGTACATACAGGTAGAAACCAGACAATGGTAGTTGTACTTCAGTCATTCTTGATAGAATTATTTTAAGGTGGTATTTCAGTCGAAGTTAATACTGAAGTTTGAAGTGGACAGGCATGGATATGCCTTTTAAGCCCAACAGTGTGTCCTTCCACTGTAGCCTTAAAGAAGCCTTTATCAAAAGGTGGATTATGGACACACACTACTGGGACTCTTAAGAGTGTTCAGCGAAAGCAGCAATGTGGATTTGGAAATAGTTGCATACTGCTGTTTATAATTTTTCTCTAAATCTCTCAAAGTACCATAAAGTTCTTAACCTTGATTACAGTAATTGTTGCAGCACTGGAGAAAGCACACTGTCCTGGCCATGTGCAGATCATCTGGGATGTGCTTTGGTTTGGCTTTGATGTGATTCACTTTGCAAGTGTATGAGGATTATTGAATGTGTAGCCTATTTATTCAAGTATAGGTATTTTTTTAGTAGCTCAGAATATGCAAATGTTTTTCTCAGTGGTTGAGGTAGAGGTTTATGTTTGTATGTGTTTTAATATCTTAATTTTAAGCATCATCATTTTCACTTAGTGTGACCAGAAATTAAATCTATAGTAGAAAAAGTCCTGTATATGAGATAATTAAAATCAGAAGAAAATCAGAATCAGAGATAATTAAAATCAGAAACAGGAGTGATGCTTGCTGGAAGTTTGTCACTGAAGAGTTGGGCTTAAAGGACCAGTAGTGTTAAGTATCTTCATCAATGGCATAGATAGTGGGAGCGAGTGTACGCTTGGGAAGTATTCAGACAGCATTAAGCGGAGTGGTGCAGTTGACTCACCAGAGGGAAGGGATGTCATCCAGAGGGACCTGTGCATACTTGAGAAATGAGCCCATGTGAACCTCACGAGGCTAAACAAGGTCAAGTGAAAGGTCCTGTGCTTGGATTGGAGCAATCTCTGGTATCAGTACAGGCTGAGGGATGAAGAGATCATCATGAGCAGCTCTACAGAATAGGACTCGGGGGTACTGGTGGGTGAAAAGCTGGGCACAAGCCGACGATACGTACTTATAACCCAGAAGACACGGTGGTGATTCTGCTGCTCTAATCTGCTCTGGTTAGACCTCACCTGGAGCAGTGTCCAGATCTGGGGACCCCAACACTAATACATGAACCTGTTGGAGTAGGTTCAAAGAAGGGCCATGAAGATGATCAAGGTGCTGGAGCACCTCCTGTATGAGGACAGACTGAGAGATGGGTTTATTCAGTCTGGTGCAGAGAAGGCTCCAAGGAGATTCTTGGTGGCCTTCCAGTACTTAATGAGGATTCACAGGAATGATGAAAAGGGACTCTTTATCAGGGAGTACAGTGATAGGGCAAGGGTTAACAGTTTTACACTGAAAGAATGTAGATGTAGATTAGATACTATGGAGAAAATCTTTATGTGAGAGTGGCTCTAGAATTGATTGCTCAGGCACATGGTAGAGGCTTCCTACCTAGAAACATTCAAGGTCATGCTGGACAGGGCTCTTAGCAACCCGATCAGTTAAAGATGTCCCAGTCATTGCAGGGGAGTAGATGATCTTTAAAGGTCCCTTCCAAGCCAAAGCATTCTATAAAAATTGTTTTTGGGTTTGAAGACAACAGCTCCTTTGCTCTCCACATGAGAGATGCAGGAATAGAATATTTTAAAAGGGGATTTTCTGTATTATCTTGGAGCACTTCTTCATTCCACTGTGGCTTATCTTGGGTATGGCCAGTGCCTGAGGGTATGCCATGAATTCTGTTTAGTGTTCTAGATAATGTCAGTGAGCATAAGGTAGCAAGGCTAACTGGCTGCTGTGATTATTTAGGTGATTCTTCCAATGGCTTCCACAGACTTTTTAATTACGGTCCTGAAAACTGCACTTTTATTAATTTAAATTTAAGCAGGTGGCTGTCAGTTCTTTGACAAAGATTTGATTTTAAAACAAGAATATCTGATTTCAGCCCCTAAAATTTTATCAACAAGTTCTGAAAATCTTCAGGGTATTTTTTGTTTGTTTAAATTCTTCTTAATTCTCCTTAGATTTTGTTTGCCAGTTAAGTTGTTTCCTGAACTCACATAAATGACAAAAATACTGTCTTGTCCTCTTTACAAATACTCTGGTGTGTTGTTTTTACACAAATGGCAGAGCTGGAGATGGTATTTTGTTAGCTGAGAGCTTGTTTAACATTGGAATCTGCAACTTAGGCTGTTCTGTTTTAAATTGCTATTATGTGCATAATTAGTCAATTTGGTATTGAAGTTATTGAATCAGTTACAGAGGCATGCTCGTTTAGACACGAGGTGTTTGAGTACAGGGTTTCTACTAGATTATACTCTGGGTGATGTGTTCTTGCGTACATCCCAGTGTTGCTGGTGTTTCCTTTAGTAATCACTAAGTATCCAGGTTTTTTTAAGGTCTAATTAATTTACAAGTGATTTTTAAGAAAACCTTCATACTAAATCAGGTATGTTGTCATGGGCATATGTTGTCAAATTTTTGGGCAACTTTGTTTTGCTTGATTCACTCCTTTCTTTTACTGCAGACATTAAAGAATTCTTGAACAATTTTCATTGTTGTGTGGGAACTCTTCCAGAAGAGTATCAAGCTGAGAATGGGTTTGAGAATATAGCTTTTGGACATGCTCAGTGCCATCACTATGGTGGTGTTGGTAGTCTTCAGCAGAACAATCTTAGTGTCACTGCACTAGTCAACCTCTCTCTCTATATATATGATGCATGTAAGATGTACTCAAAAGTAACACATATTTAACACAATCTCTTTAACTAGCTATGTGTTCTGGGTTAACACAGCCTGCTCTCTCAAGCCCCTCTCTGTCCACACAGACGGGAGGGGAAATAACAGAGAAACCCTCAGAGTTGAGATGAGGAGTTCAATGAGATAATATGCTGCACAGTTACCTTAACGAAAGAAGCAGCAGCAGCAAAGGCCAGCAATAAAATGGTTTCCCCCCCAAGCACACAAAAGCCAGCCCAGTGTAAAAGACCAACATCACAAAACCAGAAGCTGCAGCCGAACAGGAAGTCTCTCATGTTACAATGTGAACTTCACGCCCCATGATACCTTGCTTCAGCCAGCACTTTCGTTTCAGAGCTGGCGTGACAGCAGCATCTTATTGAATGCACAGCAGCAGGTTTAACTCAAAACTTGGCAATGTGAAATACGGATTCTACAAACTTATGTGGGGTTGATATTTAAAGGCAACTTCTGTGTATATGCTTTTCCTGCTGAATTTGCTTATACAGTTAAAGGATAATTAGAAATATAAGAACCTATACCTGCCACTAGAATGATGTTAGCAAGACATGCATCTGTGGGTATGTACTCCAGGGACTTTGGTTTGTGTCAATGGAAACCACCTGCCGCTACCACCAAAGTCTTATGTTAGGAGAGAGGTTTTTTGCCACTCTTCTAAAGTGCCTTCCCTAAGCTGGCAAAAGCATTCCTGTCATCTTACCTTTAGTGGTGATCTAGTGTGGACAGCTTAGACACACAGCATATTCTGCTAATGTGTAAAAAGTGAAGCGCTGGGGTTTTTCATACTCAGCATGTAGCATATAGAACATAACAATTTTTAATATTTTTTTTTCTGTTTTTTTCCAGTTTAGGGCTAATATCAGATTCTTTTCACATGTTTTTTGACTGTACTGCTTTATTGGCTGGATTAGCAGCTTCCGTTATTTCAAAATGGAGGTCAAACGATGCTTTCTCATATGGGTAAGAAACTTTAGGCTGTTAACTTAATGTATTTTAGCAAATGTTTAGGTGGTAATTTTTCACTGTATGAATAAAACCTTTTTTTGCAGAACATGGAAAAGCTATGTTGAAAGTGTGTTTTTTTAAGGTGAGTTGTGTAAACCTTTAATATCCCCTTAGAAATAGTAAAACTATGAAGACATTGCATTTGGGGAACAGGTTTATAACATCTGAGGTCTCTGTGATCATACAAGTGGAAACAAGATGCACAGCAGAAAGTTGTCCTGTATTGTCTGGGCACCAGCTGAGTAAGAGCAGCTGCATTATGAGTTTGTCCTCACAGTGCAGTGAGATGCCTTGCAGGGAACCTCAGTCTGCTGGTGCCTCATACCTGTTTCGGAGTAGAAGGTTACAAATGAAAGGAGCTAAGTCTCAGTGATGCTGTGCCTGGGGTTGTAAATCATGCTTCTCAGAACCAGCAGGATTCAACAGCTGTGGCTGCCATTAGCAGATCCTCAAGGCTGAGGTATGTCATCCCATACCACCTTTCTGGGCTATAGCTGCTGCATCTGATTCTGTTTGAAGGGCACTTGGTTCTGTTGCACATTGCAGTTGAACCCTGTAAAACAGTATTGGTGGTACCATGTTGTTAATTGCTAATACTGATTAATTAATGACAAATTATCTGTAACATGGGTTGCTGCATTACTGACCTGAATGTCAGCCTTTAGCTTCAGCTGTCTTGCCTAAGCATGGATCATGTAGTTAAGGTGGAAACTTACGGTGCCTAGAAATCAGTTTAGGAAGAATTGATTGCACCATTGCAGTGAAAGCAGCATTTGTATTAATTATTGCTCTGGCTTAAAACGGCTGCAGTTCCATTTATTAAAGAACAGCCACAGTTCAGTCTGATGTGTGCTGCACTGGAATTACATGTGATTCTAACCCAGCTGTTTCTGTTTTTAAAAAAATTACCAGCTAAAATAATTAATTTCTACTTTAAACTTTTATTTAAACCCCCCCTGCTAGAGGAAAATCGAACTGCTGTATAGCAGTTTGATGTTAAACAGAACTCTGCACTAGCGGACACTGGTTACATCTTGTGTGCTCATCTTTGCATCTTCCAAACATGCCATAACTGTCAGTAGAGGTGATCTTAAATGGGAAGATTTTGATGTTTTCTTTCATCTAGATCAGGTAATGGCTGATCTGGTTCAGATGACTTCTGTCGACATACAACATAATGAATTTCATCTACATACCTGTAGTTTATATACTGCATGTTCAATTTAGCAAATCCTTCTGTAATACATGTACTGGAAAACTGGAATATTGTACCCTAGTCACTAAGTTCCACTTCTAATTTGCAGCATTTAAATGAGAGTGGTAATATCTGCTGTTGCCATTTTCTTTCTTGCAGGTATGTTCGAGCAGAAGTACTTGCTGGTTTTGTAAATGGTTTATTCCTCATCTTCACAGCATTCTTTATTTTTTCTGAAGGTGTTGAGGTATGTTATGAAGTCAACTGCACTGTCAATTGTCATATTTCTATTTGCAGAGCATATTTAATAGGGATAAAATTATTGAAATTGCGTTCAAAATTGGTTAGAAATCTGATTTGAACAGTGAATAGGCTTCTGAAATTGCTAGTTTATGACACAAAAGCCCAGATTTTTCAGTATATCTGCATTAGCTTCTTAAATAGTGCATTTTGATTGTGTGTAGAGCTTTTGTGAGATTTACCCTGTCTTATTTTCTGCCAGCTAAGTATGTCATAGAAAGATCTTCTCATTGTTAAAAGACAGATGAGGCCAAAAAACAATGTCTAAAACTAGTCATTCAGAAGAGCAAAGTTAGTCACAAGAAATGAAAAGTTGAACCTTCTCATTAAAGCAAGCATCTTATCTTCCAAGTCTTGAAGTCTGATGTAAACAGGAATTAGTAATAGCTTTAACATTTAAAGGGCACTTTTGGTAATTTTTTTAACAAGATGATTCAGGTAATAATTTCAAGGCAAAAATTCAGGCATCAAATGCACCTGCACTAAAATGAGGTAGGACTAAGAGTATGATTCCTAACTGACTCTGATCAGTTTGCTTTTACCTTTTAATGGGAGATAACATTATTTAGACTTGTAGTTCAGAGTACATTCCAGTGAGTTTTGCTTAATAGAGATCTGGGAATACCTTTCAGAAATACATCTATATGCTGGGCTGAAATTGTGTGAAAGCTCAGGGAAACTTTAATTCTAGAAACAGCAACAAAACTTACTAGAAAAATTAAAACTACTACTGGCAGGGTCAAGGTTAACGTTGAAAGTTTGTTCTTTTCCTACTGGTCTTAGTTCCCATACTGAATATACCCTTTGCTTGTATGGTGACTTCTTTTCCCTCTGTCACTTAAAATTTTTACGTGTAGTGGAAGTTTAATTGTTTGGCTGTTGCCTGTACCTTTCATCCCTGAGGCCAGATAATGAATATTTCTCTGCAGTGCCAACAGTAATTTACACTCTTCAACACGTAGCTGCAGATGCAAAATGTTAGCCCTACAATGTGTTATTAAAAAAATAACTTCCAAAGAAAGTAAGGGGAAAAGCATTTTTAAAAATCAGTCTCTGTTTTAGAAGCTCTGAAAAATGCTACAATTTCTGCTCAGTCTTCATTTGCTTCACCTCCCACCCTTCTGAGGAGAAAGGAAGAACTGGCATTATAGATTCTTGGAAGGTTTTTGGATGACTCCAGCAATCTACACAGTACAACAAACTTGAGTGTTTTTATGTGGGGTTGAGCACATCCCACAGTATGATGAAATCTTATGGGAAAAGTAAGCTAGGCTATCAGAATAGTCTGTGACACTTTCAGAACTGGAATAATGACATTTCAACTTCAGACAGTAAGAAGTAGTGTGTGTATCATCCCAAAACCTGGAAGTCCTGAGTTAATTTCTAATTATGTCTGTATGAGAACACTCCTGGATCTAAGCAGTTTTTTCAGTGCCTTTCAGTAATGTAAAGAGATTGTAAAACTACATTTGCTTCTTGGTTTGTTGGGTTTTGATGGTTTTTGGTTTTTTTCTTTTTTTTTAGAGAGCTCTTGAGCCTCCTGATGTGCATCATGAGAGACTTCTTCCTGTTTCTATACTAGGATTCATAGTAAATCTTATAGGAATATTTGTTTTTCAACATGGAGGTCATGGGCATTCACATGGCTCTGGTAGGATGTCTATACATTTTTAGTACTGTTTCCTTTCTTGGTACCCTGTGTTCCAGGACCTTAAAAGGCTCCAATGGGAACCCCAGGATTAAATTTTAGTATGTATTTGGTGGCAGTCCTAACCAAATGTCTATGTGACTCCTTGCTGTATTGAGTGCTGTGTTTTATTACTAGCCCAAATATGTCACTGTTGCACTTGTCATGTTAGTGTCCATTACTTGGAAGTCCTAGAAGTACAGAATCTGCTTTCTGCAATATGCAGTCTTCTGCACCTTAATGGAAATATTTACAGAGTATCTTTTGGCCAAAATTAAGCTGGAGTTAAGTGAGGTCTTGGTTGGAAAATTTACAAAACTGTGTCTGAACCAAATTCTAAGTATGGGATGGTTCAGCTTCAGGTGCTTCTCAGCTTAATATATTTTGAATTTAAGTGAAGAATTTATTTGCCTTAATATATTCAGTAAATATTGGGGTGTGCAAAGTGAATTGCTATCTCTTTCAGCTTAACACAGAAACTGGTATAGACTGGTTGAAGAAAACAGTCTGGTCTTTAAGGAGCAATTTAAGCTTGAGTTGTCAAGGTGTGAGCAACAGCCAATTTCTAGTTTCTTAGATATTTTTTATGTGCTCCTATCTAATGATGTGTACTGAGAGAGCAGCTCAACTTGTCTCGGAAGTGGGACTTCTCAAATCCGGTATGTATTTTATGTGGCATCACATCATAGGTTTAGGTGATAAGCAGCTTGTGTTAATTTTCTTCACTTACTTAAAGCCATACTTTAGGATCACCCAAAAGATGAATAGATGTCGAGTAGCTTTGCAAGAGATGTAAGCATACTTTCATTCAATGCTTGAATTTATCCTCTGACAATGATATTTGTTTATAGGGCATGAACACAGTCATTCTCTATTTAATGGTGGTCTCAGCCATGGACACAGTCATGGAGGCCATGGTCACAGCCATGAACACAAACATGCCCACGGGCACACTCACGATCATGATCATGGCCACGGCCACTCTCATGGTCAGAATTATTGTCACGGTAAGTACTTCATTAACATCATAGAGCATTTTAACTTCCAATCTGCTCTTAATGATTTACTGAAAAAAGAAGAGAGGGTGCTGGCAGCGTGTCACAAGCATACGTGGAAGTAGTTTCACTAGACGTGTGGTATGCTACACCACCGCCATGGTCTGCAGCTCCTTTGGGTATGTGCTGTTTCACTTGCAGTGTGTTCACAGTTACTTTCTAAAGGTTTTGCTTTACCTAATGTTTTTTTTTAATGTTCACCACAATGTTATGGGCTGCCAAAAGATGAAACAGATGTATGCTGCAGCAACATGATGAGTTACTTCATGTTCTGTTTCAGTCTTCCATTACAATCAATATACAAAGTTCAGTTGCTTTGCTGGTGTCCTCTGAATAATTTTACAGATCAAGATATTAGGGAAGGTTAAGAAGTTTATTGTTTAAGAAGTTTTTAAGAAGTTTAAGAGGTTTGTGGTCTCAAATACAAGATTTTTTTCCCTGTCTTGTGCAGTCATAATCCGCTTTAAAGCGGGTTAAGAAAAAAGATACTTGGTATCCGAGCTACTCTTCAATCTTTCCTGTATAGGTTGTCAATCTGTGAAGAGACATCCATGAAAAACATGATCAGTAGCCTTCACTATGGGAGAAGCATCAGTGTGGTCATTACCTATTTGAAACAATGCAAATCAAAGCCTTATTTGTAGTGCAGAGTTGTCACTCCTCTCTGCCTAAGCTAAAAAGTAGAATCTAATGTAATTGAAAATACACATATTCAGAATGAACAATAGTGTGGTAAATTGCAGACAGAAGGTGACAAAGAATATAAAAATATTTGCTTGTCCCTTCCTTGCTATTTAGTAAAAAATTAGTGCTTGTTTTCCAAGTGCTCTCCTGGAAGTTTGGTTGGAAAGGTATCCCCATGCCCCCCCACATCAGTGGGACAAGTGTTTTGTGCAATGTTATATTCAAATCAACTTTTGTATGAATTATTATGCATCTTCACTACAATTCATTTGCTATCTTTAGCTTTTAAAATATCTTTCTGATGTATTCCACAGAGGCACTAACCTGCTAGGATTTGGGGGTTTTTACTTAGTTTTTCCTTCTCCAGGTCTTACCCTTGTTGTTTTATATGAGGTATAAATCCTTGCTTAAGTGAAACATTTCTGCTTAGCAAATATGTTTGTATTTATATTGTTTATTAACTAGACTAAAAGGTAGTCCATTGTGAACAGTTTTTCTGTTCAAGACATTTCAGAAAGAAAGATTATGGAATATACCATTAGAGAAAACACTGTGTGGGTTAATGTGCCAATAATTGCTTTCACAGATGACCATTCTCTTGAGGGGATGGCTGGATCCAGCAAACAGATTTTACAAGGTATGATGACAATAAGTTTTCTGGTTTTACTATAGTCTGCCTGCCCGGGACTGTTGTCACACAGGTGGTTTAGAGGATGCCTTGGGGTTTAGCATTAGAAAGACATGAAGTTTTTCTTCCACTGTAAACAGAGCAGTGCCGTGCCCATTGCATGGCTAGGCATTGAGACATGCACTGAAGTGTAAATGAGTAAAAGTGTAAAAGGGAGATCTGAATAGCTGGGGTTCAGCTTCTGTTACTGATGCTGAAAAAGTCAAATAATGGAAATCTAAGAAAGAATAGTTAAAAGCAGAAACCTAAGGAGCCTAATTGCAGTGTATGCTCTGGAAACTGAGAAATGGTATTATTAAGGTAGAGTGTATTTGAAAAATACGGGTTGATGTAACTGTTAAAGGGTACCTGAGCTTAAAACTTGTATTTCATTGAGCTATCTATCACAGTTGATCTAGACCAGATGGTAGTTCACTCTAAATTGCTTGAAGAAGGAGTGTTAGAATCCATGATCTTCCTGGACATTAGTGTAAATAAATTACTGGTAATTTAGATGTAATTTTTGAGCTTGGGTTTTTGTTTTGTTTTCTGTTGTGGTTTTGTTGTTGTTGTCTTTTAAAATTTTTCTAAGAGTTCAAAAGTTAAAGGGAGAAAATGATCTAAGTAATTATTTGGCATACCCAAATGTCTATGCTCTTGTCTCTTTCTGAATGACTTTCTGGCTTGTTTGTAGTCCTCAAAAAGGAACATTTCTGACCTCTCAGAATGTATAGTGTGCCATATTACATACATGTTCAGTACTTCAGTGAAAAAGGTTGGAAAGTTGGTCTTTCCATGAAAAGCCCATACTGACTGAAACATAGGAAGGAGACTCCGTTTTGTATAGGTATAATTTTTCAATACTGTGGTGGGTTGGCTCCGTCAGGCTACTAAGTACATATAGGCTGCTCACTCACTTCTGCAGTGGGACAAGGAAGAGAATTAGAATAAAAACTTAGGAACTACTCTTGGATTGAGATAAAGATAGTTTAGTAACTGAAGGAAAAAAATCCACCATAAATACCCCAAAACAACACCCAAAAAAATCAGACCCCACCATCACCAGAACAAAACTCCCAGACCAAACAAACACCCCACATACACTCCTGCAAAGTGATGCTCACCACCTCCCACCAGAGGAAATCTTGGAGCAGCAACTAATTTGGAAGAACAATGCCCCAGTTTTATTGCTGTGTGTGGAATTACATGGTATGGAACGTTCCCTCTGGTCCATTTAGATCAGCTGGCTTGGCTATGTGCACTTCCAGCATTGTGCCTTTCAGCATCTCGCCCACCTCAGCCTGCTTGCTGTGGGATCAGTGAGAAACAAGACCTTGATGCTGTGCAAGCAGTTTGGCAATAGCTAAAACAGCAGTGCATTATCAACAGAGTTTTAGTCACAAATCTGAAACATAGCATCGTGCAGGCTGCTATAGAGAAAGTTGACCTTTCTTCCAGCCACACCCAATACAAATGTAGACTTGTCAAAATCATGGAGGAGTTGATTTATAGTTGTGTTGTGAGAAGGGATTATCTTAGTCTGGAGAATTGTAATCAAAAAGAAGTTGTTTCTGAATGACTGTTCCTGTCATTGCCAGTAGAGAGCTCCAAAGCCTAAATTTTAGCTATCTACAAAGTGCCTGTTTTCTGCACCTTTTGAAGTAGTCTGTTGCTCTTCAAAGTAAGAGTAAAGCTGTTAATGTTTGCAGTATTGTTTAAATCTCAAAATTATTTGTCTTGAATTCCTTCGGCAAATAACTTCTACAAGATACCATCCCAAAAAAATGACCATCTTTGAAAGCTTTACAGAGCCATTTCTGGTAACAGTCTTTCCATTTTATACAGTCTTTATCATTATAGGCATCAGAGAACATGAGTTTCTTTGCTGTAATATAGGTGGGTATTTAATAGAGGGCGGGGGGGAAATTAGCTACATCCCTTTATCACTGCTTCAGTTGATAGCCATGTGATGAAATACCCCTTACTGCTGCTCAGAAAATAAATTCTTCAGATGCTCTATATACTATAAATCTGTTGAAATCATGCCATTACTTTCTGTGTATTTGACCAAAAACTGACCATAAATTTTACAAGCATAAATTGCATTACCTGGTTCTTGCAGTTCTCTGTAAACTGTGAACTACTCCCTTAGCATAAAGAGTACACTGTTGTAGTGATATCAATTAATCTCTTGCAGGTGTATTTCTACACATCGTTGCAGACACGCTCGGAAGTATTGGTGTAATCATATCTGCAATACTGATGCAGAACTACGGTCTAATGATAGCAGATCCTATTTGTTCAATGCTGATAGCACTACTTATAGGTGTAAGGTAAGCAGTGCTGTCACTGATGTTTGGTAGTATTTTTGCTGCTAGTCAAAGCTCAAATTACAGCTTAGAAGAATTTTGCTTGTGATGTGAATGACTTGGGATGTTTACTTTTCTTCCAAGAGCAATATATTATGTTTGCTCTGTATATTCTGGTATATTCTTACCTGAGCTGTCTGTCTTCTCCTTTTATACAGTTACAACTTTTGTTCTTAAAACTTCTTAAAATTTTACCCTGTTTGCATAGTACTACAAAAATGTCTTTTGAGTTCATACAAGAAAGCTTCCCCTCTGTATTTAGTACACACTTATATAAACCAATGTACTCCAGTAAATGGAGCAGAATGGCTTCAGGGCAGCAGAGTTGAGCCTGCTGGCAAAGGATGTGCCTCCTTGTCCTTGATGAATCAAGGCTGGTAAACTTCATGTTTGTTTTTTTTTTCCTTAGTGAGAACTGTCTTTTCTATTTGTATTCTGACACTTCGTTATTCCTTTGTAAGATTTGATGGAAACATTGTGAGTAGTTCTGGGCTTTCCTGGTTGTTGCTTACCAAGATGCCTGTAAATGTGAAGCTATTTGGACTATACTGGACAAGCAGGCATTTCATTCAGTGATTGCTGGTACTGAGGCTTTTCTGGCAGCAGTTTCAATGGTGGCATAGGGCAGAGTGCCACAACTCCAGTTACAACCAAATAACCGAACACCTTTGTCTCTTCAGCAGCAGTGAATGTCGCCTAATTCACTCCAGCTACTGAGGCTTGCGCTGTATATGGCATGTTTATATCATGTGCACAGTGTCACAGAGTTAGTGATGTGAATCTCCCTGTTCATTACAGTAAGGCAACATGCTTCAGGCACTAATATGCCCAAAAAAATCTATGTGCTAGAGATTACTGTGAAGTTACTCCTTTAATATGTAAGCATAGTGTGCTAGAGATTACTGTGAAGTTACTCCTTTAATATGTAAGCATAGTATTTTCATTTAGACCTCTTGTCATTTCATAAAGAACAAATTATTACAAACAAATCCCATTACTGAAATCTCAAAAAGAGACAAAGAAAATGTGCAGGTGGCCAAGGAGGAAGAAATTTACTGAGATCACAGTTGAGTAAATCATGAGTTTACATACACTTTTTATTTTAACTGTGTGTCTGGCTTTGTGTACAGCAAAGAACACATGGAGAGTTGGTCAGAAAATACCATGCAAATGAGAATTAGGGTTTTTTCCCTTCCATTTGTAGAGGTTGGAAGAAGACTATCTCACATAATAAAAGTTTTATAATAAAACTGTTTATAAGCCAGAGTTGGGAGGAACTGACTGAACTACTGACTGTTGCTCTGTGTTGCTTCTGTGATCCTCCACTGAGGCAACTCTGAGGTGACATACTCTCTGCCAAACTCCTTGCACAGAACAGTCTGGCTGCACAGTGAAAATCGAGGATGGAATTCTTCTGAGTTTGTCTTCACTGACGAATAAATACAATTTAAAGCTTAGTGGAAGCAGAAATAGGGTGGATCTTACTAGAGACTGACTGTCTGCATCACAGTAAAAGCCTGCCTTCAGTAGAATTCTATAGAAATAGTGTCAGTACCTTTTGCATCTTGTGCTTTAAAATTTACCTTTTTGGAGGAAGAAAAATAGCCCACATATTACTGTTCTGATTTGGAGAAGCAAAGGCATGAAGTCAGACACTTGGCAAGTTTTGTTATTTTTTTAACTTGCTGTAGAATGTTGTTTTCTTCATTTATGTATTTATCTGTTGAGTCTTGACAAGCAGGGGAGTTGGTAGTTTGTGGTTTCTCAGTCAGATGATTAGCTTTTAAAATCTCTGCATCATAAATCTATGGCATGTTCTGAAAGGTGAAGCTGGTGTGGATAGGGGTTTGTAGGTCTTGAGTAGTCCTGGATGCTACCAGTGATATCTGATGATTCTTTCTTTGGTTGCTTTCTGTGCTCTTGCAATTGTCTTTTTAATTATGAAGCATAAATAGGGCATACTTAAAATGGATGAGTCTGTTTTGCTGGCATTTTGTTTCAAGTCTCTTGGTTTTTAAATGCATGGCTGTTCAGTAGTTATTCAGGATGATGCTTTTTGAGGTTTTTATAAGTTGTTTTCCTCATAATTTAATGTGCCTAGATTAATAAATAATTTCTCAAATCTCCAAACAGCATTTAATATTTAAAACTGAATGTTCATTTCTTTTTAGCCTTAGGAGTCTAAGCTGTATTCTAAAATGGTGAAGCAGTTTTAGTGTTTTAACCAGCTATGTGAGATCAATCATCAAGCAAAAGCCACAGTTCCCATATAGAGCAAAAAGTTTGTCCAAAACCACTGTTGGAGGCAGATGTTTCTAGAAAGACACTGTAGACTAAATATGATACTAGAGTGGATAGGGCATGCAGGCTACATATTAAGTGGACAACAAAATAAGGCAATTTAGTCATGTAGCGAAGTTTTTTCCATGGGTTATGTAATTTCTAAATAAAGTGTAGGGCTGCTTGAACATGATACAATATGAAAAAGCTTTGGGGGAGGCCATACTTGTAGGGTTTGGGGCATAAAAGTATTTTAAAAATTACTTTTTAAGATGAAGGACTTTGAAGGGATGTTCTGTAGCAGAACTCCCCCAAACTAGCATATGGTCATTGGTCGTGCCTTTCATTGCTAAATGGCCTGCACTGCTTTCATTTACAGGGTACTTGGCAGGCTTGCTTGAGAACCAGAGTACTACATTGTTATGAAAACAGGCAATTTAAAATTGGAAAAGTAAATTTTAAACCTGTGTTCCTTGTCTTAAGTCTGCAGTCTGATTAAAATTGCCATTGCCTAGTATAAAAAAAATTATTAAAGTTCTGAAATAAGCTGACAATCTTGGCACTGCAGATGTGGATGGTGGCTGGAAAAAGAAGTATTTTGAAATCACAGAAAACATCCGGTTGGAAGAGACCTCCAAGCTCATCCAGTCAAACCGTCAACCCAACACTGAAGGATTAACACTAAACCATGTCCCTAAGCACCAGCTCTACACACTACTTAAATGCCTCCAGGAATGGTGACTCCAGCACTGCCCTGGGCAGCCTGTTCCAATGTACAAGAACACTTCCAGTGCAAAAGTATTTCCTGAGATCCAGCCTGATCCTCCCCTGGTGCAGCTTGAAACAATTTCCTCTGGTCCTGTCTCCTGAGACCAAGAAGAGGCTGCCCCCTCCTCGCTCCAATCTCCCTTCAGGGAGTTGTAGAGAGCCATAAGGTCTCCCCTCAGCCTCCTCTTCTCCAGACTGAACAACCCAGGCTCCCTCAGATGCTCCTCATAGGCCAGGTGCTCCAGGCCATTCATGAGCCTCATTGCCCTTCTCTGAACATGCTCCAGAACCTCAATGTCCCTCTGTAGTGAGGGGCTCAGAGCTGAACTGGCTGTAGATTTTCAGCTATGGTATTTGAAGGGGCAGAGCTACTCTTGAGTTGTGGGGATTGAATATGCCACATTGAGTCTTAAGATTGTGGAAGGTAAACAAACACTGCTACCCCAAGTGTCCTCTATTTTCTATAATGGTGAGAGCACTAAATTAACTTCCTGCTGTGCTCTGACTATAACTGTCAAGGGTTCTTTACCCAGGATTTGTTTTAAGCCTTTCTGTCCAAGATGATGACAGTTTCAGAGCCTTGCTGGCTGTGTGAAGAAAGCATAGGCGTTAACAGGATAGAACCAGAATAGGTATGAGAGTTACCTGAACGTGATTCTAATTGGTTAGGTGTCTGTTACTTTCACTCTCCGTTGTTAGTGAAGCCATGTGTAGTAGTGGCATGGATTGTATCAGGTTCATGTCAGTAGCTTTTATCTACTTGAACATCTCTCACTAATGTAATAATGTAAGTGAAAGTGTGATATGCTGCTAACTCATTCAGCACACGTAGCCACTTTTGCTTTTGTGGCTTTGGAGGGGATATGTTTATGTCCCAAGTTCTGCTGTAGGTTAGCACCACTTTGAAATTCCACTGTCTTGCAAGGGAGTGTAGTATTTTAGACTGGTGGCTTGGTAATCAGAGACTACTGGAGAATTGTCTGCTTCAGCAGCAAAGTTTGAAAAAAACTCTCCACTTGGTGAGAACTCAGCATTTATTTATTTTCCTCAACAATATTTCTTGTAAATAATAAAAAAAAGGGGGAAGTACCAGCACACTAGCTGCTGCAAAGACAAGCAAGTGTATTTTGCACTAATGACTAATCCCTCAAAAACTGAAAGCTTGGTCAAATTCTCTAACCACATTTTCAGCCTGTTTGGTATTGCCATCTTTCCTAGTGTTTTCTTCAGTCACAGGAGATGGAACATATACTTTAAGTGCCTCCTGGTGATTAAATAATACTGGGTCTTAGTTAATGTTTGAGAAAAGAGCATACTGTTGGAGTGTGGTTTTTTAATTAAAGGTTTTGGAGTTCAGTATAGTCATGAAACAGTGGAATACCTGAGACATCAGAAAAAAGGATTTTTATAGTTTGTCACATGAGTTTGCCTTGCAAGAAAAGACTACCTTGTAAGGTAGTACCCCTTTGGATGTAGAACTGTATGCATGGGCTTCTGTGTTCTAACAGCATTTTTGGGGGCATATCACACCAATTTAGCTGTCTTTTGGCCTTTTCAGATTTGCAGAAGAAAACTTTGTAGCTGAACACTGTGTCTAAATTAGAGGAGGGAGGTGTGACCTGTGATGTGCTTCAACTTTCACTACTGTATCAAGCCACATCCTGATTTACCTCTATTCTTTGGACTCGTAAGATGTCAGTGTTTCAGCTGAACACCTTAACTTTAGCTTCTTTGTGAAGTTTGGATACAGGCATAACTTGTGTAGCATTAATGCCAAAAACTTGCACAGGAGGTTTTTCTCTGGGAGCTTTAGTGTGGAGCCACCTATAATAGGAGTAGTGCATCTTTTGTATATTAGTTGATTTTGAGCTTATAGATCCAACACCTGCTGCTTAAAGCTGCAGCCTATTACCTGGTGGGTAGAGATACTCTCTGATGCTTGAACACACCTTGTTGATTGCATAGACTTAACTTTGGAAGATCATTTTCTTAGGCAACAAGGTTTTCAGAATGAAACAGATCTTAATGTCAAATGCACCTTCAAATGAAGAGCTCTCTAGTAGGGTTTTAACTTCCTCTTTTCAGTGTGCATCCTGTGCCAGAAGGAATCAACAAGTTCATGACCAAATGCTTTTTTAGAATTGGTTAACATGCCCAACCTGCTAGTCTTAAATGGTCATAGGTGGTTTCTCCAAATCTCCTATTTGTCAACTCATGTCCATTCCATTGGGCAAATTTGATGTAAATAATTTCTGCCAATCAGTCTTTTTCTCTTTGTTAGATTTCTTTCACAGCGCTTTTTTTCACTCTTAGTGGCAAGCTCCTGCATTCCCTATCCCTTTAGTCCTTTCCCTGGAAAAAATCATGCAGCCTGGTACACCTGTGCTTTCTGAAACCTTTGGATGCATCTGTTAGAAGGCCTTTGTTAAATTTATTGAGGTGGAATCACTGAATCACTGTCCAAAAATTCTATATTCAGTTTGCATTCTGAACTTGTGTGTTGGTCTTTCAAGGTTTTTTTTTTAAGAAGCAAACCTGCATTTAATTAGTGAGTTAAACTGAAATCAATTCAGCAATGGAGTATTTTGGCAGCTCCAGCTCCCTTTGATTTAATGCTTGTGACACGGACATTATTTAGTGAGATGGGTTCATTGATAAGGGAACCTTTTCCCCTAAACTTCTATAATCCACTCTCTGTAGAAACTGACACTTCAATTAATCTTCCTTTAGACAGATTGACAGTTATTGCATTGCTAAATGTTTAATTGTCTCGGTGATGGGTCCAGCTTAGGCAACTCTTGCCTGCCTCTAATTGCTTCTTCCTATTTCGGAACTGATTCCTTGGTAGCAGTGCAGCTGTACAAGGGCACGCAATGGAGTGAGTGCATCAGACAGTCAATTTGGCTGGAATAACCAGTGTGCCTGCAAGGACACTTAATTTTAGGGTGGTGGTTTTTCCAGGGGTTCATTAGACAAGAGTCATACACCCTCTGATTCCCTCCCACCCCTGGCTAAGGATGAGCCAAGCAGTGAGCTGAGAGTTGATCAGCCACATACAAATGGAGCTATCTCTTTAAAAATGGAAGTGGTTAGGTCATACTATTCACTTTCTGCAAGCATACAGCTGGATTGTGCAGTGTGTTCTACATCACTTCATGAGATTTGAAACAAAGCTGGTGCAGTTTCCTTTCAACAAGCGGCCCAATTAATTTCTTACCAATGTGTTCTGGATGATTTTTAACCTGTCACTAGGTACGCCAGCGTTGAGCACTGAAATTCAGCTTATACATTTTGAAATAGATCATTATTTTTGGTCTAGGTTATTAGTTGACACATGCTCTTGAAATGAGATTACTATTGAACCTCTAGTATTGGGCTTTAGGTACTTGTTATCCTCTTGGAAATTTTAGGATGCTTTACTGATCCAGGCTTGATGCACTACTCCTAAACAAATAAAAAAATCACCACACTGAGTACTGAATAGGAGTATAAATGTTTAGTGTTAGTTTCAGAGTACAGGCTTTTGTGGGTCTCCTGGGTTTATTTTAAAAAGGTAGTAATAATTTTTTTAAGTGTATTAAGTTTCATCTTAGTTTGCTGATTAAACAAGACCATTTGGCAGGAAGGGTATCTCTGATTGCTTCCAAATGTTTTATCCTTGAGCTTGGATGAGACCCTACACTTAATTCACTTCGAGAATATGCTAAGTTGTCTGTTTCTGACAAAATGGCTTTGTTATAGCTGGACTGGTCCATGGTAATTGTGTTTTATGATCTCTCCATTATTATCTTAGTTCATAAGAGAAACATGCCTTAAGCCAAACACAAAACCAAAAACCATTTCAGTTTTTATGGTTAGTGTGAGTGGTTGCTGTTGAAGTAGGTTTTGATTTTGAGGTACAATTCTCAACTGCTTGGTTGCTTTTAAGACACTAAGAGAATTCATCTCAAATCCCGTGATTAAGCTGCCAGTCTTTTGTAACTGCCCACCAGTGGTCTCTGTTGGAAAATAGGGGAGAAGTAATCCTGCCTTTATTAAGACAACACAGCAATTTTGTCAACACTTTTGTTTTCTGTACCAGATTTACATGGCAGCTTCCTCAGCTTCTGGTGAAGCAATTGAAGAACAATTCAAGAGCACAGGAGGCATGTTACGCTGCTCTTTGTTCTGCATTTTGAAAGTGTAACAGCAGCTAACTTCCTTTTTTCTTTCCAGTATTGTTCCGCTTTTAAAAGAATCCATTGGGATTTTGATGCAGCGAACTCCTCCTTCCCTGGAAAATGCCCTGCCTCAGTGCTACCAGAGGGTGAGCTCTTAGGCCAGTTTTGGTTTAGACTTAAGGAGCCCCAGCTGTGTGTATCATGATATTTTGTGATGTTTTTCCAGTACTGCCTGTAAAAGGTTCCCTAGCTTGTACAAATGGAGACAGCAATTTGATTCTCATCGTTCCAAATCCCTGAACTCTTTGTAGCTTGAGCTGCATTTGTGTTTTAAAATGCACCATGTTGGTTTAGAAAAATGTATTGAGACTTTCTCTCTCCAAGTACTTTGTGCAGATCCAAGGTGTGTAATGATTCTCTGTCTTGTTCAGTTTTTATCTCCCTTAGAATCTAGTTCTCAGTAAAGTGAGGTGGACTAAAATTGCAATTGTATTTACGAGAATGTGTATTTGAGTGTCTCTTCCACTACTCCTGTTTAACTTTCCTGTTACTGTGTCATGACCTGAACATGGAAGCACCTTTTCAAATGTAATTCAAAGCACTTGCAGGAGCATTGTCTTCCCTTGGGATGTTACAAGATTTTAATAATTGTATGGAGGGTTTGCTAAAATGGGGGGTTGGGGGGGATTTTGACAGAGCAAACCTAAACCCTCATGAAATACAGAAATATTACTATATTTCTGTTAATAGTTGGAGTTGCTCTCAAACTGTTTTATGAAAAAATACTCTCAATTGCAAAAATGGCTATTTTAATGGAATGCTCTCTCAAATCTAGTAACCCCAGATTTTCTGTCTTGGACATCACTGTTTTCAGAAGTAATTTCAGTAAAATATATGTAGAGTGTAAATGCGGCAAGGTACTAGGTCATGACATATCCATACAATCTGTCTGGTTTCACCTTCCTTACAATTACTGAAGTGTAGTAATAAGGAATACAAGTGAAACATAATCAGTTGAGCAGTAAGCTAGAAGTAGGAGTTCATTTGCTTCTGTAAAACAAACAAACAAAGCAAGCAAGCCTACCCCAAACCACAGTGTGTTATGAACAAACATTCTTCTGAAACGATGTGCCTTTCGATTTTTCCTCTATTTTTAGGTACAGCAATTGCAAGGAGTTTACAGTTTACATGATCCACATTTCTGGACCCTCTGTACTGATGTTTACATAGGAACTTTGAAGTTATTAGTGGCTCCTGATGCTGATGGGAGGTGGATTCTAAGCCAAACTCACAATATTTTTACTCAGGTATGTCTCATTAGTGGAAAGTACATCCCAAAATGTAAATTGCTTGTCATGTGATGTAATATTGTAATTCTTACCAAGAAAAATTAAATGCTTCTGGTTTTGGTATTGGTTTTAAAGAGCTTCTGTGCTCCAGTGGTTTGCAACAATTTTTAAATGGAATTACTGTAGCTCTCTGCTTTAGGTTTTGATGCCGCTTAATGGAAATAACAGCTGTAGTTCTCTGAAGTCTATCAGATGAAGTTGAAACTCCATATGGACTTACAAGGAAGCATGAAAAAAGATGAGGCTTCCCTCAAGATAGGGCTTTCAGCTACAGACTGGACCTACTGAAGTTTTCCATGGTGCTGTTGCTGTATTTATGTCATTCATTTCTATTCCTCTAAGAAACCACGGGTGCTGGATATTTTGTTGTCTTACAGTAACATCTGTGCTCTTAGACCATCCAGAGCCAAGTATGCTGGTGTTAGTCCTGACATTGGAGAGCAGCATTTGAAAAAACTTACATCTTTCCATAATGTCCTTTCTCTGCTTTTGAGTAAAGGAGAATTCTGTGACTGAAAAGGAGACAAATATTCCAGTTTATAATCAGTGTTTTAGGTAACAAAATATTGTCAGCTGAAGGGTAGTATTTTGGATACATAAAATCACTTACTTCCGTAAGTTAGTTGGACAGTAAAGAAAGCAGGCTTCTGATTGGGTATGTTTAATACTGTAAATACAAAATGCTTCTGTCAGCAGTTTAATTAGTGCTTGCATAAACCTTCTTTGCAATGCTTTCTGCAGTGGGGAAAGCCCTTGTGTGCTTACGTGCATGTTCTTTCCCTACTGTCCTGGCAGCTTGTGTCTGTGATGGTGTAGTGAATCGTTTCTGCATCTGATAAGCCCACACTCCCATGTCCCCCAGTTTGATAACATTTATTAGACATTCCAGACTGGATTATTTTGTTTGAGATTTTCTTGTGCACTGTGCATACTCCTTTTCTGGACTCTCAGGAGAAGCACTACTGAAACCAACCCTCCGACGTTCTGTCTGAGTGCATGAATTCTTTTGAACTCCTTAAAGTTTAAGGAATTTGTAAGTAGTCGGTCATGGGGAACTCAGTAAAAATAAACACATTCTTTCATATTTGTTGTGTTAGAGATGTAGGGAAGGAGGATTTATGGTTATGAATGTTCTAAAATAAAGCTTTATTCAGAAAGTTAGATACTTTTTGAGAGATTCCATCATGTAGAGTTCTAGACTGAGTAGGCAGAAATCTGCATGGCTTATTCTGTGCTCTTTGTAGTTTGACAGGGGTCTCAAGTCTCCAAACAATTGCTGTAGCTGCGCTGGTATCAAGCCATGTGTCTAGGAAGGGAATTCAGAGAATGAGGTTTATCATTGGTCTTTTCTGACCTATGATAATAAGTGGAAGAACAGTTGGAGCAAGTAGAGACTTTTCTCTTCAGTAATATTTGCCCTCATTAATCTAATTGATAGTTGGTTTTGCCACTCGCCAAGCTAAAAGCTGATGGATAGTTCACAACCTGATCTGCAGTAGTGTTCAGTGTAGTGCTTCAGGATGGCATTGCGTAACCAGTGACATCGTTGCTAGCCTGCTGCTGAGGTGAAAATAACTTGTTTGGGTGTTTTTTTAATGTTATTTTATACTGAATGAAGATAAACCCAAGTCCTTCTAACCTAGCTTAGTATGAGTTCTGAGGAGATAAATGCTTTCAGTACGATTTGCAGACACTAAAATAACTTGAGATAAAGGGATTATGATGTCATGTAAATTCACTGTAGCTGTTATTTCTTGCTAAAATCTGGTGGTAGAACTGGTCCAGACAACAAATTCTTATGCCCTTGTGCTTAGCTCCATTTTAAACTGACAGCTCTTCATGCAGCTTGCTTTTCACAGAGCTTTTGTGACAGTTATTTAGAATGGCTCAGAAAAGGCAGTGTAGCAGGGCTACTCTTAATTGCATAATTACATCTGTGCACTTCCCTGTGTACCTTCATACAGCTCCTCAAAGTCTGGAGGTTTCCAAATTGCCAGTATCTCAGTGAGTGATGTGCTAAAGTGGAAGATAAACTGCAGGAAAAGAAGACACTGAGTTTTTTTGCTGGATAACTTACTGGTGTGGATGAGTGTTGCAGATGATTAAATTGTTTTGGCTTTACAGGTGGTGTTTGTTTAACTCTCCTTTTCTTTTCTACAGGCAGGAGTAAGACAGCTTTACATACAGATTGATGTCGCAGCCATGTAGTGCATCTCTGAAATTGTGCTGTTGGACCAAAGTTTTCTGTACTGTAATGTTACAACAAAAGTACTTCTCAAGACAGAGCCTGCCTCCACCGCTGTTCTGGAATTGACTGAATAGATTTCTGCCCTTGGGCTGTGAGTGAAGTTCCCTTCAAAGGAGTAAATATTGAATGAATGTTATGAACTCTGGGTCTTGTCTTTTTGTAGCCCCTAAACTTGTACGGTTTTGAGAAGTTTTTTACTTACTGAGATTGTGGTACTGCAAACTGTCATGTCTTCAGTCAAGCTGCTGAAACCACTGCTGATTCCCATAAACCCAGTGTTACCAACAATTGGAAACTTGGTTTGTAGATAATGTCACTACAGCTGACATGCTTCGATGTCATTGTATGTCTGTAGAATTGTTTGTACTTTGCAAACTTAATGAACCAAACCATATTGGGTTTTCAAAGTGCCTTTTATATCAGGAGAGGTATTTGCCAGCATAAATATGGAGCATCAAAGGGGTTTTTTTACTTTGATGAGTATCTTATACACAGTCTGATTATTTACTGGTGATGTATGTGGGGGGGTTGTGTACTTGCATAACTGTAGATGTTAGACTTCCTTTACACCTGCAGCTTACCAAATGGGCAGAAGAATTCTAAATGTAAAAGACAAAGCTGTCTTGGAGAGATTTGCTTATGAAACGAGCTGGGTATTTTGTTGCACAGATCTTGTGGCAATTATTTTGGTCAGAATGTTAGATTTATCTCTTCATACTGTTGAGAGTAATGAGACATTACATGATCAACTCGTAATCACTGAAACAACCGGTAGCTGAGGGAAGATGATGATGGTAGAGGCAATATGTGAAGTTTTTTGTCTTCTAAGTTACATGGCAGGAACAATTAAATCCCTAATTTGTTTATCAAAGCTGAAATCTCCTGGATTTTAATAGACTGCAATAATTTTTACTGAAGTGATGGACAAGGTAACTTTTGCCTTTCCCAGTACTGAAAGTGGCAGTTCCCAGTGGTTATACCAGAAATGGAAATAAGAACCATGGTTCATGCTGTTTAAGATTATGCTGTTTTCCAGTCTGGCAAGTGTGATACTTTTGACTATCTTACTGTAGCCTCCAGTGTTTTGTGAGGGGAACAAAAAAACCCCAACTTTTTAGTGCAGTAAGTTTTGTTTTGGTGTTTTTTTTTGTTTTGTTTTGGGTTGGGTTTTTTTGTCCCCAGAAACATTAGTCTGTCACGTTTTTCTAGCATTTATAATCATTTTACTCTTTCAGATTTGTTTTCCAAGACAATCTCCTGTATGGTGTTAGAGATGATAATTCCACTATGCTATAGTAGTTAACTTCATAATGAAAATTTATAAGTTTTACTAGCAGAACATTGTGGAGTAATAAACAAGACAGGCATGTTTCTGATAAATCATGGCTGATACTGCTGGTATGGTGTTTCAGTACTCTGGTACCTGATCTTTGGTGATACTGAAATCAAGGCCCTCTGAAGCAGATGGTGTCTGTGTATCAATAGCTAGGCACTATGGGGGTTCTGAAAAGTCCTTCAAAGAAATGGTTTATTTGCCACTGATGCTGCTGAATTCATGACAGAGATGAAGAGTTTCTTGCATTCATTCTGGTGTTCTTATTTTCATCCCGTAACATGAGAACATGGTGGTTGTCTTTCATGGTTTAACACCAACCAGCCTCCAAGCACTGTGCGGCTGCTCACTTGCTTCTTCATCCCCACCCCTGGTGGGAATGGGAGAAAAATCAGGAAAGGAAAAGTCAGACTTGTAGTAAATCAACCAACTTAGTAATTGAAATATTACTATAATTGTAATAAACAGGAAGGTAACAGAAAGATAAAACCCAAGAAAAGGCAAGTGATGCACAGTGCAGTTGCACACCACCCACTGACTGATGCCTGCGCATCAATCTGCCACCTTTGGCCTCCCCCAAATCCCCTACTGCTACCTTCCTCCAGTTTATGTACTGAGCTTGATATTCTGTGGTTTGGAATGTCATTGGAACAGGCTGCCCAGGGAAGTTGTGGAGTCACCATCCTTGGAGATATTTAAAAGGTGTATCGATGTGTTGAGGGACATGGTTTAGTGGTGACCTAGTCAGCTGTCTTGGCCATGCTGCTTCCCAGCTTCTTGTGCACCTGCTCATTGGCAGAACATGAAAAACTGATAAAGTCCGTAATGTGGGATAAGCGCTACTCAGCAACAACTAAAACATCAGTGTGTTATCTACATTATTTTCATGCTAAATCCAAAACACAGCACTGCACCAGCTTCTAGGAAGAAAATTATCTGTCCCAGCTGAGAGCAGCACAACATTACCAAACTGATAGGTGGTTCCTGAATTTTTCAGATGAGATACTGCAATATGAATGCCGGTTTTCTACAAAGCTTGGGCATGTGCTCTTGTGCTTGGAACTGAAAACTGAGTGTAATTAAAAAATAGAAGTAAAAAGTTTCTAAGCTTTCCAGTCTCCTCTAATCTTTGGAGCCTTCTTTATTACTGTTGCTCATTTCTGATCTTGTTTGCTTTTCTTAAGGATGCAGGTGCAGAGTGCCCTTTAAGCTGGCTGAACTATTCCATGTATTTCTCTTCTGGTCTTCTGCATGGCACCCTGTCAGACTCCCTCTATATTTGCATGTATGTTCACAGAATAGCTAAATATGGTGGTGATTATACAATACAATACCCCAATACAAGGGGTACCTTGTATTGGTTTGTAGTATGTTGCACGTAGACTGCTTCATGTTTGTTCACTGCATGATTTCTTCATTATGGGTTTTTTGGTGTTAATGTTACTACTATTTGAAGCTAGAGAACTCATAACGTTAAAGGCAAGCACTGGGCAAGCAGGCTTTGGTTAAACTCATTTCTATACCAGCATGTTTGGGGACTGGACTGAGTATTCCTGAACTTGCTGAAATACTCAAGTGCTGTGCAAGCTGCTGAGCTTGGCCATTGTTGTAGTTTTCGTAATAAAAAACCAACTTCTGCAATTTGCTTCCAGCTGAGAATCTGCCCAAGTGGCAGCTGGGTTGGTTTGATGGTGGTGTGGTGCTTTTTTTCTTTTTTATTTTTTTAAAGATTTACATCCACAAACTTTGTAACTATAGGGAATTGAGTGAAAAAGTCTGTAAGCTGGCTAGAACTACACAATATTGATTTTAGTAACTTTTGACATCATTTTGTTCCTTATGACTTACACGACTGTCAGAATCCTATTTACAAGACTGAGTTTTCTAACCAAGGCAGCACTTTCTGCACTATTTTTAAGGACAACATTATGCTTTTATAGTAATAAATGTATCATTTGCTAAACGTAATAGAGGATAGTGTAGAGAAGTCATATGTAAAGTAGACTTGAAGTCATTTAAGACTTTCTGAAAAAGGACAAGTAAGCATCACAAAATTCTACAAGACAGTAGATGATACATATCCAGTAAGGTACAGTCACATCTAGTATGTCAGTGAAAGGAATGACATCTGATTTTTATTTTTCTTTTCCCCTACTAAGGGGATACTTGCTTAGAAAGTACAGATCAGGCAATTGAAAGTGCACCTTCTTTTGTCCTGAGAGTCAAAGAACCATTATTTTGTTTTGCTAATAACCTAACACTTTGCTGCTTATGTAACACTTTGCTTTTAATACTTCATTGGAGATGCCATTATTTGAAGAAAGACTTATGTGAATGAAGATATCCAGAGATGGATGAACATCTGCAGATCATCTGCTAAAACTCAGCTTCCTGGTATCCAGTACTGAATTTTGAACCAAGTTTTCCAAGTATGATTTTCTCATGTTATCACATAGCTGAAGCTTACTGTGTGGTTCCTGGTCTGTCTTTGTGTGTTGTTTCTTTTCTGTGACTGGAAACAGTAACTTAGAACCACATTATCCCAAACACCAAGCCTGCAAACAGTATGATTTTTAAAGGACCTACAACACAGAAGATAAAACCAAGTGCTACAGTAGAAGAAAACTGGTCATGCTAAGTTTGTAGGTCTCTACATAGGCATAGTCTTACTCCTTAGACCAACAGGGCCCCTACAGCCAGCTGTATGACTTGTGTGATTTGCTGGACTAAGACGGAAAGTGCTAGTCCAAATATTACTCTGCTTTACATGTAATACTGCTTACTCAAATGAAAGTTTAATTGCATCCTTAGTAAGAGCTGCTGACACTATTTTTATATAAAAATTGAAGCTGCTGCTACTAATAAAATGAACCTGAATTGGCTCTTAACAGCCATATTGTTTTTTCCCTGAAGAAGTAAAGCTTATGTTTAAAGGTGAAGGAAAGAAATGGTATCTCTCTTCAAACCGTTTTAAGTAAAGCTCTTTTGGGAATGTAAACAAAATGCAAGAGGCATGAGAATCTGCTGCTGAGCTAGTTTTACACTCTTTGCACCCACTGTGCAATCACATTTTCATGTTCATGGCTTTTCTCTCACAGTACAGATTTCATGCTTCTATAACATGCAAACCCTGATCAATCCTCATCTAAAAAGATCTTTAAGTATCAGTTCAGTGCAGCAGCTTTAGTTACTAGTTAAGCCCTGTCCTGTTTTCCCCAGCAGCCATCAGGGTCCTGTTTCTATCATTCTTGACAATCCCACCCCTTGTAAGCATGTTTGGGAATGGGTATAGAGGGATTTGGGTTGACTTTTTTTTTTTAATCCATTTCTCTGATCCCTAAGGCTGACTCAGAGGTTAATTCCTACTTTACATGCCTATGAAAAGCCCTATCTGCAACTTGCCAGGATTCCCTTTTGGATTTCTTCCCCATTCAGGCCTTGTTGCCATGACTGTAACTGCTGGGACTTCATTGGCCAGAGACTGCTCTAATGTGAAAAGGCTGCCAGTCGTGCTTCTGCTGTGCCTGGCATGTGAAAACCATGTATTTCACTCTTTGCAAATGTTGATTTGTCTACCTGTCTGTTTCAGCAACTCACAAAAGATTCCCACCTATGCAGTAATGTGGCAGAAAATGTGTTTTTACCCATCTGTTGTGCCTTTCCTGTCCCATGTGCGCTGAAGCCACTCATGTATGCTGGGGTCTTCTACAAGAGTTAAATGAATCACTACAGTATTTTGGCTGAAGTATGAAATATTGTGAATAAGGAAACTACCAGTCATTCATGGTAGCATACAGCATATTGCCTTTACCTTTAAAGTACAGGGATTGCTCTTAGCAGTGATCTTCCATGGAACAGTGCAGTCTATCCAAGTATCTGGAAAGGGCAGCTCACTAAAATTCTGAAGGTTGCATATGATTTTGGTCCAGAATGCTAATGTTTAGTAGCTTAGCCATGACTTGTCCCAAGTGCAATATTAGATTTTTAATGCAATCTTTTCTACTTGAATATAAAATGTTAAGTGTCCTGTATTGCTGAAAAGATATGGGATCAAAATTTCTTTCCAATAAATCTTCAGTTAAAAAAACTTGTATATGCATACAGGCCTGCTTTGTTCTCATACATAGTGTGAAGATTAACTCGTTGAAATAGCAACCACAGTAACCCATTAGCTGATTTACAAGGGAGTGTGAGAATTCTTGCAGTCTTGTTTTCTGAAAATTGGCTGAAGTGAACTGTGGCTGCTGCAGTTTGAGTCCAGCATTAACAGATGAAGAAATCCAGTTTGTGTTGCAGCCTTCTGAAATGAGAAACTGTGTGGCTTCTCTGTTTCACTAACAGGCCAAAAGGTAAGCACTTGGTTTTCTTCCTTTAGACATCCTTTCAGGCTGGATGTGAGGAGGAGGTTCTTCACCATGAGAGTGGTGAAACCCTGGAATGGGTTGTCCAGGGAGGTGGTCGAGGCCCCGTCCCTGGGGGTGTTTAAGAGCAGGCTGGATGAGGCTCTGTCCAGCCTGATCTAGTGTGGGGTGTCCCTGCCCATGGCAGGGGGGTTGGAACTAGATGATCCTTGTGGTCCCTTCCAACCCTGAATGAAACTATGATAAGAACTTTCTCACCTGTCTGTGAGATACTCACCCAAGTGTGAAGATGGATATGGACCCAACAGGTTTTGCACACTGATGTTTCTTTTGGTGAATACATTTCTGGAAAGGTGCAAAGCAGAACTGAACATGCAAAATGCACGTAGGTGGTGGGCTTGGGTCATGTACTACAGCACGTGATGTCAGACAGGATACCCGGTGTGCTTCTTCAGATCTCTGATGGCATGTACTATCATAATCCTCAACATGCAGGTGTCAATGAAATGAATCAGACACAAGGTTTTTAAGTTTTAAAGGTATCTGAGAGTTTCCACTGTCAGAAGATGATGCCAGCAGGTGCAGATAAAATGAGTGTGTGTTCCTACAGTGTTGTCTTGTGAAGCAATATACACTCTGACTGCACTTGGGTAAGCTCGCAATACTCACAGGAGGAACTTCATGCTTTCATGGAATAAAGATGGAATAACATTTTATTTTCTGGTCTGTTGAAATGCATTATTTTCAAAGCTAGAACTATCTACAGAAAAAAGCTTAAGCATTTCCAGTTCCAGAGGATGCATAGTGCCAGTAACAATCAAGGAATGTAGTGGCCCGCCTAACTCCACTGTGGACATCTGATACAGTGTGCCTGAAACAATCTTCTGGTCTGCAGCACCCACACGTGCAAGGCCAACACAAATGGTGTTTTCAGTCATTTCTGTAAGAAACAAGTTTGAAAGAAGATTAAATGCTTCTTTTATTGACTTCATGGTCATCTTACAAAGAGCACTCAAAATGCTTGAACTTTTAATGCTGCTTTCTTCAACCTCCAATTAAGAAATCATTGGAGTGGCACAGAAAGAAGCTTGTTCTTTAAAGGAAATGAAACTGTATCTTGGGGATGTTTTTGAGCAATGGGAACACAAATTCATTCAGGAATTGTGTTCACTTTGAGGAAGCTGCTGCTTCTGATTGATTCTATATCAAAGATAAAACAAAAGGACTTCCATTTTAACAGTATTTGAGGAATGAACTATAAAAGGAGGCACATAGCTAGACAAAACAACTGAGTCATCTTTATAGCTACTGTCTCTATAAACATATTTCATAGTTTGCTCTTGGCTAGTATTAAGAATTCAAGGTCAAAATCATAGTTCTGCATGGCTGAGCTAACCTAGATTCATACTGCTATTCATGCAGAGCAGAGTGTGACCAGTCTAAAGGAAACGTAGCAGAGATTCCTCTAAAATGATCTAAAATGCTCAGAATCCTCCCATCTCCCACAACTTCAATGGATCAAAGACCTCAGAGTTGAAGATGGATAGAAACAGTACAGGGTTACCAAACAGAGGCTCTGACTAAACCCCCAGGAGCCAGCAGTGCTTGTTCATCCATGCTCACTGAACAACACTATGTTCAAGCTCTGCCACATCCATCTCATCACTAAGGTTTAAGGCAGCCCATGGCCACTGCACAGCAAGAGAATGCTATGTTTAAGAAGGCAACAGAATTCAGAGGCTGATTTGCGAGCAGTAGTAGCAGAGAGAAATGTTTGCATAATAGTACCTGCTCTTTCTCCTTGGAGCCTTCTTTTTTGAATAACGGCAAGAAGCTGTTCTGCAGCTTGATTGACACTCATATAGCGTGGTGGCTCATAAATCTTTCTACCTCTGCAGGGAAAGAAAAGTAGAGAAATTTCACATATGACCCATTTCATTATCCCTACTGTTCTTGCAGTTTATTTCAAGAAACCTCTAGACCAGCTAATCTGAACTTAAACAAGTCCAAGATTTCAGAATTGGCCTTTCAGACAAGAGTGAAACAAAATGTTAAGGAAGACAGAAGTCGCTTTGTGTTCTCACCACACCTGTGAAACAGCAGGACCTCCAGCTGGCAGATATTTGAGTCTTAAAAGCAAATTCATCTGCTGGAAGCAATATGCAGGTTTTGCAGCTATTCCTGAAAGATGCATTAGACTAATTCAAGGGCAAAGTGCTGCTTTTCTGTCAAATGCCCTGTAGACAGATGATTACAGACTAGGGAGACATTCTTAAATGAAATGCAGCTTTCTTTGCCAGCTGGATTCAGTCAAACATATATTATTTTGCAACTCCAGAAAAAACAAACCTCAATGATACTATGAGCCTTCACAAATGTTAATTTAGACCAGAGCTGCAGCATGTGTATAAAGTAACCATTTATATTCACCACTGGCAAAACAGACAGACTGCAGAGAGATGACTGAGATGCAGCAAGGGCCTTTTAGAAGACAGTTAAATGAACTTGAGAGCATTTTCCATTTAATTGATTAAAAATGGTGGTATGTGTTCAGCACTTTGCACTACTTCTAACCAGTGTAAGGAGGAATGCATTCAGAATGCTGTTTCAGCTATGAAATCTATTTCAAGATGGGGCAGAACAGTAGGAAAATAACATTTCACTTGCCAAGTGGCAAACTCACCCCATTATGACCTGCTGCTTCTCACAGAAGCTGGGGAAGAAAAAGCCTATGTTCTGCTGCAACTTCATTCCATTACTAAAAAAAAAAGCCAGGTCCTGTTGTAATGAACAAAAAAGTGCCACTCCTTGTAAGAAACAAAAGAATGTGGCCAGTGAGAAGTACAAGAGGAGAAGGCAGGTAAGTTCAGTATTAGAATATGGGCAAAGCACCTTTGTTCTTTGTGCTAAAAAGCCCTTTGTAGACACACTGTGTGTTTCTCTATTTTCAAAATGGTGACTCACTTCATTAGATTCTCCAGAGACTGCTCCTTCACTTTAATATCTGTAGAACAAAACATATTAAAACATGAATTCCCTACAAACAGCCTGCTTAGTTTTCTTTGTAGGTAAAGTATAATTTAATTAGCAGATTCTATAAACTTTATAACAGCATTCTAGTTATTACAGGAAAAAGAAACATAGATCACACTTGACTGTTTCATGTGTAAATGAATCACAAAGTGCTGGGGTGTTATGTATGTGGGTTCACCCAAAGATGGAGCAAATTTCACAGATGACTAAAAATACTGCTAAATACACAACTAGCAGTCTGTGGTAGTTTTAGGCTGATGCCTATAAAATTTTCCAGATTTTGAGCAAAATGTGGTAGAATGTAAATTAATTACCATTGGATGTAAAAAGGAAAATAATGGTAAGGCCTAAATAATCCTATTAGTCTGAAAACTAACATAAAGTTAGGTGCATAAACTAACTCTCTTTTTGCTTCTTTGCCCTAGCTGGTGATTCTGCTAGCTTGCTGACCTTGTCTATGTTCCTTTGTTATGGCTAAGTACTAATAAGCTACTCTTTGCTCTTCTTTCTCTTGTCCCATGTCCGAGGGGGAGGGAAGAGGAGGAAGCTGTTTCCAGACTTTAGTGTGCTTCTAAATACAGCTTCATTTGCTTTCTAACTGAGCTAGTCTGGCAATCTTATTTTGGGGGAGTAATTTCAACCCACCACACAGTTGCATTTACCACAAGGCAGCAAAATGCCAGCACGTTTAAGCACCTCAGGGTTTTAGGACTGTTCTGGGTTACAAAAGGTAAAACAGTGTGACTGATCGACAGCCATTACACCACTGCTGTGCAACCTGCCTTTTGTTAGCATTTCCTTCCTGTCCCAGTCAAAGTTTAGAACAATCTTCTGGTAATAGGGGGAAGGAAAAAACAGAAAACCAAAAACACAGGAGGAGTCAGGTAAGATTCTGTACTTCTGCAACAGCAGGACACTAACAGCCCACAGCCTCTCCAAGAGGCAACCAAGTGCTACCTCTTCAAACGCCCCCCAGTACTATCACAGTGAACGCTGGATATACTTTATTTTTTTAAAAGCATTGCTTAAGTTAAACCAAAGTGAGACTGCAAGACTATTAGTGCACAGTTTCCCAAATTCCTTACAGGCCCATGCAGTCACTTTGCATTCAGAAATTTATCACCAGTAACCCTTTTAATGTCACATTTGCTTATCTGGTGACCTCATTCAGTTTGATAAACAATTATCACAGTATAACTTAGGTTGGAAAGGACCTCGAGGATCGTCGAGTCCAACCTATCAACACAGACCCCATGACTAGACCATGGCACCAAGTGCCACATCCAATCTCCTCTTGAATTGATACACAGACCAGCATCACTAAGTAGTAGTAAGAGAATCATTAATTTGGAAATTGGTAGTCTTCAGCAGGGGATCTACGATGAGAGATGGGTACCACAACTGGCCCAGAAACATGAGATTTATTATCTGATTTTACTGTTTCAAAATTTTTTACTTTCTCACTACCACATTACAAAAATCAAACAGAAAGAGGGAGATCATACAAGTACCACTTTTGTGATACAAAATATCTTAAAAAAGACTTTGTTTAAATTTACTGTAGTTGTCACAATCCTTATGAAATCATCTTTAAAATAAATCATTAGAATTCTGATTTTTAGCCAGTTTTGAAAACAAACAACTTTCCAGGCATTGGAAAGTTTTATGTGCAATGATGCTTACACATTTAAATTGTTTCCTGGTCAGGATTCCTCCAGTTAGCACAGAACTTGTTTTTACTTAAAATATTACTTTATTTAGCAGTGAGAGATCCCAACTATATACAGAAAGGTATATAATTATATATACAAATTTGCAAGGGTCGTACTAAGTTATATGCAGGCAGTTCCCTAATATTTCAGAATTTACCTAGACTAGCAGAATTACTCAGAAAGTAGCTTTCAGATGAGGATTGTTGGGTAGGATAAAAATCAGATAGCACCACGGGAGAGCCTGGGGCCAGGGCTCAGCTGGGAGCAGCATTCCATTGCAGCTCCATGATCAGCATGGATTTTTAACAGCACTGGAACTTCTCACATGACAATCACCTTTTACCAAAACATCCTTAGATGAGGTCATTTAGGAAAGGGAGTATCACCTGGCAAAACAAGCAGGGTTACATACACAATTTATCCCCAGAAAGTCAATTGTGCTGAGCTCTAACCTAATTAAGTCAATACAAGATAGCTGCTAGTCACTGCAACCCGAGCTTGATCTAGCTTAAAAACACAATGATCTTTAGATCAAATATGGGCCTCCTGCTTCTGACTTCTACAAAGACAGGGTTTCTTGTGGATTTTTTGAAGAGGAATTAAGAAATTGTGGCTGCTGTAGCACAATGGCTGAACTGAATCTAGGTATGCATAAACATTCCAATTTTTGGTGTATTTTCAAAGACACATGTTGGCTAAGAATCTCTGGAACACTGGAACAGGTTGCCCCGGGAAGTGGTTGAAGCCCCATCCCTGGAGATATTCAAAGTGAGGCTTGACGGGGCTCTGGGCAACCTGATCTAGTTGAGGATGCCCCTGCTGACTGCAGAGAGGGCTGGACTGGATGACCTTCAGAGGTGCCTTCCAACTCAGACTGGCCACTATGATTCTATGATCTGTTTAATCACAGCCATCGTCTCATGCCTATCACTACTGCTTCTGGATGCTGCAGGAGATGGTAGCTAAAGAAGCAGGGTAGCTGCTGCTCACCAAGTAAGCACAGTGTGTGCATTCCATTCTGCCTGTTCCTCTGGATCTTGTCAAAAAAGCTCTCTGGCTTCCACGTGTCTGTCCAGAAAACTATGGACACTGTCTCTCCAAAATTGTACAACTGTAAAACAAAGCAAATGCAATAACGCACAAAATAAGAAAGAAAAAAGTAGCACAGCATTAAAAAAAAGCTATGAAAATCATGAATGATTTGCAATACTGAAATGTTCTGAGCCTTCTTCCTAAAGAAGTTTGATACCTCAGGGAGGGTACCCTACTAAGTGACACATAAGGCTTGCTCCTCCACAAATGCATGACAAACCATTGCATTTAAAATAATGCTTCCTTCTCAGAAAGCTGCCCTGTGCTTCTCCGTATCTCTTGACTAGTTCTAGTGCATTCTCTCTCCTTTCTTTATAACACAATCTGTAATTACTGAACTGTTTCCTCTTCCTCATAATAGAGATGGTACTGTTGTTCTTTTACTCGGCAAACAGTAAAGCACGTTACAGAATGACTAGTTAACTACCTGTAAAGCTTTTATCTATCTCTGCACTCTCCTTTCCGATATATATTGACTAACTTTCAATCTAACTTCTGTTGTTACAGAATTCTGAAGTCCTTTTAAAGGCAAACCTTTGCAAACTAGCATGAAAATTCATGCTTACTATTCCTTATTTAGGCTAAGGCTAGGGATCCACTAATAAAGCCATAATACTTACAATGTTTTGATTCTACTGGCACAGTAATATTTGCATTGAAGCAGCACATTCACTAGATGAAAGTTGTACCAGTCCAAAGAGACTGTGGATATGAAGACCTGAAGACAGGGACAGATTGTGCATGGAGCAGAGAGGTGCAACATTTTTTATGCATATATGGTAAGAAGAATATTGCTAGTGGACTCTGTGTCAAACTCACTGATTTTATTCTCAGCCTTATCATTTATTAGGCCCTGATCTCAGTGAAGACATTTGAAGCAATGGTCTTGCCAATCATTTCAGTGCTGCAAAAGTAAAGCTGTATGTAAGCTAAGGCAGCATTTGGCCTGGAAGTTTTTGCAACCAACTTGCAAAAGGGTAAAACCATGCATCAGTTCTGGTCAATTCATCTCTGGAATGGATCCATCCCAAATGAATTTTACAGTTTGCCAATACTCTGTCTGCTCAAACCCACCAAAGAAACAACAGGTATCCAGACTAACCTCCCCACTTTCTCTGTAAACCTGGAAGGAAAAACTGCTTCTCCAAGCTTACTACAGGAGACATTGTCTGTGCTGTTAGCAGAGAACAGGACCCTCTGTAGAAGCAGGTCTGTGCCATCTGGGGATTCCCCTATGCATACCTACTTTACTGTGGCATTAGCTTGTGGTTTTAACTCATTTAAGCTGGTAGAGCAGAATGTGAATCAAAGCAGAAACATGTTTGTTTTGTTCAAGAGACCACAAGCTCAGTTTTTAACCATTTACACTTGTTTGATTCAAAGATTCCTGGAATATTGCTGAAAACATTTCCTCTTCTCACTATTTCATTCTAGCACAAGGACAAGAACACACAGTGTACATTTCACAACCTAAAGGTTCTTACAGTAAACTAAATATAGGGCGAACCAAATTAATTGCTCCTGATGTAACTTGTTAACTATTTCAAGGCTGTGCTCTAGAAAAATAAATAAACCCAGTTTTGTTTTGTCTGTTTTTCATGGGGCTAGCTAGAACTCTTTCAATTTTGAAGCAAATCTGAAGAAAAAAAACATTCCAGCAAGGAGTTTCTCCTTTTCACTTTTGGAGCATCTGAGAGCAAGTTAACCTTTAATCTCCTTCAGTCATCGACAACCACTGAAATCTCCAGTACCAACCTAACTAGCTTACTCCATCTGCCACCTGAAAGCCACTGCAGCTACTTCCCAAAGAGCAGCAGCCCTCCTTCAGAACAGAAAGTGACCTCAATTAACCTCACATCTTACCCCAGTCCCTGTGGCATTCTAATGACCTGAAGGAGAGAAATGTCCCCTTTTAACTTTTACCAAAGAAAAAGAAATGCAGAAATGGGCAAACTGTTACTATCTGGAAATTAAATCTATTAAACCACCCTGCCACATACTAAAAACAAGCTGGGCATTCAGCTTTATACCCTACAGCATTTGTTCTGGTGGTTATTTTTCTCTTTTCCATTATCATTATAAAGACTCTCCATCATCTCTGCCAACAAGAAGTTAAGCAAGTTATCCCTTTTGTGCAAGCACTGCCAGCAACAATCACTGAATCCGTCCTTTGTCTAGTAGGTTTTGCATTCAAACTGAAATCTCAGTGTCAAAAAAAAGGGTAAGACATTTTTGTAAGCAATGGCCTGTCTGTTCAGTAGCAGTAACTCAAGGATACCTTCACCTAGGATTGATATCACACAAAACTGTGCTTCTAGTCTCTCAACAATACATTTCCTTTCTCCACACCTGGACAGAACAAGAAGTGGCTTCTACACCAACAAGATGGAATGAGGCATATTTTATTAACCTCCCAGAAATGTCTTTGCAACTTACACCCTTCTACCAACTGAACTTCTGAAGAATAGATTTCCTAACATCAATGCATATATACTTTACAATAAAAACAGTGGAAATACTGCTTTGGGAACTTCCTGGTACACCAGTGATCTCTGAATCCCTGAAACTGAAACAATAAATGGATACCTCTATTGTGCTGGACTAGCTGTAACCAATTACCTTACAAGCTCTTCTACAGACACAAGTATGTATTTCTGTGTTTGATGTCTGCAGAGGTGTGACATTTATGTGAACACAGGCACTGTTCTCCCCACCACAGTAAAGCTGCACTAAAGAAGACTGTGCAGAAGACTGTGTAGAAGACTACAGAAGACTGTGAGACTTAACTGTCTCACAGTTACAGTTTTAACTCTCTCCCTGTACCTCCTGCAGACTTGGTTTGTCCCTAATAGTTTCCTGTGCTGCATTCTAATTTCCAGCTCTTTAAATCTAGCATGTAGTACCAGGCTTTCAAGGAAAGACTCACTGAAGAGAGCAGCAAACACCAAAAATTCCACTACTGTTCTAAGGACTCAGCAGTTACAGAGAACAGAAGGCCCACTAGAGCTAGAACCCACTGACATTTAAAAAAGATTCTTCCCACCAACCACAAGAGATTGAACAGGGCCCTAAAATCAAGATACCGTGCTTTTTGTTGCAATAAAACCATAACACATGGTTTGTTAATTGAGATTAATTACCTGAGGATTAATGTCATGCTTTGAGATTATTAAGATGTTTAATAGGACAATGAAGAGCTCTGTGTATTTGCAGTGAAACCATCATGCTGAACAGCTGCCAGCACCACTTTAAAGAGTGGCAACAACAAATGAAGTTTCACAGCGGTCTTCTGTGTGCTGCACTCTACAATAAGCAGCTGGGGTTTAGGAGTGGGCATAATCTGTTCTGCACAAGATAAAACATCTCAAGCATCACATTTGCACTCATCATCAGATTTGTAAGAGTGCCTACATTCTGCTCAAGCACAAAAGTGCCAGAATTTCAAAGGGATCAGTGAAATGGTTGGACAGATATTTCACGCTCTCAGCTTGCAAACTAACCTTACCTTCTCTCTAATGCTCAAACACTTCACAGAAAAATTTCAAAAGGTCATTTTGAAAGACCTCAGTCTTTGGAAATACTCTTCCCCCCACCCAAGCAGTAATTGGCTTAAGCAAAGCCTTGTGCACTTAAATTTTGCAATGCAATAGCTAAAGTCAGGAAAGGAAGCCAGAACACTCTGCTCCAAGGCAATGCTCTATCTGCCTGAGTTTTAAGCTTCTCATAAAATACTGCTCAAAGCTGTTCTTCCCTTCACTCTTCACTTTCTTCACCTCAGAACAAGCTGTAACTTCCTATCTTATTTACAAATACAATATGAAATAATATCTGGCAGCTTTTGGTTTTGAGGTGTCTGTTTTCAGTTAGTATCTTTAATGCTTCTGTAAATTATATCCTTTGTTTTACTTGTTTATATAAGCAGAATTGAACTGCTGAGAGGGCAGAATCAACTGTAAAAGAAGTGCTGTACCATGATTTCAGCTTGAAAAGCCTGCATGTAAGTGGAATTTCAATGAAACTACTGAGCAGCTTTGTTTATGGCCATTCTGAACAACACCAGACACCTGAAGTGGTTCACATCCACAGTCCTCACTTAAAATACTGGTGTGGCTAATCACCACAAAAATATGGAGCATAAAAATAAGGAACAAGCTGACAGACTAAATGGGGAAATTGAAAAATGAAGATCCTCCATTCCCTCTGTCAAGTACTAAAGCAAGCAGAAGAGAAGATGTGAGATTATTTTAAAGGTCAGTAGGGCAACAGAGAGACCAAGAAGTAAACATTTCAAAATGCAGGCATTTATTTTTACAGCATCTTTCCCAGAATTATTGCTGTATCAGCTGCAACAGTGACAAAGCAATTCTTCACTTATGAGCCTACCTCCTTTCCTAAAAGAACTGGACATGTCAGAGAAAGAAGGTGAAAAAGAGTCTTATCATTACGTTTTTCAGACCTGACAGCTGTATACACATGCAAATGCCTGTAAGGTGGCAGGACCCAAATGCTCCTCAGCTATGTTCTGTGTTCAGTTGGTCTCAGGTTACACTGCAGGTCGTTCTCACATGACAGGTGTGTTCTGCAAATGAAGATGCTGCCTGATCACATCCTACTGACAGATACCAAGAGGCTTTTAAGTCCCAAGAGGGACTTCACAAGTTACATTTTTCACCTCGTCTTCCACACTTTGGCCACAATAACCCCATTCAGTGCTACAGGATGGGGACAGAGTGGCTGGAGAGCAGCCAGGCAGAAAGGGACCGGAGGGTACTGGTTGACAGCCAGCTGAACATGAGCCAGCAGTGTGCCCACATGGTCAAGAAGGCCAATGGCATCCTGGCCTGTTATCAGGAATAATGTGGCCAGCAGGAGCAAGGAAGTCATTCTGCCCCTGTACTCAGCACTGGTTAGGCCACACCTTGAGTACTGTGTCCAGTTCTGGACACCTCAATTTAAGGACATTGAGACACCTGAACATGTCCAGAGAAGGGCAACAAGGCTGGTGAGAGGTCTCAAGCACAAGCCCCATGAGGAGAGGCTGAGGGAGCTGGGTTGTTTAGCCTGGAGAAGAGGAGGCTCAGGGGAGACCTTATTGTTCTCTACAACTACCTGAAAGGAGGTTGTACACAGGTGGGAGTTAGTAGTAAGTGAGAAAAAAAAACAGTGATGGTAAACAGTTTACTCACTGTCAGTCAATAAAACACATTTTGTGTAGAGACTCTCCTGTTAGAACAAAGCGTTTTTGAAGATTAGAGCACAGAAAGAGGGTGGAAGCCAGAAGGTTCTGCTCCTGCAGTTACTACAGGTTCTCTATTTGACTATGAGCACAGTGAGTATGACAGCATTCTTCAGCTTCCTTATCTATAAATACTTTCCTACTTGATGGTGAAAATGTACTCACCTATTCAGTAAAGACTCAAAAGTAACACAGTAAGCACTGTTTTTGCATTTAAGTGACCTGCTAATCGTGAAAAGATGAAGCTATTTTATGACTGGAATTATCTTACAAGAACTAACTAGATTACAAACCAAAAAAAATCAGACTGAGATGAATCACTGAAAGAAACAAGGGGACATACAAGATGTTTGTTCAGAAGCTATTCAGGTGGAAAGTGGGTATGTCTCAAAATAAAGGCAGGTCTTTGCCATAACATGTTTTTTTCCCAGCTGCCCTACCAAAATGTAAAGTAGATGCTTTCAAAACTAGCAACACCACTCTTCCAGAAATGTGGCCTATTTTAGTCTTTTGTCTCATCCCATGGCCTGCCTCCAGGTTTGTGCTTTTTTCACAGTAATGCCATTATCTCAAGTCACTTCAAGCTGCATCATTCCTTTATGTGCATCACAGGTCTGTATGATGCAGAGTCTTCCTAATTTGTCTGACCATCCATACTGCTACCTCAAAGATATGTTACCAGCATGGAATCAGAAAGAATTCTGTTCTGAGCACTACTCTGGCCAGTGACCTTCTCAAACTAACCCAGATGTCGTGCAGGCAGATTAGGAAGCAATGAAAAAAGTGTAAATTAGATAGCCTGTGAGATACCCTGCCTTTTTATTCTGGGGCTAAATCCTTACCAATCCTTACCCTATTCTGAAAAACTGAGTGTGGGTACAGAGAATCCCATTTGGATAGATCCAAGGCAATGTCTTGCTCACAGGGTAGCTGGGCAGTGGTAGAAAGAGAGGTAAGCCTTTACCCAAAACCACAGCACTTTCCCAAGCTACGTAACTGCTGTGCAGCCGTTGCTGAGAAAAGCTGAAATGTCTCAGTTGTTACCACCCACTAGAAGTGATGAGAATTTCAGTCCTCCTCTGGGGGCTTCTGTTCTCTTGCCCTGATTTCCCTGGTCGTGTGCAAACTGCATGACTTTTTACCGGTGATTATTCCCCAGTACAACAAGAGTCAGAGTGATCAACATGCCTACATGTCAGACAAGAGCAGTGAACCTACAGAGAACATGCTAAGAGGCACTCACACAGAGGCACTTTTCCTGGCTTTTCCCCCCCAGCCATACTCATTTGTGTTTGAGGGAAAAGATGTTCTTCAGTCTTGAAAAAAAACAAAACAAAAAACCCAACCTGATACAGCAAAGCACAATGAGAACAGTGTATGAGCAAGCCACACAGCAAGTCATAAAGTTGTTTTGCTTTCAGTAGCTGTGGCTCATTGTATTAATCTATTGGAGCTTCCTAGAAGTTAAAAAAAAAAAAGTTAGTTTTCAAACCTAAAACAACCCAGTATTTCTTTGTACAAATACAGTCACCTGTGCAGCCTTCGAAACACTGGGCAAGAGAGTAAAAAACACACAAGCATCTGAAAATAAGATATTCAACCTTCTTTACTATTTAGCAAGAAATACATCCATGAATTGAATGTGACAAGCCATCACTTTGACTTCAGTGACTCACTACCGTGCAGGACAACTGTGCAACTCTCAGAATGTTGTTGGCTGCACAGAAGCACTGCTCGGATGACGAGACATGTTCTTTTGTGAACACTGGGCTGTAGCTGCAGTTTACTGAAGGCCTAATCAGCAGTTACAGCTCACTACGCACATGGCTTTCAGAATAGCGTATAAAGGTGTTTCCTGTTTTTCTCTAGTAAGAAAGAAAGAGGTTTTGTATCACAATCAGATTAAAAGGGAAAAAAGCCAAGCCTTTTCTGTGGTGAAGCAAAAGAGGAATCCCTGCTATACTTGACAGCAGTTTGAAACACAATAACCCCAAAAGTAAATTGGTAGCAGGAGACAGCCATGAATGTAAAGACTGTTGAGATTATAAACTTCCACCACAACTCTAACTAAATCACAGGCTAATTGTTTTGTACAATACCCCTCACTTGCTGTTTCTGCCTGTAAGGAGCAATGAATTGCTGCTTATGGTCTGTCCGGTGATACACTAGGATCACTATTTCCTAAAATGCTTTATACAAGAGGAATGCTGACTTGTGAGAAGGCAGCCCACCCCCAAGCTAGAATGGAAAAGGAGACTAATGCCAGAGTGAGTAACATCACATTTCCTTTGTGGTCAGGGATAAGGAAATGGTAAACTGATGTCCAAAACTCTGCGTATGTGAAAAACCTGATGGACTGTTTGCAGTCTATTCCCTGTTAGCTTTCTGCTCCTTTGTTTGCAATTAATCTAGAAGCTCTATGTTCCTCCTTTCTGTGCCCAGCTGGAGTTGTGGAAGAAGCAAACTTAGTCTGTTCTCTTTGGGAATATGAGCCTTACATCTTTCTTCCTAATGAATGTAAAAGAACAATAAAAAGATAGCGGGCAGCAGAAACTGCTTGTCAACAGCTTGGCAACAGAAACAAATTGCACCACCATGAAGCCAAAAGGGGAAAAGGTGAGCGTCAGCCCCAACTCTTGTGTTATCTGCCCCAGTAAGCGCAGCTGTGTGACATCTGTCATGTCTGCTGTACATGTACGTTTGATACCAAGGAGCCTATTTCCTTCCTAAAAGCTAATTTTGCCCAAGTCTTACAGCAATAGGCAGGTACCACTAAGAAAGTACTCATGGGAAGAATCGCAGCGCGAATCCTGTGCTGCATTCCCTTTAGCATTAGCATTCATGTCTCAGAACAGGCGTCAATGCAACATTGCTGAAATGCCAGACCAGATGGCTCTCAGGTTTCTAAACCATTCAGATGTGATCAGAGACAGAGATAATACCCAGCTTAATGCAACACATTTTCTACTGCTGCGCAGCACTGAAATGAGGCTACTGGTGTTTGTCTGTATGTCTGAAGGTGTCAGTTGTTGAAATTATTAAAAATGGTGATATTTTATACTAAGTTAGGAAGGAATGCTTCCTCCTTCAGTGCTGAAAACTTACTGTTCAAGCCTACAGATCTAGTATGTAATATGCTGACATTCCTATGCTTGCTTCAGTTTTGGTTTGGGGGTGCCCATACACAGACTTGGCATTTAGACAGGCTTCTGCATGTTCCTTTTATGACAAGACCAGCATATTTCTCAACAGGATATCAACCTAATTTAAGAATAAGCTTTTCAGCTGTTCAGTAGTAGAAGGAAGCCAATATGAGAAAGCTTTAGCTGTAAAGTAACTCGAATACTGAAGTCTCTTGGGACAGAGGGAAGTTAGAGAGAATAGAAACACTGCTATTCATGTGCTCATCAAAAGGGACTTTTGCTGACATGTGGCATGATGAAAGGGAAGTGTTAAATTCTGCAGAAGAAATGTACAGTTGCTGCAGATCTTTAAACTTCAGATTACAGCATGCTCTGCCAAAGGGATAGTTCAGCAGTAGTGGAAGAGAATATAAACAAAAACATTACCTGTAAACCACAGCAACCCACTGCATTCAAGATTGAAGCGTTATGAATGACCTCATATGGAATCCCCAATTTTACTGCACGTAGTACTAAATCACTGTGTGTTGTGGCCCTGTGTTAAGATGAGAAAGGAATTAAAAACATTCAAGCAATGAAGTGACCAAGCATCACTAGTGTTACACTTTGTTTTGAAAGCAGTATGAAACTCTTCACAACTAGGGCAATGCAGAAGTGCCAAGAGGGCAACAATGACTTGACTAATTGCTGTCCAGTAAGTAAGTCCAGTAAGGCTTCCACATGTTATCTTCCTGAGTTGAAAAGACAGGCATCCTTAGTATGTCACAGCTGTTTACCATTTTCTGACATCACTAAAACTGTAGCACCAACACAATTGTGACTTTTAAAAAGACTTTGGTAAGTACTTGAAAAGGAAAGTACTATCTATCTTTTGTTTTCTGCAGGTGTCTGTGGACAGCTATTGAACTGTAGAAGTCAACTCTGTTTGGCATAAATTTCAACAAAACTTTAGTATTTCCTTACTTGCTACACAGCCAGGACTTCACCTGTCTGTGCCAGTGCATGCCAGGAAAGCAACACACTCAAACTGGAACTTTGAATAGACTGAGATAAACTGCATGCAGTATTTAAAAGCATCCTCAGACTAAATCAACTTTAATAATATTTAAGCCAAATTACTCAAATTAACAATGATCAAGTTGGACTAATCAAGTTTATTCTGAAATAATTAAGAAAAATCTAGTTAAACTTAGAACCAAGTTAAATTTGGCTCCAGGTCTATGCTCAAAACCCACCCTGCAAGAGCTACTGGGTTCGTAGTTAATGCAACTACGATTAAAGGATCTACAGATCCAGCAAATCTTTGAACTGCAAGAATATTTACACATGTATCTGGCTTGTATATACCCTTGGCACTCCATTTTCCATGTGAAATATGAAGATGAACTTACCCCTTGCCTAAATTTATCAAACCTGAACAACAGCCTTAGCCATCTCATTCCTGAGATGTACATATTTCTGTGTGGTTATTCCAAAGAAGGAAGCAAGAAAGAAACAGCATATGCTAATTAGAGTAATAGAATGGGAAGACTTCTTTCACCCCAGCCTGGTTCTTTCACCCTGGCCTTCGAGAAGTCTCCTGATTTTTAGTTTTACAATTTTGACATTGCATGCCTGACTAGCACCAGTCAGCAGATCAGGTGCTTTAGACTGGACCACAAATGTGGCAGCAGCTGGCTAAACTGTAAGGATCAATAATGAAAAAAGAAATCAGTTTGACTAGAGCAAAGGAAAATAAAGGAATTCTGAATATGAATTTGGGAAATCACAGACCCTGATACATAATGACTCCCAGACCTAGGAGAATGCAACACTTTGGTTAGTAAACAAACTATGGTCCTGATTTTGATAAGTGGGGATGATGTAAGAATGCCTGTTCTAACAGGTGAGGGGACTCATTTATGGCCTTGTATATTCCTTTCACATACACAGGACAAGAAGAAACGGAGGATTTTGTGGTTACGCTAACACTGAGCAGGGGATCAGCTGGCTTCATTAACTCAAATTTGCTCCAGCCATTATTTTCTCCTAATAGATCCGTCAATAATGACTGCAGCTAAAAGCAGAAGCACGTCCATGAGCACTCAGATAATACCATCTTCTCTTAGGACAGAAACATCCAGTAACCTCATGAACCCCTAAATCCTTAGGGCTCTGTGTGGGCATAGGAGAAGTTCCAGCTGCAATATAAAGAGCCAAGAACATAAACATTTAGAGAGAAGCAACTCATTCAAAAAAAGGGTAGTTCTCTGCAATGATGTACTATGTTAATCAGAATGGAAGTATTTTGACACTGAAACTAATGAGGAAGATCAAGATATTGCTCACAAGTAGCAATTACATGTCAATGCATGTGTGTTGTGGTTTATTCCATCTGTGTGCTTCTATCACTCACTGGGTCTGAGCACAACGGTATAGGCAACATGGTTCTACGCTCAACAGGAATCCTAATTTTAATGTTAATGTGTTGAAAGTATAATTAATGTTTCTGAAATGCAGTATCATCTGCCTATAAGTAGCAATTGTTGCATCAAGCATTCTCTTGCCAGTTCCTTTCCAACCTGTATTTACATAAATTTTCTGCTTTTGACAGATGGGCAAACTGCTCCTCTTTTTCGTAAACTCTCTCATTTTTTTCACTCACAAAAAGGGTGCCCAGTGACTCGATTTCTCTTGTGCCGCTTAACACTGTGGTATAAATCTTGAATCACCAGCTGGAGACTTAAAAGGTCCTCTGTATGGCTTGACATTACAGATTGATGATGCCTGACTGAAAAGACAGAAGGGGATCCTTCCGGTGATAGGAAAAGACTATACACCTCAGCGGGAGTGAAAAAGTGGAAACAAAAGGCTTTAATAAACCAAAATAAGATGACATTCATCATGACCTAAATGATTCTAAAAACTATCATATATCAAAACAGGAACATTGTACAACCAACAAACAGCATTCATTCTAAAACAACTGAACATAAAAGCTGCAGTTTGCAAGTACAAATAGCAACTAAAAGAACATGGCTCAAAACACAGCACCTTTCTGAATTATGTGACAGCCTAAAATTTCTTCTGTTAGCAGGTAAAACCTGGAACAAAATATTCTCCATAAAAGCTGGCATAGAGAATGAAATTACAAGTGACTGCTGAAGGAAAGATTTATACATTCTGGAAGATCAGTATTCCTATCTATAAGGGATATCCAGGTAAGGAAAGTCCAAAGCAAGATAAAGTGTAGATAATCATATTTTTAATGCCATTAAAAAATATACAAAGACAAAGTGCTTCTGGACTGAAAATCAACTTCTTCATAAAAAATTACAGTTATGAAGCATGGCTCCTTCCTATTGAAAAAAGAGAGTGATCAAGCTACAGCAACAATTAAGAAGTTGCTTTGCCTTACCCAAAAGGATCACCAACTACAAGAAATGCGACATCACAAACATCAGCTTCTTTTAAAATGCTGTCTGCTTCCTGTTCCACTGTTTCTCTGTCAGCCAAAATCAATTTTTTTCCATAAAACTCTTCCTAGAAATTGAAATGAATAAGAAATACCAAAATAAGACACTTTGGACTGTGTATCTCTCTGACTGCTCACTCAGGAACACAGGCAATGGACACTGGAAAAGGCCAATTTTATTAGTCTCTCCAGAAGTCCAATTCACTTCTTAGAGAAACCAGCCTCCCCTTGCAGGAACACCTGAGCTTCCCATAAAGCATCTCCCAAGCTGAAAAAAAAAACTAGTCAAGCACATTACTCTGATATTGACCTGGGTTTTTATGCCTTCTGTGTGAGTTAAGGAGCTGCTCCAAAAGTAGCTCAATCGTGCTTGCATACTGAAGGTACATGGGTGGACTCCAGGTATAGTTAATTTAAGCTGTTACTCTACTGGAAGGCATTAGCTTTTATAACACTGACATTGAACCAAGAGAGATGCAACACTAGCTGTACCACAGCCTATTTTTTTAGATTTTTCCTCAATTAAGGAATGATTTCACATTAATCATTCGTCTTCAGTTCTCTACAAGAAACAATTTACTATCTATACAGATAAACATGTATTTGATCATGTCCTTTGCTTTTCCTCAGTAGCTCGGTAATCATCATGTCTCTTAGTATGTTTTAAATGCCTTTATTGCCAGAATAGAACTCGTGTAACAAAACAGTAGCTAGTTCTAGAACATGGTGTCTGACCATCCTGAGCACATCTGCATCATGTGTCACCACACATTTCACATGTTCATGACATGATTAGATAAAGGTTTTTTCCCAGGGCACAGACCCAAAAAAGGCAGTTTTGTTCTAAATAGTATTTGGGAAATGTGGGTGGTATTACAAACATTAATCAACTGACAAAATTACTAAGTGAGTTACGATCCAGAAAGATTTTCCTCTGACTTTTCCTGTGACTTCACTGATAGCTTCACCTACAAAGAACAGTGAATTGACAAGAGAGTCTTCATACTTGTAGAGAAGCTTCCACAAAAATCCATCCCACAGTTAGAATAATAAATATGGAATCTCCATTACTGGCTTCAGTTCTAAAGATGACTTGCTCACCATTCTTAGATAAGTTTCTCTACCTCTGTAAAATGTGGATATTATTTTTCTTGAGAAAGACTGCAACCTACAGATTTGATAGAAAGGGGACCAAATATATGTGTAAGCAAATCTTGTATCTGTGATTCAGAATGGTTGATGGCCACCCTGAAGTACTGCTCAGGTCTATACTCCAACTAATAACAGATGTTGACACCCCATTTGTTTTAAGTATCTTCCACTAGATGCTCATTAGCAAGTGGTCCAGCACAACAGCAGTCTATAATGCAAAGCACTTGATGCTGACAACACACTAGAAATTCTACATACATCTTGGTGGGTCTACCACTGGACCAAACCAACTTTAGTCCAGTATAGTAAGCAAATACACACTACGGTGCAGAAAAGTGTATTCCCAGAAGCACCCCTTTCAGTTTGTTTTCATCTAATGGAATCTATTTGTATGCTTTGAGACTGTTCCACAATGCATATCAAAGCACATTAATTAGAGAATATATAACAAGCATTCTTCTGACAAAAAAAACAAACCAAAACTGCAGACTCCCTAGAACATCACTGGGTACAAACAGTTCTTTCATCAAATTGAGGGCCAATTTAGATGGTCGACATCAAATAGCTTTTAATGTACATTTTCATCCAATGAGATAAACTAAGCAAGTCATGTCATTTGAATTTAGCAATCTGATTTTAAAAGCATCAGCACAAGAGGATGCCTAGAAAATCCCTGCAGGGGAGAATTTGTTCTTTATCTCTTGACAGCTTTCTCACAGCTTTTCATGTTGCTTAGAGGAGGTTGACTTTCAGATTACTGCACTCAGTATTGTTACTTGTGTGCAAACTGCACTTTGACACTTCTTTTAGTTTGTTTTGACTGATCGCTTTTCCCAATCATGTCATCTTTGGGACATCAAAGTTTCTAAAAGAACTAAATCAATAAAACCCCAAACGAATATGACTTATTGCCACATTGCTCAACAGCCCATCTCTGACTGAGTCTGGAAGTCTCAACCTGTTGAGACTGCCTGGCCCACGAGGAAACATGGATAGTCATTTTACTGTTCCCAGCAGGCACACTGTAATACTTCAGACATAAGCAGAGGTTCAAGGTTCCAAGCCGCGTATTTTTCTGGTCTGTCTTTTGATTACTTCTTGTTTGTTTTTTAACCAAGAGACATTTTTCTAAACAAATCATTCAATCTTTCAGGATCTCCATACATTGTCAGATTTTGACATGAAAATTATCATCACCGCTTGCAGGAAGGTGATCCCAGGCTTCCCACAGCAGCGAAACAAATTCTCCCATAAAATATAGCCTCCGAAGGTCCCGTGCGTCCTTTTCCCCGACAACCGCACTGTTGATTTCCCCAGCTGCCGTTACCGACCCGCCGGCCCAGCACCCTCGTCGCCCCTTAGCGTTAAGGCTCCGTGCGACTGCGGCGGCCACACCTACCAGCGCTTCCTTGCCCACCGTGAGGATGGACGTGTAGGCCTCCAGGTACACCTTGTGACACCGCTTCACCGTCTCCAGCCCCTTCACTGTGATGTCCTTGGCATCTCCCAAGCCCAGCCCGACTATATACAGCATCTTTGCGAGAGAGGTGCGAAAATGCCGTCGCGGCTACCTATCACAGGAGGGGAACGAGGGTCAGCCGGTGCGCCCCACGCCACGCAACGCCACCACCCCCGCCGGCCACCGAGGCCTCGCCCCACGTCTCCCCACTCCTCTCACCGGCCCCTTTACGCCAGGACACACTCCAGCCCCACACAGCTCGCCCGGGCGCGAACCGCCGCCAGCAGCCCACCTCCCGCCTGCTTCCCACCGGCCGCGCCGTCGCGAGTGGCCACGCCCCCTCCGCGCTCTGCGGCGCCCGGCGGCGCGGGGGCTGCCGGGAACTGTGGTCCCCGTGGTAGGGCGCTCGCGGGCAGCGGTTGTTAAGTATGGCAGCGGCGCGGGGGGCTGGGGCCCGCGGTTGCCCCACGCTCCTGCTCGCCAGCGGCCGGAGCATCCCGGTGCTGGGGCTCGGTAAGTGCCGGGGCTCGGTAAGTGCCGGGGCTCGCGGCAGGCCTTGGCCGAAACTCGCGCCAGGCCTTGGCCGAAACTCGCGCCGGAGACGCCTCCCCGTGACAACCGTTGTGAGACGGTGGCGGTCATCGTTAGGTCAGGCCAGGCCAGGCCTAGCCGGCCCCTCGGAGTTTCGCTCTGCTCGCCTTGGGGAAGCCTGGGCTTGAGCCTCCCGCTGGTGCGGAGCTCACCTGTGCATCTCCAAAGGCATATTGCTGGGTGAATCTTCGTGGCCCTGTTAAATGGAACCTTCTGGGGCCCCGACTGCTGTCCTGCCCCAAGGCAAGCAGGTGCATTTCTGCTTGGGAGTATAAATCCGTTTTTCTATCACCCCCAAGGTTTTATGTGCTGGTTTGGTGGATTGTTTGTTTTTTTTTAACTCATGAGACTTCATAGCACAGGTAGGGTTTTTTAAAGCAGACATTCAAGCCTGAATTGGTCTTACTGGAAGTTGTCGGATTTTATATTTTTTTGTCAGCTGCACCTGTTCCAGCCACAAGCCTCTAGGAATTTCAGCACCCTGAGAGTCAAGAAGGCTTGTGCTTTGCTTGCAGGAAGAGATGGCTCATATGTGTGCTGAAAGAACTCAAACGCTGTTAAACCCTGACAGGGTGTCAGAATCTGGGGGCTGTGTTACTTATTTGTTTGCTATTGCTGAAAACCGAGGTTTGGTGACATTATATTGACGTTTAACAAGCGCATGGCTTTTTCTGTTTTTTAAACAATTGTGTATGGCATTGTTAATACCTTTTCCAGAGAAAAAGATCTGCCTGAAAGTAAGAAAATGCAAAGGGAAATTGACTTCTTTATAATTCGCATTCTATTGTCGGTTGTGCAGTGAGAAGTTATGCAGTAGAGCTGATTAAACTCTTTAAACTGGTTCTATAAAATGTGAAGATAGGGAAAAGATTATGTCCTTACAAGACCATATTAGTCATCTGAGTTAATGCTAGTGGTAGTTCAGAGAATCAATCTCATTCAGTTCCTGAAACAAGACTACAGGCTAACCAGAATGCGCTTCTGCAGTGTGAACTCAGGCATGAAAGTGCCTATGAAATTAGAAACATTTCTTTTTTTTTTCCACAAGGCAAGCAAAGCATTTGTTTTCCCTCAGCTCTTTGAGAAAAGGAGAGAGAAAGGGATTTTCTTTTTTGTTGAGCTGTGTATGGTGTAAACCCAAGACTGGCTTGCAGCAGAATACTCCCTTAGCTGTAGATAGGAATATCAGGGTTATGCTATTCTGAACTCCAAATCCATCTAAGTGGTGGATTTGCTAACAGTTTGAAAGAGCCAAACTATTAAATGGTTAGAAGACATTTTTCCAAGTCAGCATAGGAGGGTTAATACCAGTGATTCTGTGGTGTCTCTGCTGTACATGTAACAGAGATCTTCTACTCTCCCAAAAATAGGAGTTGCAGAGTGCTTGGAAGATGAGCCACAAAAAGGCAAATTCAGACCACACAGATAAAAATGACCATTGTATACCTGACCACATTTTCTAGTTTGTGGTGGTTGTTTTTGTCTTTTTATACTGCAGACATTAATTAGTTTTTATTTCTTGTAAAAACAAGGAGCTAATTTATCTCTTGATTAACATATTCATAACGTATTCTAAAACATGAATACCCTTTCCAGTAAGTCTTCCAGGACACCATATTATCATGGGTCAAACAATTTTCCCAGATTTTCTGTTATTTTACATAAATACACAAATCAAAGGCACTTAACATTCTTTGTGACACTCAAGTTAATCCGTCACACAAGTTACCAAGCTAAGCTGTAAAATAAAATGACCTTATGCTCTTTTCATCATTATCCTATGAGTGTATACTGACTTCAGAGCAATTATTTAGGATTTTCATTAGCGTAAAAAGGGGGTAAAATGTGAGATGTGGATCTTAGAGCATAAGAAGCCACCCAAGTTACTAGTAGTGGGTCTTTAATAGGTCTATTTTCTCATCCAGAAGCAGTAAGTGAACAGACTGAAACAAGCACCGCAAACTAAGTACCCAAAGTCGTGATCTGATCTGTACATTAGTTAAAAAGTCTTAGCAACTTGGCAACATTAGCCAAAAGATTAAAAAAAAAAAATAGTACTTGCAAATCTATAAAATGTTGATAGCTGCCCTTACTGCCCTCATTTAAGAAATACTGGGGCTGGGTTATGGTGTGAGAGTAGCTCAAGACTCACTGCGCTGGCAGTTGTGGTCAAGCTGTAAATGCTATCATATGCAGCCTAGCACAATGGGATCTTCATCTATGGTAGGTGTTGCCACTTATGTGCTCTTAAAAATTAATGGCTTATTTTTTGTTGCAGTCTGACTGCATTAGCTAACATTGGCAGCACAAAAAGAGGGGGGGAAAAAGACTCTGCTAGTAAGTACAGGAGAAATTTCTTCAAAGAGGATGCATATTCTGAAAGGCCATGTTCTGCAGCCTTTATGATTTCATTGTTTCTTTATCATTTCTTATCCCTTTAAACATGCTGACATAATGATTATCTATGAAAAATTGCCTTTGAAAGGACAGATGTGTATGTTGTCTCTGTTGCTAGATAAAAGCTTCACAGAGATAAATACTCTGCATCAAGCTGGTTGCAGCTATCCAGTCATGTCAACTGGAAGGCGGCTCAGATAGGTATGTGGGTTATTTCCAAGTGATGAAACTGTTTTTGTAGCTGCTGAGAGCTGGAGCAGGAGACATGTAATGTGTTTCTCAGGCAGAACGTGTTACATAGGTGTGCAACAGGAGCTTAGGATAGCACTCTGTCAAAAGTATCTGCTCTTTCTGTTCAAGCTTCAGTTGCCAGGAGGTATGGTAGTGGTACTTTTTGAATAAGTTTGTTTGTTTGTTTTATGGGTTTCCATGTCACAACTGCCTTGTCCTTCCATATTTGTATAGCCAAAATTCAGTAAGTTGGTCAAGGTTTGATGCAAAAAGGGAGACAGGAAGGAAGGAAGTTAAGTGTTTTTTCATTAGGCTACCATTCCCTTTCTGATGATCTGCATTTCCTCACTCCAAACTGTTCTTAGTGAGGAGAATCCATTTGCATTTAAAAATCTTGTGAGAAAGATGGATCTGTACACTGGAGAGACTATACAGTGAACAAAGTTCATGATCAGTCTGAAAGGTTACTTGGAATAACATGCCAAATTCTGTACATCCAAAATCATGAGTGCATGAATGCATGTTCATACTGTGCTTTATCCATCTTCTGCCAGCTAAAAGACAAGTCCGCCAGCAGTGGTAAAACAAGCTGACTTTCCTGAGATGCCTGCTGATTATTATAAGGCAGGCTACCTTGGCGTTAGAAATGTGCTGTGTAGCAAAATTTTTATTTTTAAAACAATCTGCATCTTGTTTATTCTATGACTATAAAACCTGCTGATAACTTTCTGTGTCTTGCAGTTGGATTCTGACAATTGTGTTAGCCAATGTTATCCCTCTAGAGAGGCTCAGGCATGTTTACGGTCAATGATAATTTTCATTACAATGGGTGCTTTCAGCTAGAGTAGGCTTAAGTCTAAAATTAATTGACATTTTGGCCCCAATAGTTGATACAAGCATAAAGCTATTTGCCAGAGAGTGCATTACCTCATAACGGCTTTATATTGCTTTAGAAAATGAATACATTCCCTATCTTGCTAATAAGATAGCTATAGTTCTACACTTTGTCAGTGTTCTAGAAATATAGGGCAAATAACTAATATCAATTATATTGTTTTGAAGTTAATGCAGTTACACATTTTTGTAGGAGTTATGTATCAAATAATTGCATACTTTGAGAATCTTTGTACTATAGTAGAGAATTAAGTATACTTATTTTGTTTTAATTTACTTGGTGCTTATCTAAAACAGCATCCTCAAAAATTAATCACTTGTTGAAATGACACACACAATGTCATCTCTTCAGGCTTTGGAAGAAAAATGCATACAGTTTGTAATGTGCATCCTTGTTTCTCTTCCACTTAGAAAGTTGTTGCTTCCTTTTTCTGTTTTCTTTCATACCCCTCCCCTTCTTATTTTCTTCTTATTTTTTAATTTGAAGTCTGATGGATAAACACCCTACCCTGTAAAGGATATCATTCAATAGCACAAAAGCTTTTCTTCCTGTAACTCAAACATTAGAATGCTTTTTCAAGGTGAAATAGTGAAATTCACCATGGCATCACTCGTTGTGGAGGGCTCTGTGATATGAAGGAAACTTGATAAAGTCTCTTACAAACACACTCTGAATGCTTTATTTAAAATCTATATATAACTTTATTAGAATAGGTCCCCAGAACACCTATTGTAGACCTCTCTTAAGGCTTATTCTGGCTGTCTCTAATGAAACTGTCTTCATCCCCTTGATTTGGTAGTTATATTCCTGTTAGAAGAGGTGGGGGATGTGTGCTTATTTGGTTGGGGGTTTTTTTGGTTGGTTTAGTTGGGTGGGTTTTTTAGGGACACTAAGAATGAAAATTGGGGAGCAGGGGCCATGGAGAGGCTGGGGATTCCTGACAAGATGTACTGGTGATATGAAAAATTAATAGAATGTTTTTGTGTAAAGTTGCTTTCTATGTAATGTTTTGGGTAACTAGAACTAGTAACAACATAATGAGATAAAAAGTTCTTTAGTGATCCCTTCCTATTAAAGTATAAAACTACAGGCTTGTTTGGGGCTTGAGGACAGACAATTGCTAAGCAAAATAATAAAGTCTTCATACTCTTTTGTGCCTTACCCATGTCACACACAGTGAGCATTTTATTAGTAGTAATGATGTTCTTTATGGAGATCATTCAAGAATGGACAGTGCCATTATGCTAGGCACTGTAACTGGGACAGCAGACACTTAATGCTCTAGCAGCATCTGGTCCAATTGTTAAAGCCTGAGAGGATAAAAGTCAATCTGAATAAATATTATGTCAATTAGCACTACTGTCTTGCTTAGATTCCATATTTACTGTATTTGTCAGCATATTGCACTACTAACAAAGTAAAATAGTACAGACACACACAGAGAATCCTGCATGCTCAAGGGAAACCATTAAAATCTTCATTTATAAATGTTCCTTAGGTAAGATTTCCGATACTCAGATGTAGCTTTATCTAAGTGAAGAAATAGTAAAAGTTTTTACTGACTGCATTCCTGGAGACATTGCATCATTTGCATTGCAACCATACAAGACTTACTGTCTTGTTCCCAGTCCTTTTCACAGCAAGTGGGATTTTTCTGGAGAAAAACATAGAATCAGATTGTTCTACTTTTTTCATCAAAATACTACTCATTACTTGAAACAATGCTTAATGGAATTTTTTAACCTTTACTTTCATTACATACTACTAATGCAGTTACCTACTTCCTAGAGTTTCTCATTCTTAAACCTAGCTGGGATCTGAAAAAGACCTAGTCCTGTTGGGATTGGAATGAAATGAGATTTTGCTTTTCAATTCAATGACAGCAGAGTCAATCCTTCACTTTTTATCATTCTGCACTGTTGCTTTCTTATTTTCTCTTTTTTTTTTTTCCCTTTTTTTGGAGGGGCGGTGGAAGGGTTTGTTGTTTTTTTATTCATGGCTCTTGTTTCTTCATGGCTTTAGTTGTTAAGGAAATTTATGTAACAGTGGTCCTGATAGCAAGACCTATGGCACTGCACCCTATTAATCTTTCCCTTTAATAAGACTCGGCTGTTTGTTTCTCCCCTTTGTTTTGTTTCAGCCATTTATTTTTTTTGTTTTATTCTGTACCTCTCACCCATGGTTACCAAGTTGCCTTAATAGCCTCTTGTGATAAACAAAATGCCACATCTATAAATCTTTCTGTCTCAATTCATCCACTGTTTCAGTAGATCTGACCTTGAGAAGCTGTACTTGAGCTTTTAGGGGCCCCAGATATTTAACCTCTCATGTGAAAATGCAGCCATGTCCCAGGCAGCTGTGTATTTGTACACTGTGGATCAAAGCTATATCCTCTGCTAACCTGACTGAACCTGCTGAGCTCTTACCTTCCTTGCTTTCTTCTAACTTTACCTTCTTCCAGTCTAGTGGTGTTTTATTCCTTAAAAAAAGACTGATTACTGTACAAATGTTGTCTTAAAGGATTCTAGTGGATGCGTTTAAGGCAAAATGCTGGGCCAATTTTTACTTGGAATGTACCCACAGTACAGATATGTTTGGGTTTTGCCTGTGGGATATTGTTGCTTTGTCTCTGCTGTCTTTGTACACCCACGAATCTGAAGTCCACTTTTTGTATTTTTGTGGGGGATTTTATCTTAATTGTATTTCAATATATGACCTGTGATGTAATAGCAGAAAGATAGCAATGGGCATTTGAACTTCGTTTGTGTCACATCAGCGACAGGGTGATTACCAAACAGAATCCAGCATGAGAAACAAAACTAAGTAATACATTTGTGTTTCTATCTCTCTTTAATAATTAAAACCATTATCAAGTGTCAGCAGAGGCACTTTGTGTACGATTTTAAATTTCCTGCTGCTGTTAATACTTATTGCAAGCTTAATTGCCTGCTAGATTAACACATTATTTGCACTTGAACAGAGAAGCAAGCTGCATTTCACTTTCACCGTGTTTCTGTAGTGTAGGAAAATGATACCAGACTGGGGGAGGGGAAATAAAAGCTGACTTATCTTTGAAGCTTCGTGTGGTAGACTTTAGTTAGTATACTTTTTCTTTGCCAGAGGTCCCTAGCATAGTTTTGGCAGCGTTGTAGGGTGATGTCACCTGTTGCTGTAACCTAAACTGCAGTAATTCCTTATGCCTGCAAATGGGCAGGAAGGAGGTACTGATTCCTAAACTTTCCTGATGTTTAAACTGAGTGCCTCCAGCACAGTGTGATACAAAATGCTTGTTAGAGGGTTGGGGGGAGAGGGAAGAGCAAGGGAAAGCCATTTTGTGCCTCTAAATGTTTTATAATTGTGAAGTCGGTTCCCCAGGCTGAACGCCTGAATGGAAGGAAGTGCTTTGCATTCTAATAGGTACTATTCTAAGGTTGTATGTGCCATGTGAGAGGAGGGGCTACAAGATACCTTGTTTGTCTTGGAAACCTTCAGAAAATGCATTTTAAATTCTTAGATGATTTGGGGGAGGAAAAAAAAAAATAAAGGCATTTGACCAGAAACCTTCTTTATTGTTCGGGTTTAGTTTGCACTATGGATAGCTTGGTTGCTACTGTCCTTTGAACTCATGAATGCAATTAATTAGCAATGAGACACTGCAAGTCTCAGACCTTGCAGCATCACACGATACTGCAGGAGTAGGATCTTGACACAATTCACAATTGCACTTAATTCTGTAAGTAGTCTGGTAGGTATAAAGGGCACTGTTATGATGTCAAAAATTAGTCATCAGCTTGAATGTCATCTTGAACGAGGATCTTACAATCACAAGTTACTGTCACTATAAATTGAAATTCTCTTTATTTCTCCCTATAATATCATCTTTACAATGATTTTGAATTTCTTGGCTCATGGTAAACTATATTCTTTTAAGTTTCTGTCCTTCTGCTTAATTGTATGCTGATTATGCTTAATTGTAAATTATTGATGTAACTTATTTTTAAGTCAAACTTTCACAGCAAGAATGATTTTGATACTCTGTATTTCAGTAGGATGTTACAGTCTTTGATTCTTTTTTTGCAGAAGTTTAGAAATACTGTCATAGGACTGTCTCATTTATTGTGAAGTATTTACAAATGTCTAATGTTGTTGAACAAGTAACATAGTGTTTATCAGATAGAATAGTTTAAGGAGGTATATTAAAGGGCAGAAAAATAAGTGTAGTACTTTTTTTCCCTGTCTGTTTACTTGCTTTGCATAGTAATATCCTGATTTGTTACTAAGTTAAAAATTCTAGCAAGGTATGATAAGTACTGATCGTAATTTCAATTGAGTTAAAGGGAATAGAAAGAAAATAATTTAAAACTGGTTCACACCAGCAATTCTTTGTACGCTATTAACTGCTAAGATCTAGTCACAAAACATTATTCTGTGGAGAAAAGGTTTAGTGAACCCTAGAAATTGGATTTGATTTATGCCAGAAAATCTGCCTTTTCACTGCTTGAGATTTCTATGGAAGGAAGCCACAGTCTTTTACCAAATGGTTTCTAAGGTAACATCTTATAGCAGAGCATCTGAAACCAATTTGGTTGTTAATGAGAAATAGTTCTCACGGTGGTGGGAAAGTGTGGAGCAAAATAAAAGCCTTGAAGATTTGGCAGTCTGTCTGTAAAGGCATTTAAATAAATGTGTGCTGCTGCTCTGCTTATGAAATTTTAACATGAATTACACATTCGTAATTGCTTTTCAAATGTATAGATCACTTTCCAGAGTTGTCCTTCCATACGAATTTAACTGAGGTCTGCATGATAAACGTAGTTGTGTGCAACAGCTGAATAATTTAAATAGCTCTTTCCAGCATAAATATCTTTACTCCTACAGAAAAAAATAATTAATTTTTATACTGATTATGTATTTTTATTGCCAGAAATACATTAGTGAACTAGTTAAATAGCACAGCACCCTACTGATGATGGATGCTACTTTGCAGAATTTAGTGATACATTCTGAGAAGTTTGTTTAGTACCTCCTTTTCTAAAGTTCTGATGACATAATTGTAGATCAGTGACCAAAGATGTATGGTCATTTTACAGTTGATGATCTGAATAACCTTTATGGTCAGAGCCTCTTTGAGATGGAGGGAATAGCGTGCTTCTGTCAACAATGGCCCATTGCCATTTTTTCCTTCCTCTCAGGAAGAGAGAAATCTAGCAGTTCTGTCTTCCCTTTCCCTGGATACATAATAAGCATGTAAGGGCTCTCTCTTACTCTTTTGCATTGCAGCAAGGCTGTATTCCTGTCTTCTGTTCCTTGGTGCTGTGTAGCGTTGCCTGAGTGCGATCGCAGAGCTTAAAGTCGTGCTTGCCTTCTTTTCTTCCTCTTGTTACTGAACTCTCATCAGCTTGTTCTGAGTCACCCAGGAGAAAAATAGTCCCAGAGAGATCCCTTTGCACTAATAATGGATCATACTTTGCAAAATGAATGAAAAAAATTACCAAATAAAAGTTTGGGTTTTTGTTTTTTTTTTTAATTATATCCATAATCCATACAAAAGCAAAAGAAACTTCATGGTGTAATCTTTAGACTACATAGGCTAGGTCTATTAACATTGTTTTGTTAGTACAGTGGTGTTATTTAGGAAGGCAAAAATACCACATACCCACATTTTCTGGCATTACAGCTGTACTGTATGTAAATGCTACAAAGACCTCTATTAGGAATTCTCTGGTGAATCTTCTTATACCAATATGTTGTTGTAGTATGTAAGTACCTTGCTTACTCTGATGCTGGCAGGGTGGTTCTCGCTGTCCTCAGATTTGGAGAAGTGAATTCATGTCCATATTTCAGCTTCTGTAGCTCAGATTGCACTGTATGTGTGCCAAACAGCCCCATTTGGCACCTGAGTTACAGCACTGCAGTGGCATTTTTGTGTCGTAGCATCACAAAATACAATAATTCCTGCAACTTTTAAACAGCTTCAGTGGCCTTGGGCGACCAAGATTTAGATAAACCTGTATGTTGCTTCAGTTCTGACCAAAGTACTGGTTGCATAATACGAGTCTGTTCAGTATATTCCTATTATCACTGACTTTGTTCTACCTGAGTACTGATGTCAGATCATTAGTCTCAGATATGATCTCTAAATATCCAGGCTGTGCTTTCATTAACAGGAATTATTCTAATATAAGTGATTCTGATAAGAAGCCAAGGTTATTCATGATGCAGAACCTTTTTGTATATTCAGATAAATAATACTTTCACATTTCACAAAGGCCATGAAGCCAAACTCCTGCACAAAGAGAGAAAAGGAGAGAAAGTAGGCCCTGACTCGCTTTTGAAAAGCTATTGGTGCTTTGGATCTCTGTGTGTAGTTCTACAGCTTCTGTGAAGGAGAGCAGAAAGCTTAATGAGGCTGAAAATCATCTGAGATGGTTCATAAACTAGGCGAGGCAGAATAGTGTTGTGGTTTGTTAGCTGTATTACATTTTGGTGTTTCAAAGAAGGGGGAATGCTGATTTTTGTCTTGTTTGTCTTGGGTTCTAGTTGGTTTTGTTTGTTTCCCCTGGAGCAACTGCAGTGTGAATAGGATGCTGCATTCCTAATAATTTCTGGAAGCTTTTGTGGCTTATTAAAGCATCTTTCTCATCCCAGTTTTGATAGCAGTGTTCTTCAGGATATCAAGACAGAGACGAATAATCATGACAAAAAACCCCAACATAACCAATTAAGCCTGATTTTCAATGGATTTGTGTCCTCTGACCTATATACACTACAATATCCTTGTGCCTCCCAACCAAATGTGAAATTGGATTTTGTCTATAAATATGTGTACACTGTGAACAAAGAGCAAATCCCAGACATGTAAGAATGTTAATGTGTTCAAATAATGTTGTCTGAACTTAAAATGTAAAAAACTCCAGAAATTTAAGTCACTCCTCCTTTTGTCACCCTTCTGTGACTGTGAATTTTAACATTTAATCACATGAGTAAACACAAGAAAACTGTGATTCCCAAAGTCTAGGAACTGTTCCATTGGTGGCATAATTAACTTAGAAACCCATTGCTCATTATTAAGTTGACTTGCAAAGTGATAGTATTGCATTGTTGTTATGCTTTCATTTTCATTATTATTTTGTGCATCAGGACTGTTGTAGTTCATTTTTAGGCACAGAAATTGAGATGATTCCCTCTAGACTGATCTTGGTCTCTTATTTCCTGTGAAATAAGTGTGTGTGCCGTCACTGAATGAGGAACAATGAGAAAACTATTCTGAATTTTCCTTCTTCCACTCTCTCCATTTAACTTAAAAGGGTTAAATGTTTAAAAGAGAGGGAAAAAAAGTTGTTTGTCCTAAATGTTCTTACTGAAATCCATTATGTATGAAAAGAGTGCGAGTCCATTTGCAAGACCTCTAAATGAACTCCATTCATTCTGTGCTTAGAAATGTCCATTCAGCCAGAAACAGACACAATAGTTACAACCTTGTTTATTTGGCACTGGTATCAGCTTATTAAAAGTGAAGGGATTGTTATGAAAAAGCATAGTAACTTTTCTATGCTAGTTATGTAATTCTTTAAAAGGATTTGTTTGTTGTCTGAATAGTGTAAGAATTGCATATGTGTTAGTTGCACTGTAGTAGCATTGCATTGATCTAAAATTCTCAAATGTTTGTGAAGATTTTCAAATAGCTGTTTTTAAAACATAAGTTGATCTATCTTGGCTTACCTTGATGTAAAAGATGTTACAGGGCCATGACTCAGTAATTTAGTGACATATAAATCATCATTAGTGGCTACAGAGAAGCAAGTTTTGAAGATTTGTCTCTTCAGACATTAAAACTTTGTTTATGTTTGGAAGGTAAAATGCTTATTATAAATCTGTCAAAATTGTAGAAATATGTATATATTATCATTTCATCACTCTAAAGTCCATGAAGAGGATAAATCAAGATAAATCAGGAATTCAGTACTCTGTAGTTTGTAGTTCATAAAATGGGAATTGTCCCATTGTGATCATTAGAATGTCATAATCCTCAGATGTATGTGTGAGATACCGGTTCATGTTATGTTTTACTTTAAATGAATTGAAGTACTGAGGAAGATTGAAGAGGTGTCATTGGCTTTCCTTCTGAGATTAGGGATGAGCAGAAATGATAAGCATTTAGGAGAACCTGGCTCGCCTTACAAGCAAGTAGGACTTTTCTAAGTTCTTGGTTTTCCATGCATTGTGTGAGAAAGACTTCATGGGTGCTCTGTATCCAGATTAGGTATGGGAGGTTCAAAGAATGAGCTGTGAAAGTAACTGTGTTTTCATTTGTTTCATTTGTCTGTCAGTCTGGGTGGCCATGTACATTTGTTAATTTCATAACATGCAGATAGCATTTGATGTAGAAAGACATGTTATGTTTGGCAGGATAGAGAAAGGTAACAGCAGATATAAATTTCACTATTCTTTTTTGACCTGGAGTCCTTTGTTTACGTTCAGCAGTAGCTGAAGACCCTGTTGCTGTCACAGCTGCACCGAGGCCCTTCTGCCTTGACTTAGTGATGTAGCCGTTTGCATGATGACTCTACTTTGTAGCAATGGGGCCTTTGCTAATCATCATCTCCGAAGGTGGCTTTGGTAGCTGACTGGAACTGACCCGAGCATCTCCTCCAACAAACTGTAGAAAATACTGTGTGTGGGAATTGTGTGAATGAGGGTGAGTGGCTCATGGCAGGAAAAACAACTAACAGGAAAGAGTAAGTAGAAACATCATCCTCCTTTCTCTTAACCAGTTCTTTATCTGACAGTCCTCCTGCTGGTTGCTTTTCCTGCTGAGTCTCCTCCTCCTTCCGTCCTCTTGACATGCAAAATACACATCCAGTGAATACCTACACAGTGAGAGTTACAGTACTTTGTTTCTGAAAACCTCTGTATGCCTATTCAGGATTCCATTGTTTTGTTTACTGCTGAGCTTGGCATTATGTGAATTGCACCTGTGCCATGGCCCAGTCTGGGCTTGTATAGTGCAATAATAACTTGAAGCTACGAGGACTTCAGAGCAGAGGTCTCAGGATGTGTGTTCTGGAAAGTAAATAATTTGTATTTTGTTTCTTGTTGTCAATATTTTATCTGTAGATGTTGTATTCCTATATGAAAATTAAGTGCCATATACTAATTTTCCATGAAGTATGTGCTTTCTCTTTGATTTATTTCTGATCAGTGTCAACATTCTAGTTTTTCACATATTTTCACATTTCTTTGCTATTAGGGAATGAAAAATGACTAAGAAGATTCAGTGACAGTATACAAGAAAAGCAAAACAGAAAGTAAAGAAGGATAAAATATGTCCCTCATAACCCACTGCTGACAGTTCCCTTCTGACTTTGTTTTTTCAGGTACCTCCCATCAAGGTGGCTATTCCCATGATGCTGTGGTCCATGCATTGAAAAACTGTGGCATTCATCATATTGACACAGCAAAAAGATACGGCTGTGAATCTCTTCTCCAAAAAGCTATCAAAGAGAGTGGTGTGAAGCGAGAGGACCTCTGGATAACTACAAAACTATGGCATAGTGATTATGGCTATGAAAACACAAAAAAGGCCTGCTTGGATTCATGTGAGAGACTTGGTGTTGAATATCTTGGTATGAATCTTTATCACTCATTTATTGTGCCTGCCATGTGAGTTTTTGCAAGGATGGATGAATTCCTGAAAGAAAAGACGTAGTACAGATAGACCACAGAAACCAATTTCTGCCTTTATTTGCACATTTGCAGTTTTCATGTCCAGTTTGTTCTCTAGGACGTTGACATGCATGTGTTTGAGAGCACAGATTTTGCCTTGTTGCAAATATTTGAAGTGGTCAAGATACTTTGTTTTTTAATGGCAGATGTCATTGTTAAATTGATTTGAGAAACTACTACGTGAGTTTCATCTGTTTTACTGAAAACACCTGAAACCTATGAAACAAGAATTCATAAACTTTACAGTAAACTATTGGTAGCAGAGTGACACAAATGCCTAATTTCTTCTGTGATCTGATACATCTCTTTCTTGTAGGTCAATTAACTTTTAAAAATTCTGAACTGCCTTTGGTTTTGCCTGTCTGGTGCAATATATTTTGTGGAAAACACTTGAAGCTTCCTCAAGGCTTTAAAAGATTGAATTAGACTTAATGCACTTGTAACTTACTTGTTACTCCCTTATTAGACGGGCAAAGAGCTGCAATAATGACACCAATTAATTCTTTGCAATGGATCACAGAAGAGGAGGTACCTGATGCCTTTTTTTTTTTTTCTTTTAATGCTTTTGCTGCTTCTTTTCTAGCTGTAGCAATGAAAATGAAGTAGAGGTAAAAGAAGATCAAACTAATAATCTAAAATAATGACACTGGTGGAGATAGTGTATATGCTGATAATCAAGGAATACTTGATCTACCTATCAAACATTATCTGGTAGTCAGTGTTCTGAAAACCCTCACCCTGTCCCTCTGTTACCAATAAATAAACTTTAATGAGGAAATGAATGGCTTTTGTGAGGTACAGATTTTCCAGAATTAATTGGATGGACTATTAATGCCGCAATAAAGGTGCTTTGCTTGGGTACTTTGCAAGATTAAAGGGAGAAAAAAAACTGTATCAGTTAAAGACCAAGGTATTTAATGTACATCTTTGGCTTCATTCTTTCTGGAAATTTATCCCTTAACTTTTTGCACAGGTACAGAACAATGCAAAACTAATTCAACTCTCCTTTTGTCTGTCCTGTGCAAAAACAGGTCTCTGCAAGGATACTTTATAATGCTTCAAGCCCTGACTTTTTTCTTTAAGCAAAACATCTTTCCCCCTGTCTGCTTTTTCCTTATGTTTTGCTTGCTTTCTTTTCATCTGCTTGCTATGGCACTGGTCCTGAATGTTGATGAGATGAAAATTTGA